>NC_090436.1:521910925-522213955 GCF_031143425.1 Pleurodeles waltl
TCTAAGGGCTAATGTATATTAACTATTTATTTGTGGTATTTTGATATCACAAACCTACCCACATGGACAACAGGACGATTTACAAACAACTAAGAAAGAAATACAAATAACAGGTACATCAGCCTGAAACTGAAAGGATCAGTTAACTATATTTTATTAATTTCAGGGTGAAAAAGATAGGAAACTGGAAACTTACTTTCTAAAGTTACCACTGTGTCCAGCATCCCTGTTCTATGAATGTCAACTATGTGTGGTGGAAGATGCATCAGCAATTCTCCAATATGGTAATTTAAGACATATCTCCGTAATCTCACCTAACAATGCACTACACCTACCAAGACCAAGGAAGCAACACCAGTGACCTAATCAGACAGAAAACCTAATTCATCTCCAGAGGCCATACAAAGCTTCGGTGACTGCCTTGAAAAATTCTCAAAAACCAGTTCACGAAACCGATACTATGCTCCTACCTTAAAGCCTTAATAATTTTGACAATTATCTTATGTAGTAATGTTGCACTAGCAAACTCGCTATCAAATTTAAGTAACACATCTCTCACAACCAAATCAGTCAAATATAAGCACCCTCACAAGAACTTAACAGTTACGAACACTAGGAAATATATGTCCATAACTAGAATCATTTGACATATTTGAGGCACTCAAAATACAGATAGACACACAAAAGAAACATTTTGACACAAAATTGACACATGTTCATGAACAAAGCCACTGATGCAGCACTTCGCCAAACGTTGCTTATGCATCTAGCCATATACATCACCTAATTAAAACCTTCTGAGCATGAACGTAGATGCTGTTATGATACTTTATACATTCTTAATTTAAGCCCTTCTGTTCTTGCCATAGCTACTGGAGTTTGGCTCAGGTTTAATTTGCTGAAACCATTACTAGACCAAAGATGGTGCCATTATTACTTGTGGTGGACTACCATCCGTCGCAACTAAAAATCCACACTCACACCATTCAAATACCACAACCATTACGAGACCAATGACAACATTGAAATACATCACACAAGTATAAAAGAACCACTTAAAACAGATTTATTCAGTAGAAGAAATGTAAGTTTAACAGTAAATGCCAGCAACTTTAGTATGCCTGTCAGCATACGAAGAAATGACAAGTTCTTTAGGTGCTGCCAGCTCTCGTTTGATGAGCAGATGAAGTAAGGCAGGGGCAGAACAAAAATCATCAGGTCTATTGTGGTATCTTCTCCTATGATAGATGGCAAATTAATATACACGACTCTCTTCCAGTTCCAATCCAAAAGCATTCCAAGTCTCCACTCCATGGCCTTCTTCAATCGCTGTACGTATAACCAATAAAAATGTCCCACATCACAAATGCGACAACAGATTATTTGCCATTGATGGCCATGTCTCTTCGCATGTGGCTGGTTACACTGTACTGCGAGACGACAGCTAGTAAATCTGCCTCATCTTCCACAGAGCTTGAGGGATCCAATAATGAAGTATCTGTAAAACACAAAATATGACACAGTTACACACAAAGCAAGATATGTAAAAACAAAAAGTTAAATCATGTGAGAAAACACACAAAAATGCTTTAATGTGGCAGGCCGATGACTAAAAAAACAAGTAAACATAAGTGACTATGCAATATTGTAGGACAGCAAAGCAGTTGTTTTCTGCCTACACGCGACAAAAGGGAATTGCAAGCTAAAATCAACGCCTTAATCAAAGTTCACGTGGCATGCAAAACGAGGTAAGCCGCATTCATTCTGTAGCACGCCACACAATTTCAAATTCCAATTTTGTAACCGGCATGACATTTGCCCATCTGATTTAACTGGAGACTGTGACTGTGTTAGTATCTACCAGAAGCAATCTAACAAAACCCCGTGTTAAAAGGATGCTTAAGAACCCTTTAATAATCACTTTAGCCATCATGCTAAATGTTTACTTTAATATATCAAGATATCCACGTTTAACTACTTACCAATGTCTCCAGCAAAAGTTTTGATGTGCTTTTCTCATCTTGCTATACAGTTCTGGACAGAGGAGAGCTTTGATTTCAACTAATTTCGCAGCAACTCAATCTGCAGCCACGACGATTCTATCAGAATAATATGAAATATTACCAAGAATGTGTAGACATGTGACTATGCGTGAGTGCAGTGCAAAAATGAAAGTGACAGATGATACATTATGAGTAGGTTAATTCAACAATAAGCACTGTAGAACGTGTTAAAGGTTTGAAAGTAGGAGCGGTGGGTGGACCATGGGATGGAGAGAGTGCGGCGGAGATGGTGGATTTGTGTCCCACCTACCAGCACTTCCTTGCTCCTGTCGTTGGCCTGCTCTCACTAACAAGGCAACTTCGAATGGGACTCACCACTACCATGATTTGCGCAGGTAAGTGATAGTGGACAGTGGACAACTCGAGTGGGGGAATTGTACACTGCTCATAATTAAACAGGAATGGAATGTTTGACACACTGATGAATGACTAGGTGGAAAAGCGGACAGCATCAACACCGGCATCTCTTCACAGCCGCTCCACCAACTGTCACCAACAAACACATATAATACAAGAACTCTGAACCCATACATCACAGAGACAAATGCTCTAAATTCAAATCCCCATAACACATCTCTCCCGTTTATACAAAAGAAATTCAATACAACTGAATACCCAAATTCCCATTTAAAATCCCCATACAACAAAAATTCAACACAACAAATGCCCACTGAAAATCCACCTAAACAACACAAAACAATATTATATTGACACAGCATAATCACTCAGAAATTTTGGTCTTCCCACATTCTTCCTAGGCCATTGCACCTGGGCTGTGACTTCATGACCAACACCGTCTAAGACTGGAGTACCAACGTCAGTGGTATTGACATCATGCACTCCCACATCATCTGCTTGCACACACTTCAGCCTTCACCCCGTCCCGAACATGGAACTTAACCCCCATCTCAGATCCCCACCAACAATCATGATTGCCACCTCCACCCTCCACTCTGCCTGCTGTCCCACCATAAAAGGATCTTTCCCCAGCGAATGGTGTACTATCACAGATCTTGACAGAAAATTTAGAAACACGAATCACGTTGGTATCAGGATAATATTTTGAGCCACTTTTTCTCATACCCTGATGTCTCCTCACTCTGACTCCCTCACCCACGTGAAATTGCACATCCTTCACCCTTTTGAAAGCATTGTATCTTACTTTGCTCGTGACTTGAGAATCCTCAACTCCCGCTCTTATTTGATGTAGGTTTGGGATGCCCTCATCCACTCTTGTTTCCTGCACCACCCACTTTGGAAACAACTTATTAAAGGAATGTCTGCCCCTGAGCAGCACAAAGGGAGGTAACCCCAGTGGTAGAATGCTGCATGTTATGACAACACCAACCCCTCTTAGTAACAGCATCCTGAACCAACAATCCTGCAGTAATGGCCAAATATATAGTTTCTCTGAACATTCTGTTTACTCTGTCAATCAATCCATTCCCTTTTGGCCTTTATAATACAGTGGTCAAATGCAAACACCTAAGTTCTTCAAAAACTCAACCATGCGATGCAAAACAAATTGCACCCCGTTATCAGTGACTAGAAATGCGGGAATCCTTCTCCATGAAACTCCTTCAAGAAGCTGATCACAATTTCCGTGTTCGGTTCCCTCAAAAACTTGTAAGAAATCCATTTGGAATGATAATCCACTGCAATCAAGACGTATCTCTTCCCTTCTCTCAATCCGCCACCTGGCCCAATAAAATCCATTCCAATTTCTCCCAAGATTGTTCAGGAAATTGTACAGGACACAACCGAACATTACGGGTGCCCACAATCTTGTCCACCTCACATCATTCACCACAACTCCCAACAGCGACCTCCACCTCATTATCCATACTCACATCTAATCTCACTCACTCTAATCTGCATCTTAACCCGTTCAGCTGGATCATCTTCAACACTTAATTCAATTTATACCTTGAAATATGGTTTCATTTAGTTGGTCCATATACCTTCTGTGGCCATCCCTTACAGATATACTTCTTAAGTGTGATGGGACAGCTGTCTTTGTACATAAAATCCCCACCACTGTGGTGAAATAACCTGTTTATGCCCAGTCAAACCATCCAGCAGACCAGCCACAATTTCCACCTCCGCATACTTTATTTCCTCTTCGTTGTATGGTGTAGGACATCTTGAGTGAAAGTCCACCCTGCAATTCTCCCTCCCGCAATATGCCACATTCTGATGTTAAACTCACACAACCTGAACAACAGGCGAATTAACATGGGTCTGGTACTACTGAAAGTCTTGTAGTTCCAAAGATACAACAATGGCTTGGGGACAGTGACTACCAAAAATTAAGTACCCCATAGATATGTTGCAAAATGACATGCACCCCGCACACAGGCAAAAGCCTCTCTCTGTCTCTATGGTGCTGTAGTTCTTCTCAGCCACCGAGAGTTGCCTGGATACAAAGACAATTGTGTTTTCCTTGCCTCTCACCATCTGGTAGAGAATCGCTCTAATCCCCACTCCACTGGCACCCAGTCACTACAGAGGGCACATCTTTCTGCAAAGCTGAAGCCTTTATGATCAGATAGTGGCAAGCATTTGTCTATCGCCAACAAGGGATCCTCCTTAAGGCAAGATGCTCTGAGCTGAAATTGTATTCCCCAGGTAATTCACTTCTTTGGTCATAAGTTTGCACTTTTCGCTGTAATCATAGATAAAGAACTTTTGCAGTGGCAAAATGGCTGGTTTTCATGGAGCAGAGAATGACACTATGAATAAGCCCAAACAGAAGAAGTAACTGCTTCACTATGATCTTTGCCAGTTGGGTAGGGATGCACAGAAGAGGAGGCTGGGTGAATGAGTCAATGGCAACTCGAGCACTAGCTGGGCCACACTGACTGAGTGTAGAAATGAAACAGAGGTTGTTTTGTTTTTCAGTTGCAGTCATGGAACTTTCAAGTTTTACACAGGAGGAACTCGATCTGCAGTATAGGAGCGCTTTATGCAAATTTCTCCAATAATATCATCAGCCTATTGCAATAGGATTTCTAGTGCTAAATCTTAGGTAGCGTAAATTTGTCAAGTGCAGGCCGGCTCTAATTTATCTGCGGTTATTGGACTATCCTGAGATATGCCAAAGTGTAGATTTAATATCTGTAACTCGTTAGTTTCCGGATCAGTGAGCTGCACATATAAGGTGCACATTATATGTATTGTTTAATCAAATATTTTATCACCAAGATTTATTGTTTTTAATATCTTTATATTGTATTTTTGTGTATCAAGTTTTTGATGATTTATTACGTTTTAAAATTTTTATATTGTTACTTGAATGTTTTTGTGAACCTTTTACATGATTAGTTTTTAGGTGAGTGACTGATTGATTGATTGACAATGGCATTAAGGAATGTTTCAGATGATTTATTTTTATTACCCAGCAGATTTGTTTTGTTAGGTCATTAACTGTCTCAAAAACATTTAGGTGCATTACGCCTCTTGGCACAGTATTTCATACTGATGTAATTTCTACTTGAAGCCTAAGACTATAAAATCTGCACGATAAAACCAAAGTTACTCCTGACTCTTTTCTTAACCCTGTATATGAGAAGTACGTGTAAAGGATTTCCAAAGGCAAAGAACTGTAATTGCAACATCAATGCATCACGGACTTTAAACCATATCACACTTGATGGTCATATCTAAATTCCTTCTTGAATGTTTTATCATTTGACATGGGCGATGAGGAGCAAACCTACTTCCTAGCTGTAGCCTTTCTTTCGATCATACGTATTTTATGCAAATGCAAAGGGAGAAGAATAAACAAAGGTTCTTGTATTTATATTTTATTTGACACGTTGTGGCTGACAGTATTGGAGCGCTTCATACAAATCGCTCCATTACTGCCGATCGAGTTCCCGCTGTAAAAAAAACTTGAAAGTGCAATGAGCATGACTGAAAAACAAAAACAAACAAAGACAAGGGCAACCTTAACAAAAACAAAAACAAAAAAGTAGTCCAGAAACCATCTGTAAAACATGGATGCTGCATATGTTAGCAGTAGTTGCCAGTGCCCTCGGGGGGGGGGGGAGGGGGGGGGATAAACACCAGAAAAGACACAATGTAAACAATGTAATATATTACAAGCGGTCAAAAAGTAGCGCTCGCGCGCTGCTATATACTCAACGTAAAAATATTTTTGGAGGTATGATGTTGGTTGTGTGGGCGCATGATGGTGGATGTATTAGTGTATGATGTAACTGATGTATACTGTGTAGTGTATTCTGGGAGCTGGACTTAGAACAATGTTGTGAAGACAGCATCTCAACTTGTGAATTAATATTCAGCGTTGTTTTTTTTTTCATGGCGAAGCCAAAGTTGACGTATTACTCAGCCATAATTCCCTTTCAACTTTAGCTTTTTGTTGGAGTTTTTTTTTTTTCATAAATGCATATTCTTAAAAATATTCAACCAGAAAGTTTAAAAAATACAGGCGTTTGGATCTTTCAGGAGAGGACTTAGGAGTGTGTGTTATAAGACAGAATGTATACAGATTCATGAGTGCGTGTTTCATAACTATGTGGGTCAAGAGTAAAGGGAGTATGTTTTAAGAGTGTGTAGTCATAAGAATGGAGTCAGAAGTCTTTTATAGTGTTAGCGGGGCATGTGTGTCAGGTGGAGTTGGCATGTATGACGACTTTGCCTTGCATGGATTGTGTATCAGCAGAGTGCAGGTGTGATTATAGAGTCAAGAATGTTTGCGTTTTTTTCAGTGTGTGTTTCATGAGTCAGCAATGTGTGTCCCTCAAGAGTGCATGGATTCAACAGTGTGTGTCAGTTAAAAGTTTGTGCAGTTATGTAGTAGGAAGTGTGCGGCGACTACAATTAGAAGTATAGAATTAGGAATGTATGTTATTAGTGTATAGGGTGGGACTCTGTAGAGCCTGGACTGTGTCTGCTGGATGTGTATATTCTGTGAGTGTTCATCATGTGTTGCATGTATATTGATGGACATGTATATTAACTTGTGAGCTTATGTGCTTAACTGTATATACAGAGTTAGGATTCATAAGTGTGCATGTTTGAGAAGTATTTCCCTTGAGAAAGGCGTGAGTGTAAATCAAGAGTCACAAGTATATGTATATTTTGTGCATCAGGCATCAAGTGTGTGTGTATTTCTTTCTTTAGTATCACGCAATACCTGAGAAAGAGTACCCAGGATTTTACTTATGTGGGGGTACTTCCACATCTAAGACATAGTAAACCTGGGAAATAACACTGCTCCGAGACCACAGGGGCCCACATTAGGGCCCCCAGAGCTTTCCTGAACAGGCAACTGCTAAGACCTGGGGGAAGGCAGCACTACTTTGACCCCCAGCTCCCTGAATGCCCATCAGGTCCCATGTAGGGCACTCCCAAGTATTACCTTGTATTGGGTGCAGAATCATCCTGCTAATACTGGAAATCTCAGGAACTCCCTCTCCATTTGGCGAACTCAATGTAACTTCCTGTAGTCTGCTCGCCTTGACTGTCTATAAACATTTAGAACTTTAAAAAAATATATATAGTTTGCAAACTTTTATGAATGCATCCTTTGGCTGATATGCCCACTACACTCTTGTGTTAACCCTTAGATCAGTGGTTCCCAACCTGTGTTCCGGGAAGTCTCCTCTGGGGTCCGCGACTGCTTAGAAAATTAAATAATATTAACAGATAGGTCCCCAACTTTCAGTAATGAATCAGTGCGGGGGTCCCCAGATTCCACTAAAGATTCAATGGGGGTCCCCAGGCTCCAGTAATGACAAAGTGGGGGTCCACAGAAGTCAAAAGGTTGGGAACCACTGCCTTAGATCTCCACAACGGCTCAAAGTATTTTTGCCAAATAAGAAAAGACAGCAAATGACAGTAAGGCTACTATGCCATAAAATGATCTGACAACTCATTCAGAGGCATTGCAGATGAGGGTGCAGAAAGATTAAATGTGGAAATCATATTTTACTCACAAATGAAAAAAACTGGCTTTAGACCACATAACCAGCAGCATCAAGTAACTAATTATAACATTAAAGTCTTTTTCTATGTAAAAAGAAGAAGTCTGCACTATATATGTGATGAAGAGAAATTCATGTTAATTGCATCCTTGTACTGTCTTTTTACGGTTTGGCTTGACAGCGCAGCTGTGGTCGGGCAATTATGTGATCATCACTGGAGAGGGGCTTCGGCTCTGTCCACATGGACGCCAGGAATAAATGTTGTGACTGGGCAGAAGGTGTGTGCTTCCACTAAAATGTGCTAGCACTTCATGCAGCTGTGATCATTTTATTTATCTAGCTTCCTAAGCTTCAACTTTCAGGGGCGCTCTCACATGACACTGGAATACTATTAAAGTGTTTTAGATAATTAGATAATGTTTGTTGTTTTTCCTCTGGAAGCAGCACAGATGGGAGGAGAAAAGTAATTATACAACATGGATTTTTAAGTCCGGCTTTAAAGTGCAACTGTTAACTGATATTCAACCTACACCAATATTATTCCACAGTTCTTTGCTTCCACACAAAAACCAATGTATACCCATGTTATTTACTTGTAATACTTCACACTAAAATGTAACATTCGCATAGCTGCCAAGTTTCCCAGGTCCATGTGTGATGTGCTGCTCTAGTCCAGATTTTTTTTTTTTCTGTGCATTATGGGATTTGTAGTCCTACTTTAAAATGGCATAACTAAGACTCCAAAAAACTAAAAAACGGCACTGGGTCTCCACGTTTTGCATCAACTTGCGAAACTTGGCACAGCTGTATTCCTTTAAAGCTAGAACTATTAGCATTGCCAATGCTTGTTCAAGACGCAGTCACAGAAGAAATCTGCTGCTTTTTAGAGGCCATAAAGAAAATACCATTCTAAGGCCTGAACTTCGGTAGCTTAACCAGAATGTCCAGGTAGGCAGCCTTCATAGGTTCCTTTACAAGTTTATTACTAGCAATTCACTTTGGTTATATTGCCTTCTATCATAGGCATAATACTGAACTGGCAACCAAGTGATTCATTTGTTTTATTTCACAACTGGGACCACATACTTTGTGGTCACTAAGAACTCATGTTAATTCTCAGTACTGCTTGAACCTTCAAATTATTTCCCACCTTGTCCTAGCGGGCTAATAATCACTAATCACTCAACAAATTAAAATGTATGATTAGAAGCAGCGGATTCCACTTCAATACCCTTAATGGAAGGGAGGATCTAGGTAGGACGATAATCATATTATAGGGGGAAATAAATGGGAAACGATTCAGAAGGCCTGAAATAGGCCTGGTAAGTAACAGAAATTCTGAACAGCTTTGTAAATATCCAGAAAATGTGAAAACTCACAGAAAAGTCTTGCCAATGCTTCATAAAGTAATCCTACGTGAGCTCTGAACTCTGTTCACTCAGCATGTTACTGCAATTAAGGTTGTGTCTAATGGCAAAGAAATTAATCTAGGAAACATCGAATGTTAAAAATGTGTAAGTTCGTATTCTTGTATTGCATGTTGATCAGCAGAGTCGACGTGCCTATACATTCTCCTCTAGCACCTGTAATAACACAAAAATATATTAGATTCCAAGTTCACTTTAAAACGTCCTTGGCCAGCCAAGTGGATAGAAGCTGGCACAGTGTTTAGTTTCCTCTTAGCCGCACAATATGTTGGCAATATGTGAAAGGCAAGAATGCATTCTATCACATAACTGTAATAAAAAAGAATGACGCCAGGAAGAAACTATTCACATCAGGGGATTAATATGAACCTATTTTATAAAATCCTAATCAAAGCACCCAATGAAACCTAATTCTCAACCTACAGTTTTGTTTCAACTGTGGACTTTTGATGGAAAGGGAGATTGTTTTTAGCAGATTTTAGCCTTAGCCACACTGTGATAATAGCAGGTGATTTTAATTCATGTTTTGAACCTTGTCCCCCTTCTTGGAATTAAGGGAGAAGAAGAATGTTGAGGGAATCCCTCCTTTTTGTGCATCTAGAAAACTCTCCAGAGTGAGTTCACCCTCCCTCCAGATTAATGACATTGTGGTTTCTTATGGTTTGAGACCATGTATGTCCGTTTCCTTTGGATACCACTGCCACGCCTACTTTTGCGAGGGGAATCTGCAAAAGTCATAATGATTTCAAACTTTTGGATGTGCGGGCATGGTATGAAATGATAGAAATGGCAGTAATAGGCAGCCACAACAGCGATCATTTTCCTATTGTATTAGAGTGGGACAGTACACAAATAGGAGATCTGGTCCCATCCCTGTTGGCTAACTCAGTTGTGGGGAGTTAAAATAAACATAGTGTGAGATGGGAGGTTATTTGTAAATTAAAGGAGGCCATGCCTAAGATTAAGTTTGCGCATTAATGTATTGTAATCAGGTGGTAGAAACTTTCACTCTAGGCTGATATGCGTTTGGCCTCCTCAAAAGAATGTGATGCGCACTCTGGAAACAGTCTAAAGGAAGAAATATCTGGGTGATTCTATCATAATTTATAAAACAAATTCAACTGTAGTTCCATAGTATTCATGTAAATAGGGACAACACACAGAGGCTCTCATTATGACCCTGGCGGTCTTCAGACTGCGAGGGCCACGGTGGCATTTCACCACCAACAGGCTGGCAGTGAAGACCACCACATTATCAGTGTGGCGGGTTGGCCAGTTCCAACCCGCCACATCCCCACTCATATCACCAGGGCTGTTGGGCCCACCGGGCCAGAGATGAGCATGTCCATCCCAGCAGTCCACAGAAGACCGCCAGCACTATTTTGAGTCCGCTTTCCGCCAGGGTTTCCGTGGCGGTAGCACCACCACAAAAACGCTGGTGGAAAGGCTGCGGGTGACAGGGAATTTCTTTCCTGTTACCAGTAGACGACTCCCCTACCAACAAGCAAGCACAATACTCCACCCACCCTACCTTCCAGGTACAGCGCCCCCCACCAGTTATAGTACCCCCCTCCATGCATACATACATACACACGCACACAGACACGCACCCGGGCATTCACTCATTCACCAACACTGACATACACAAATTCACTTCAGCACTCATACACATTCACTTCAGCACTCATACACACATTCACTTCCACATACATACACGCATTCACTTCAGCACTCATATACGCATTCACTTCAACATACATACACCTACACAAACACACATACAAAAACGCAGACAAACATGCATACACACATGCAAACACCCACTCACACACCCATACACACACCCATGCATGCAAACACCCACTCACACACGTACACACAACCCCCCACCCTCCCACCTCCTCCCCTGTCAGACACCAGACTTACCTTATCTGGCGAGGAGGTCATCGGCAGGGAAAGGGAACAGGCGCTTCCACCACCAGAGGAGCCCGCCATCAGGATACCGCCAGGCTGTATTACAGGTCGTAATACGACCAGTGGTAGAACTGCCCATGTGCCTCTGCCCGCCAGCACAACTACTGCTTGATTTCTGCCCAAAATGTAACGGAAATCCAGCAGTACTCGTAATATGGTGGGAGGAAGACCACCAGCAATGGCGGTCTTCTGGAACCCGCAGCTTTGGCAAGCTTTGAAAAAGACTGCCAAAGTCAAAATGAAGGTCAGAACGTCTTCAGTGTGCACAATAACTGGTCACATTTGAGTTGCATGCTCTATAGTCTAATGACATGTCTTAGTAATTCTACTCTAATTAGTTTCCACTGTTTAGTTCAGTCATAAAATAAGCAATTAAGATTCAGAATTACATACATTGAATTTGCTGAAAGTGGTTGCAATCTGCACAATTTTAGCAAATCCAATTGCATTTTTTTGCAAACGTACTTAGGTACTAACAGGTCAGTTCGCAAAATACACAATTGCAGGGGGTTGCAATTCAATCTACCGTATGAATATTATTCAGATAGGTCGCACAGTGAGATCTACGATTCGCTGCCATCTCACAGAAGGAGGACTGCTAGGGCCAGCAGACCACGTCTGTAATTGCTCTTAAATAAGGCAATCTGGGAGGTGAAGAACATTGCAGAGGTCTGAAACCAGCATTTCTACCCCCCCCAGACCCAACAATCCCCCTACATCTGCAGAGGAAACGGGGGGCTCACACATGCATATGACCATCTAAACTTCGGGTAGCTAGAGTCCCCCAAGCTAGAAACGTTCTCCTGCCCTAAGCTGAATTTTCACATAAGAGCCGGGTACGGGCGTCTGTACGGTCTCCTCCACTCAATGTCAGGGGGAGCGTGCAAGTACCAAGGCTGCAGGGGCGTGCCCTGGGGACAAGTGCACTGATTGGGGCAGGGGATCTGGGTGTCACAATGACTGGGGACTCAGACCAGCCCTCTCAAACCGAACGGTGTTATTGGAGCCTAAGGGACGGATGAGTCTTGTTGGACCTGGTTGAACTGCAGCTATAAGTCAGACTTCTAAGGAGACCAATACAACCTGCATAAGTCCCTACCTACCTCCTGTCAGCAGCAGGAGTGCTGTCACTGTAGAGCTTTAGAGGGAGAGGTGTTAAGCTCGGCAGCCACGGCATGATGAGGAACTGTCGTCTGGCTACAGTCTACAGAGCTGCGGCCCTGGGGCAGAGAACCCCCTTACCAGCTGCATCCCTTCAGAGGAAAAAGGAGGCTGTCCTGATCCACAGCAGCAAGATGTGACTTTCAATGACTGGTAACAAGGAGAATGCACACCGGGTGGAAATGGATGGCTTGAAGGCACCCAGTGAGATTTGGCCTGGAGAGGCTTTCACTCTCTCCCTTCTAATTGGACCGGATCGCTTCTGACAGCTGCTTCGGAGTCCATAGCTGTTTGGCAAGCACTCCCAAATAGCCCCCTACTAGACTTATGAGGCACACCGCCACAAGTCAGCATACCGCAGGGGAGTGCCCTGTGGAGCGACGATACGCTTGTATACGCTTTTGGGATGACAAGGCAAGATATTTTTGGAAGCTTGGGCCCACATACAAAGGGAATGGTACTACGCCGTCTTTTCCCCCCGGCTGACATAGCGGGGCCTGACCAACCTTTCCATCTAAGAGCAGACTACACTCCTTTGGGACTCCTCCCACAGTTTTTAGGGGCCATCTGGTCTCCTGCAAAAGCCTTCTTTAACACCTCTGAAGAACCCTCAGGAGAACCAGATGGTGCGACAGCAAGTGCCCAGTGAGGTGTAAACTTGCGGATTTTGGCATCATTAAGGATTTCTTACTTGAAGCCTTCCAGGTTCTTAAAGAAGAAATCAATGCCCTTAAAACAGATGAAGTGATCTAAGAAGTGGGCAGGGATGTCACAGTCCTGGACCCTGGCATTGAGGAGGTGGAAAATGGCCTCCATGAACAAATGGATGACCGCAAAGAAATTCAACATTAAATGCTTATGCTTGAGGAACAACAGACCATTCTGCAGGGGAAACGTGATGACCTTGAGAACAGATTTTGTTGCAACAAAATTCGCATTTAGGGCATCCCCCACAATGTCGCAGCCTGAGAACTGCACAAATAAGTACAATACCTTTTCAAAGCTATCAGGAAAGTCACTGACTCCCCACACTTCAACTAGATTGGATTTAAGAGTCAATATATGATGACCCCCCCCCTAAAGATGCTCCTACTGATGTGGTCACAAGGGTTCACTTCTATGAGAACAAGGAGGCTGTTACAGTCCGTGCTCTGGAAGGTGGCAAGATTTCCCCCAATGGAGTCACGTTTCAGCTTTTCCAAGATCTCTCTACCATAACACTGGTCAAACTTTGTTCCTTCAAGTAAATCACTGACCCTCTGAAGAGGGTGAGATTCAAACCTTCCGTGTCTACTCTAAGAAACTCTATAACAGCAATGACCTCTGATAAGGAGGTCTAGTCAATCTAACTGCAGTCGGCCTCACTCCCCAGACTCCTAGACTCTGAGAAGTCAGCAAGAGATGAACTCATCAGTATAGCTGAAATATTCACTGTTATTATGCATCTGAGGTTGGAAAAAGCTCTGTGTCCTGAATGCTTCACAGACACTTTTAATAAACAATTTTCAACACTTCTCTACTCGCAGACGTATTCAATGACATGTACAGGCCCATGTTGCTTAACTTGCATGTTGGCTGAAGCAATAATCACCTGGATTCTGAAGCCACACAAGGATCCAACACTCTCCCATTACTATAGGCCACTCTTTCTATTCAATATAGGCATCAAGATCATGGCCAAGATTCCTGCAAACCTCTAGGATCCTCCCTATCACTTTTGTATTTTTTCCTCAATGCGTAATCAAGCAAGATTGGACTAGCTCTTTAAATTTGTCAGGGGTGGACTTGAACATCCCTTTGAGAATTGGAAGGTATTGCGCAGAATGCTCCATTTTAAAGTGTCTCCTGCAGGAAGTTGTCTTCCTCAGGGGTGGTGTTCACGTTCACTTTACGGCACGCAGATGCATGTTGGCTGACATTGTGGTACGTCCTAGTTTCATCTGGGTGAGGTCCTGACAGGAATATCTTCTAAATCAGAGTATGTGGAGATGGGGTTCACACTGTAATTACCCCAAGGGTCTCCTGAACCACTAGGGTACAAAGGTGAAAAATCTTCTGCTGGTGAATAAGGACTTGGGGCCAGATGTATGATCACGGCCCATTGTGATTTTGTAATAGCGATTTTTAAGAAGTCGCTATTACCGACTCGCAAAGGGCCATGTATCACATTTGCGAATCGGTAATAGCGATTTCTTAAAAATCGCAAATGCTATTACCGAATCGCAAATTGCGATACCGGCCCCATTTGCAGCTATGGGCCTCTTGGCCCATAGCTGCAAATTTTTTGCATTTCCAAAATTGCGATTTCTGAACCAGAAATCGCAATTTTGGAAATGCAAAAGGCCAGGGTGCTGGGGGCCTAAGGCCCCCTCTCCTGCACCCCAATTATTATTTTTTTAACATGTAAGGTACACACACATGCCAAAAGGGCATGTGTGCTTTACATGTTAAATTAAAAAATGCAGTTTTACTGCATTTTAAAATTTTGCACCAGGTTACCACCTGGTTGCAGATCATAGTATTTTGCAAGTGCAAAATACCATTCTGCGAAAAATCGCAATTTGAGATTTTTTGCAGCATTGCCTTGCGACCTGGATTTTGTGAATCGCAAATTGCGATTCGCAAAATCCAGGTCGCAATGCAAAAAAATAGCAATTTTTGCGATTTCTACTGTGTGGTCTGCGAATGCCTTTCATGCATTGCAGACCACTATTTTGCACTCGCAAACGGACGATTTTACAGTTTGCAAGTGCAAAATATTTTCATACATCTGGCCCTTGGTCTACAGGTATCGGAGTAATACTCCAGGGACCTCTGAGTAACGGGTGTAGTAGATAAGGAGGAGGAGAAGTAGGAGATGGAATTGTAGGAGAAGGAAGAGAAGGTTTGTTATCTTGGGGGCAAGAATGGCCCATGCGTATGTGATGGATGGACTTCCTCATTATTAAGCTTGCATTTCTATGGTAGGATCTTGACCAGTGCTATAATTTTGCCTATACATGGATGGATAACAAATTTTCTTTGTCTCTCCTCAAGGATGGGGTGCTCATCAAGAGTGGCAGGATTCTGCACTGATGATGGCTTATGCGCTGATGATGGTTTGGGTGCAGAGGGTGGCTTTGGTGCTGACAAAGGCTTCTGCCGCAAGGTCAATTGTTGCCTATGGGTCCTTGGCTTCAAAGGTACAACCCATGTTGGTGACTCAATGCATCTTCAGGGTTAAGGCCGGTGAAGAATTGACAGCTTTAGCTGATTATGTCCTCGGCTGCAAGGTCTTGGTTTGTTGTTAGCCAGTGATTAAAAGAGGTGGCGCACCCGAATGTGGCAGTGGTCATAGCACTGGACTCAATGCCTGTTCCTCAGAGGGGTGGTGCTGGGCTCAGACATGAGGACTGAGGGATGGTGGGCACTAGGGAACTGACAGTGCTCACCAGTGGCAAAGTCCATCCCTTGCCCGCCCATCCCAACTGCTTCAGCATCCAGGGGATTGGCTTCATAGAATAGATCAAGTATCTCCAAAGTTGCCACTACCATTCTGCTGTGTGCCCAAAAAAGATCTCCGCACTGGCTTAAGGTCTTCTTGCTGCAGAACGCCAAGCAGCAGTCACAGAAGCTCTTGATGTGATCAGCAAGAGGCACAAATTTCAGACATCGTGGAAGTCAGCCCAGGGAGACTTAGAGTGTCACTGTGGTCCGTTCCAATACCTCAAGAGTGTCTTCATTCACCGAAGGGAGTCCAGAACACAGGGTTACCCAAAGGGCCCCAAGGACGGAGAGGCCCAGACCCTAGTCATCAATGGGATCGAAGGATGGAACTGGGGCCACAAGTCGAATAATGCATTAAAGAGGCTTCCTGGGGTTGAAGTGAAAGTACGGGAAGCTGCAAGAAAAAAAGGTGAACATGCCGAAACCAGGAGCCAGCTGGATCACGTCCAAGCCTGCTGGTGGAGAACAACAATATAATAATGTTGTCAGTGACCATTCGCATCCACATTCAGAGATAGAGTGACCTTGTGATTCAAAAGATACAACTTGCAAAGTCCAAGCCCAACACTAGATGGTAGGTGCACACAGAGCAAGTCTATCAAGAGCCACACATACTGCAAACATCCTTTTTCCTGAACTCGCTTCTTGAAAATACCCTAAGGGTATCTGTTTTAGTCTCAGTGCAAATAAACTGTATTTCCTAAGTTTTTGAGTGAAAGGGCTCCCAACAACATAAGTCCAGCAACCAGCGTCTGAAGCCACAGGCACTAAAAATCCAAGAGCACTACCTAGCCTCAACAAATATAATCTCCTTGTGCCATTCCACTTGTGACACTCTGCCACATTAAACCAGGGACTTAGCCACACAGATGGGTGCTCTTATTCCGCTAAAGAAGTTCTAACATGCAGGTCAGATCATATGGTTCCATGAGATATGAAAAATGTGTGAGTGTACTATTTATATCAGGGACGTTCCTTGAATTGTATTTCTTTCAACAGTCCATCTTTGGGTTATCATCATTTGGTTCACTTTGCAACATTACTTGACAATAACATCTACCATGTGGGAGCCCAAGTTGAGCTATTTTTTCTTTAATGCAAAAAATGTGCTTATACTTCTTATTCAGGCAACCTTGTGGTTCCTCACTAGAAAAATCAATTTGCATCCTTTCAGAGGCAGTTATGTCTCTGCTAAACCACTACTACCTCACGAGTGTGTTAGAGAAAAATGTTTCAACTTCTAAAGAGAGGTTACTCTATTATGGTACAATCCCTTAAGGAATGTATAGAAGTACTAAAATGTTCTACCCAAGTAAGCATCACTCTAACCTGTCAGTTATGATGACAAAAGCACACATTTAACAACTGCTAAATGTTTTCTTTAAAGAAGGATTCAATCATAAAATGGAAAGTTAGTTGAAAACAAATAGGTAACTTGGTAACACTCCTTCTGGTGCTTACTTTCTCTAACCCCAGATTCTTCACATTAGAAAAGTCCCCAGGCTCTAGATTGGATCCAGAGAATTCTGTACCAGAACTATGGAATGCCAACAGATAGCACCATGTGGTTTGCGCTGACTCTATACCATGCCAGAAGTGACAGAACAGAGCTGCCTATAATATTCCTTTTTGCGCCCTCAGGTGCAGAATATGAACAATTGCTGTTAACAGTGCACTGATCACTAACTTGGGACCTTTTCAGATGTTTAAAAGAGACCACTATGCAGTGCGGGTGGTGGGAGGGCAATAGGCAAAGAGCATTACCAAAGATAAGTAACTTGGTCTTCTGGTGGATACTTATAACTGCAGATACCTCTTCCTTAGAATAGATACCAAGGTAGAGGGTTTGTGGAGTGATATCAGACCAAAATGTCTTGCAGAACCGAGGAAGCAAAGTGCCCTTCCTGCTAGGCCTGGCTTGTCAAGGCAACAGTGGTTCATGAACATATGCACTGACTCCCATGTTGCAGCCTGGCAGAATTCAAGGCCAGGCAACAATGCAGTGGCAGGTGGAGTGGGTTCTCAGACCTTCTGGAATTGACTATTGGCCAGTGTGTAGCAGATCTTATTGTAGAGTATGATTCATCTCAATGGTGTTCTCTTTTGCATCACCTTCTCTTTCTTTGCCCCAGAAGGCAGCCATTGCCCTTGGTATGATCAATGTAAAAACTTAAAGCTCTTTCGGGATCAAACGACTTTAGCCTTTATTTCTCTATTGAGGGTAAGCAAAGAGTATGGGTAGAGTGATTTATTGTCCAATTTGGAAGGAAGTCATTACTTTAAAAAAAAAAAAATAAACAATGTCTGCCTTAGTCCTTTAAACAACTTTTCATGGGAAGAAGATGGTGATCCGTTTTCTGAATTTCCTTCCACTACACATCCCTTTAAATGGGTTTTCAAAACCCCCTGTCACTAAGAACTTAGTCAATATGCCAACTTGAAACTGAAAACCAGATGGACTGCTACCATTCTGCATAGAACTGAGCATTGCTTGACTGAGTTGCATCTAGTTAACACTCAGTCCTGAGAGATTTCATAGGTACAGTTAGTGGAACCCATTTCCTCTTTCATCACAGAAAGGCACACTCAGGAACACTAGTAAACTATGAATATATTTAAAAGACTGAGTTAATCTTTAAGCCTTATCCCATTTCATGCAATATTATTATTATATTTTATACAATTTTAATATTATTCATAACACTACATAAAATAGTGTAAACAATACTCATATGGAGGGTGATTAACAAAACATATTCCAAAAGCATGTTGATACCAGAGAGCTTGTTTATATATGTACCCAACTCCACCTTCCTCTCAGCTAACTAAGCTACTCCTATCACCCAAAAAAGCATACTATGAATTTCAGAGATGTTCAAAGCCGCATACCTCTTCTTAGCAATAAAAATGTTAAGCAAACAAACAGCATGTGCTACTTTCATCTATAAGTTGGCAGATACACCAGCCACGTCAAGGCTGGGTGTGCCTTCTCCATAGCCTTCAGCAAAGGAAGGAGATTACAGCTCAATAAAACCCTCAGTTTCAAGTTTCTGGTACGAAGTTCCTCTAAATCTTACCACTCTCTGTTCTAGTTTATACATTGTATTAGACCTGACAGCCTTAGGGTGATCTTCCCTAAAATTTGTGCCTGCCTCCCTCCATTTTTCTGGTCTTGTTTTTGCTGGTTACAGGAATCTGCACACTTTATCACTGCTAATCACTGCTGAAGTGCTTGTGCTCTCGCCCCAAAACATGGTGGTATTCGCTCCTACCCAACTGACATATTTAATTTACTTACAAGTCCCTAGTAAAGTGCACTATATGTGCCCATTGCCTGTAAATTAAACGCTACTAGTGGGCCTACAGCACTGATTGTGCCATACACAGAGGTAGCCCACTAACCATATCTCAGGCCTGCCACTGCAAAACCTGTGTGTGCAGTTTGACTGCCACCTCGACTTGCCATTTGAAACCCCTTGCCAAGCCTTAAATTCCCCTTTTATTACATAAAAGTCACCCCTAAGGTAGGCCCTATGTGACCCACAGGGCAGGGTGCAGTGTATTTAAAAGGCAGGACATTTACTTTTAAGTTTTACATGTCCTTTAAGTGAAAAACTCTCAAAGTAATTTTTCACTACTGTGAGGCCTGCTCCTCTCATAAGCCAGCATTAGCAATTCCTTAATATACTTTTAAGCTGTAATACCTTATCCGAAAGGAGTAGCTACATCATGTTTCACATCTTTGGAATGGTAATGATAATCCTCTTTACTGGTAGATTTGGATTTAACATAACTATTTTAGAAATACCACTTTTAGAAAGTGGACATTTCTCTGCTCTTACTGCTCTGTGTGCCTTACAGCCTGTCTGCAAAACACATCTGGACTAAGTGAGAGCTACATTTGTGCATTTCATCCAGACTACCACAGAGGACACTAAACTGCATCTGCATACTGATGGTTCTTCCTCGACAGGATGGGTGGAGGGGCTCTCACTTACACTTCAAAGGGTAGTGGCCTGACCCCACACAAAGGACTGATAACCCCCCACAAATAGTCTGGAAGACAGGACTGGGCTGAAATAGAATTGGTGCACTTCAAAGCCACTCTCTGAAGTCTCCCCCACTTCAACTGCACTTTTGGGAATAAGTCATGGGTCTCTGACCCCCTCCAATCAGACCCCTCTGGAACTTGAACTGAACCTCTGTCACAAGAACTGCTGTGCTGCTCAAAGGACTAAACTGGACTGTTTTTCTGGAAGGACGTTTCTGCTTGTTGCCCTGCTGCCTGCTCCTCTACGGCCCTGCTGGAAGGACTCTCCCTTCCCCCCAGAGTGATCTCCAGTGGCTTGCTGGCTTGTCACTGTTCTCCTGCAGTCTCAGGAACATCACATGCAGCCTACAACTCTCTCATTCTGCTGCTGCATTCTGCTGCTTTCTGTTGAGTCTCACCCTTGTCTGAGGTGTCCCCTGCAAGTCCTGGGCCTCAGAAGTGGGTTCTGCAGCTGTTTTCTGCCATAAGCATTGCCTCCACTGAGGGTGATAAATCGGTGCATTGCTCTCAGACGGTGACACAGTGGCTGCCTGATGACAGCAGATTCCCAGCCTGCGCAGCTCGCCGATGATGCTCTGCCCAGCCCAACGATGACGCATTGTATTCACTTTCACGAAGCCTGACGACGACACAGTGACCTGACTGAGTGGAAAATACTGAAGCATCATGCCCTCAGCATCGACGATTTGCTCCAACAAATGTACTGTTTCAGTGGACCGTGAGTAGGTTCTGTAGCCGGCCTACCCTCCAATGCAGTCAGCCTGGATTTTGGATTTGCACTGGTCCCTCACGACCTCAAGTAACCTTTTGACCGCTAATGACTTTTAAGCACTGTTTTCCCACTTGAGCTTTACAAATTCATATCTCGACTTCCACTGGATGGATGTTTGTCATTTTGGTCTTGTTTTACTCAGATAAGTATTCTCTATTGTTCTAACATGGTGTGGAGTCTTTTAATACTTTACACATTGTCTTTTATGTTAAGCCTGTCTGGTCTGTGCCAAGTTACCAGAGGGTGAGCACAGAATAATTCAGGTTGTGTTGTGACTTAGGCTAACGGGGATTGTGGTCCCTACTGGGACAGGGTGCATACCTCTGCCAACTAGACATCCAATTTCTAATGCATTGTATTTGAACATTTTTGAACATTTTCAGAACAAACAATTAGTAGTAAAGCACTTGCAGCCTGTCATTTACTTAGATTCTGTGAAACCTTGCCTATTGCTTAAAATCAGTGAGAAGTGAAGATATATATTTTCAAGACAATCTTCAAAGTAGAATGAATGACAAATGAGAAGACAAACTTAAGGTCCCACTGGATCATCACAAAGGGGCTAGGAGGAGACGTGTATCAAACCTCAAGTAAACCTCACTGATTCCTGTCGATTTATACAAGGATAGTTGGTATGGCAAAAGGCTTGGCAATCTTTTACAGTGTCCATTAGACTGCCTTGCTGGGTGAAAGACTAAATAAAACAGACTAACAGAATGTCTGACAGCTTCGTCTCTAAGGGTTAAGTGTCAAGGGTGCCACAGCAGGTTAAAAGTTTCTCCAAATGTAGATTGATTATGCTGATGGGTGTCTGGAGGGAATCACATTTGTCACTGCTATGCCAAATCAAATGCTGTGAATTGCCACCATTCTCTATGCATGGAGGTGTAAGTTGAGGTGGAGTCCCAGGTTCACCAGATTGGCAGCTTTACCAAGGGTCACTGTGGATACCTCACTTTCCTGGCCCAATACGGGGCAACTAGGATGATCTGGGCTTGGTTGTTCTTGAGGATCTTCAAAATTGAGGCCAGGAGAGGAATGGGCACAAGTTCCTTGCTCTATTCCAGCAGGAATACATCTCCCATTGAGTACTCTTGTGGGAACTACATGTAAAACTGTTGACACTGCATGTTAGACGGAGGGGAAAATATCGAACTAGGGTTCTCCTTGTCAGTCCTTGGTATTTATTCTCCTCTCTAGGAAAACTATTACTCAGCCCATTAGGTGGCCCCCTATACAGCTAATGAAAGGACCGGCGGGTGGCGTTCACTTTTTAACTGTGCCCTTGGTGACACGTTGCTCTGTAGTTTCTCCTTGATCTTGTTTCCTCAATCCAGAACTTAAAAACCCTATTTCTGGCACAACACAAAAATAAGGGTAGTTTCCTCCTAGCTGTCAACAAGCCTGAAGGCCCTGCTGAAGCTCCACTGATCAGCAAAGCTGGTGATATTCCTGTGTTAAAGTCCCCAGCCAACCAAAGAATTCTAGAAACGGATAAAGGTCCTTGAAGGAAGTTGGCTCTGTATGTACTATTTCAAAGTAAGAAATAGCATGCACAGAGTCCAAGGGTTCCCAATAGACTCTATGTGCTCCAGTGATTTTTCCTTTGGACTCTTCAGAAGCTTGCTGCCTAAGGCCTTCAAGAGAGGGACATGTTTCTTGCCCCTTACACAACTGTTCCCTTGTGGGTCCCCCTGGGCCTAGGAGCTCAACCTGATAAGGTTCTAACTCCATGGGCTCAGTTCCCTCAAAGGGCAGAACTTCTTCCTGGGAAGAGAGGTTCCCTTTCTTTTGTTGTGTTGAAGCTAGTTCCCCAGTGTTCTTTCCTTTTCTCTTGGAGGGTTAGGCCCTTTTTCCAGGCTCCAACACCACTTTTGCACCCTGAGCTTTGCACTGTGCCCTTGTCTTGACACACACCAGTTCAGGGATACCCAGCATGGCTGCATGGGTTTTGAGTTCTACCTGAGTAATTTCCAAGCAAACAGTCTACAGGGATATTTGAGGAGACCACCACTTGTTTCAGGCCATTGACCCCTCCCCACTCTAAAGTTACCATAGCCATGGGATGTACTTTAGTCTGATTGTCAGCGTTGGTGACTGGATAAGTTTGTCCAGCCAGGTACTGACCAGGGGAAACCAGTTTCTCTGTCACCATGGTGACACTGGCACCTGTATCCCTCAGGCCTTCTACACTTGTCCCATTAATTAAGAGTTGCTGCCTGTATTTTTGCATATTACGGGGCCAGGCAGCCAGTGTGGCTAAGTCCACCCCACCCTCAGAGACTAATGTAGCTTCCGTGTGAACCCTGATTTGCTCTGGGCACACTGTTGATCCCACTTGGAGACTGGCCATTCCAGTGTTAGCTGGAGTAGAGTTAGAAGTGGAACCTTTCTTGGGACAGGCCTTGTCTCCAGTTTGGTGTCCCTGCTGATTACAGCTACGACACCAGGCCTTTTTGGGATCAAAGTTTTTACCCTTGTACCCAAAATTGGATTGCAAAGAGACTTTGGACCCTCCCTCCTGAGCAGGTTTTTGGGGCCCTATAGAAGACTCTTTACTTTTTCCCTTGGATGTCTCAACACTCTTCCCCTGGGGAGTCCTTGTGACCCCTTTCTTTTGGTCACCCCCTGTGGAAGTCTTGGTCACTCTAGTCTTGACCCAATGGTCCGCCTTCTTTCCCAATTCTTGGGGAGAAATTGGTCCTAGGTCTACCAGATGCTGATGCAGTTTATCATTGAAACAATTACTTAACAGGTGTTCTTTCACAAATAAATTGTACAGCCCATCATAATCATTTACACCACAGCCATGAATCCAACCATCCGGTGTTTTAACTGAGTAGTCAACAAAATCAACCCAGGTCTGGCTCGAGGATTTTTGAGCTCCCCTGAACCTATTCCTGTACTCCTCAGTTGAGAATCCAAAGCCCTCAATCAGGGTAGCCTTCATGAAGTCATAGGATTCTGCATCTTTTCCAGAGAGTGTGAGGAGTCTATCCCTACACTTTCCAGTGAATATTTCCCAAAGGAGAGCACCCCAGTGAGATCTATTTACTTTTCTGGTTGCACAAGCCCTCTCAAAAGCTGTGAACCATTTGGTGATGTCATCACCATCTTCATATTTAGTTACAATACCTTTAGGGATTTTCAACATGTCAGGAGAATCTCTGACGCTATTTATGTTGCTGCCACCATTGATGGGACCTAGGCCCATCTCTTGTCTTTCCCTTTCTATGGCTAGGATGTGTTTTTCCAAAGCCAATCTTTTGACCATCCTGGCTAACAGGAGGTCATCTTCATTGAGGCTGCCCTCAATGCTTCCAGAGTTGCTGGACTCTCCTGTGAGAGAAGCAGCATCTCTGACTATCACTTGTGGAGACAGGGTTTGAGGAACCCTGGTCTCCCTAACTAGGAGTGGGGGTGGGAAATCCTCCACATCACTAGCTTCCCCCCTTGGGAAGGTATCAACAGAGGGGTTGTTTTTAGCAAACTCTGCCAAAAACTCCTGGAGCTGTACTTTGGTAGGGTTTGAACCAGTCTTTATCTTTTTTATTTTGCAGAGAGACCTTAACTCTGACATCCTAAGATGCAGGTAAGGGGTGAGGTTGAGTTCCATCACTATCTCTTCTGCAGCAGGCATTATGTTTCTAAAAGTTGGAATACTTTAAGAATCTAAAACTATCTCTAGAACTTAATTCAAACTTTTACAAAACTTTTCAACTCTAAAAGAAATGCTAACAGGGACTAACACAAGGCCCTAGCAGGACTTTAAAAAATTTAGAAAAATAGCTAAAATTTCAAAAATCAGTTTCTAATGACAATTTTTGGAATCTAGTCGTGTGATCAAGTATTGGCTGAGTAGTCCAGCAAATGCAAAGTCTTGTACCCCAAAGCTGATCCACCAATGTAGGAAGTTGGCTCTGTATGTACTATTTCAAAGTAAGAAATAGCATGCACAGAGTCCAAGGGTTCCCCTTAGCGGTAAGATAGTGGCAAAAAGAGATAATTCTAATGCTCTATTTTGTGGTAGTGTGGTTGAGCAGTAGGCTTATCAGAGGGTAGTGTTAAGCATTTGTTGTACACACACACAGGCAATAAATGAGGAACACACACTCAAAGACAATTCCAGGCCAATAGGTTTTTGTATAGAAAAATATCCTTTCTTAGTTTATTTTAAGAACCACAGGTTCAAGATTTACAATTAATAATTCAAATGAAAGGTATTTCACTTAGGCACTTTAGGAACTTTGAATCAGCAAAATAGCATGTACAGTTTTCACAAAAATGGCAATAAGCTATTTCAAAACTAGACAGTGCAATTTTCAACAGTTCCTGGGGGAGGTAAGTGTTTGTTAGTTTTACAGGTAAGTAAACCACCTACAGCATTCAAAGTTGGGTCCAAGGTAGCCCACCGTTGGGGGTTCAGGGCAACCCCAAAGTTACCACACCAGCAGCTCAGGGCCAGTCAGGTGCAGAGGTCAAAGTGGTGCCCAAAACGCATAGGCTTCAATGGAGAAGGGGGTGCCCCGGTTCCAGTCTGCCAGCAGGTAAGTACCCGTGTCTTCGGAGGGCAGACCAGGGGGGTTTTGTAGGGCACCGGGGGGGACACAAGTTAGCACAAAAAGTACACCCTCAGCGGCACGGGGCGGCCAGGTGCAGAGTGCAACCAGGCGTCTGGTTTGCAATGGAGTTCAATGGGAGACCCAGGGGTCTCTTCAGCGAAGCAGGCAGGCAAGGGGGGGGGGGGGGGAAGGGGGGGGGGCTCCTCGGGGTAGCCACCACCTGGGCAAGGGAGAGGGCCACCTGGTGGTCACTTCTGCACTGGAGGTCGGATCCTTCAGGTCCTGGGGGCTGCGGGTGCAGTGTCTTTACCAGGCGTCGGGTTCTTAGAAGCAAACAGTCGTGGTCAGGGGGTGCCTCTGGATTCCCTCTGCAGGCCTCGCTGGTGGGGTTCAGGGGGGTCAACTCTGGCTACTCACAGGGTCGCAGTCGCCGGGGAGTCCTCCCTGTGGTGTTGTTTCTCCGCAGATCGAGCCGGGGGCGTCAGGTGCAGAGTGCAAAGTCTCACGCTTCCGGCGGGAAACGTGGAGTCCTTTTAAAGTTGTTTCTTTGTTGCAAAGATGTTTCTTGTTTGGAGCAGAGCCGCTGTCCTCGGGAGTTCTTGGTCCTTTTAGAGGCAGGGTAGTCCTCTGAGGCTACAGAGGTCGCTGGACCCTGGGGGACGCGTCACTGTTGCAGTTTTTCTTGAAGTGGGGAGACAGGCCGGTAGGGCTGGGGCCAAAGCAGTTGGTGTCTCTGTCTTCTCTGCAGGGCTTTCAGGTCAGCAGTCCTTCTTCTTCTTCAGGTTGCAGGAATCTATCTTGCTAGGTTCTGGGAGCCCCTAAATACTCAATTTAGGGGTGTGTTTAGGTCTGGGGGGTTAGTTGCCAATGGCTACTAGCCCTGAGGGTGGCTACACCCTGTTTGTACCTCCTCCCTGAGGGGAGAGGGGCACATCCCTAATCCTATTGGGGGAATCCTCCATCTGCAAAATGGAGGATTTCTAAAAGTCAGAGTCACCTCAGCTCAGGACACCTTAGGGGCTGTCCTGACTGGCCAGTGACTCCTTGTTTTTCTCATTATCTCCTCCGGCCTTGCCACCAAAAGTGGGGCCGTGGCCGGAGGGGGCGGGCAACTCCACTAGCTGGAGTGCCCTGGGGTGCTGTAACAAAGGGGGTGAGCCTTTGAGGCTCACCGCCAGGTGTTACAGCTCCTGCAGGGGGAGGTGAGAAGCACCTCCACCCAGTACAGGCTTTGTTACTAGCCACAGAGTGACAAAGGCACTCTCCCCATGTGGCCAGCAACATGTCTGGTGTGTGGCAGGCTGGTAAAACTAGTCAGCCCACACTGGAAGTCAGGTATGGTTTCAGGGGGCATCTCTAAGATGCCCTCTGGGGTGTATTTCACAAATAAAATGTAAACTGGCATCAGTGTGCATTTATTGTGCTGAGAAGTTTGATACCAAACTTCACAGTTTTCAGTGTAGCCATTAAGGTGCTGTGGAGCATATATTCTTATGGCTACCCTGCACTTACAATGTCTAAGGTTTTGCTTAGGCACTGTAGGGGCATAGTGCTCATGCACCTATGCCCTCACCTATGGTATAGTGCACCCTGCCTTAGGGCTGTAAGGCCTGCTAGAGGGGTGACTTATCTATGCCATAGGCAGTGTGAGGTTGGCATGGCACCCTGAGGGGAGTGCCATGTCGACTTAGTCATTTTCTCCCCAACCAGCACACACAAGCTGGCAAGCACTGTGCCTGTGCTGAGTGAGGGGTCTCCAGGGTGGCATAAGACATGCTGCAGCCCTTAGAGACCTTCCCTGGCATCAGGGCCCTTGGTACCAGGGGTACCAGTTACAAGAGACTTACCAGGATGCCAGGGTGTGCCAATTGTGGAAACAAAGGTACAGGTTAGGGAAAGAACACTGGTGCTGGGGCCTGGTTAGCAGGCCTCGGCACACTTTCAAACCATAACTTGGCATCAGCAAAGGCAAAAAGTCAGGGGGTAACCATGCCAAGGAGGCATTTCCTTACAGTCCTAATTTAGATATTGGTGTATGGGTTACTCCGTCACAACGGTGACAGAGATCCTGTCCTCCGGCATATAAATGTCAGTATTTCACATGGGATTTAGATTTAGGCAGACGGGATATCAGTCACAGATGTGACGAGTAGCCCATCCGCCGATATCTAAATCAGACCCAAAGTTATTTATATTCCTTACCAAAGATCAGAGAAGGGCCACCTCAAGAAACTAGAAATACGCTGGATACATACCCTGTTGAGCACACTCTCTCCTTCGAGCACCTTTTGTTGTTGCTGAACAAGTCCTGCCTTGTGCATACATCGCAGAGTCCAGCTGACCTGTGTGTTACCCGCATTGAAACAGTTCTGAGCTGTCCAGTGTTTCCCATTCGGATCCTGTGGGCCAAAGTGCCATGTCTTTGATTAGACTGCAATCTGCATCCTCACCCTCATTACTTATCTCATGACCTCACTCATATGCCCGAAAGAGGAGCTATTAAAAGCCACTAGGACTTCAAGATCAAGAGGTATCCCTAATTCTAAGGACTCACTACCATCAACCGTATATCAGGCAATATGCTAATTTTACCAAACACAATCTCCTTTACCGAACTTCGACATGGTTTTTTACAGTTAATTAGTACTTCAGACGCTTGTGGAAGTTTGTATTGTTTATTACACCAAGTTTACTGTTGTTTTGCAGTTTAATTTGCCAGTGTATTGCTTTTGTTTTAACCATTTGAAGTGTTTGGCATCACCATAACAGTAAATAGTAAACTTTTGTGAACTTGTAACAGGTTTTGGCAGAAGGGTTTCTGATTTACTGAGCGTTGTTCGCAATCGGCCAGCTACTGCAGATGCAACATGTTTGGAAATACTGTATGAAATACTCTATTGTTTTACAGCGATAGCGCCGTGTTGCATTCATTCAGGTTCCAAATTTTCAGAAGAGCCTCAGTGTACGTAATTAATTAGTGACTGCGAATGACGTTTAATGTTTTTATCGAGGGGCCACAACTTTATCCCAAGTGCTGACATTTTTATTGTGTCTTTCGATTCCAGTGAATTTTTCTTACTAAATTTCATCTTACCTATTCACATTTATATCTTAAGATACTGCATAAGTGTTTTATCTTTATAAGCTCATCAACCTGATAGGACATTTACATCTTCATTGTAGGTATGGTAACTGTATTGCACTGTAAGTCGGCACAATCTTAATGCTACCTCTTTTGAGCTAAGTCTTGACTGATCACCCATGACAAGCCAGAAAGTCAAGCAGGTTCAAAGTACCCGGTTTCTTGAACAGCAGTGAACTCGGGAAGTCACATCTTTGGTAGTGTTTGGTTGATCTGGAAATTGCAAAGAGAGGGGCAGAGCCTGACAGAGGAGATTGTGGTGTGTGGAGGCAATGAAGATGGCCATGTGACAGAGACAGTGTGCGTCTAGTGAAAAATTAATAACCTGATTGAAGGATATTGGGATTTGTAAATTACTGTACACTTAAAGTGCAGTGAGTAGATGTCTGAACTGGGAGAATAACTAAAAAATGAGGTCAGGAAATATAGGTCATAGGAGAAAAGGCCTATTGAGTTTAATGATCTGGGGTCTGAATGGCGCACACAATAGGAAAGCAATTTACATATAGGGATTAACTAAACAGGATATGCAAGGTCAACATTAAGTCCCAGAGGTTGTGGATGTATTCATTTTTTTCCAATAATAACGAAATAGGTACCTTTATGAATCCCTCTTGATGCCTCTCCAATATATGGAAAAAATACATGAAACGTATACAGTGTATGCAAATAGATGAAAACCCACACCTCAGCATCACTAGTGTAGGTATCAGAGTTCTAAATATTATTTAATTAGGGAACAGGGAGTAATGACTTTGGTCTCCTCACCAAACGCTGGTCATGGAAGCTATTACACAACAGGCTTGTGACATCCCTCCGAACTGCAAGAAACGAGACAAGCAGTGTCATGTTGGCTCTCATGATTCTAAATGAGACTGCTGGATTCGGGTGGCAGCACAACTACACTGTGGGGAACTGAGACCAATTCCACACAGTGTGACAACTGTTGGGCTTACCTGTTCAGTCATCTAGCAGTACCTTACCTGCACCTAAAAGTGGCAGTGCTTTGTGGCAGCCGTACACATGACATTCTGATTTCTCAGGGAAATCGTGGTGTAGCAGATCTCATCCTTTTGTCCCAGTTACATTTGCCTCACACATGCGAAGACAAAGGAAAGCAGAAATTGGTTCAATATACTGTTATGCCATTAATTGTGTTTGACCACTGACTTTGTGTTTCACCACTGCGCATATTAGTTGTTCAATGTTCACCAGTAGCACATTACATGTTGTATTCAGCTTAGCTGCCTATTGGCTTTAACGTGTCATTAGACATTATTACATTTTGTATTTAGGTTAGCTGCCTATTTGCTTTAACGTGGCATTAGACATTACATTTTGTATTTAGGTTAGCTGCCTATTGCCTTTAACGTTGCATTAGACATTACATTCTGTATTCAGTTCAGCTGCCTATGTGCTTTATCGTGGCGTTAGATATTGCAGTTGAGACATTGCAGATGAGCTGTGTTTTTCCACATGGTAGACCAAGCTGTTTTTCGTATTTTGTTCACACCGAACCCTAGCGTGATAAGAGAGAGTATACTTTGTGTTTTCCTCTCTACCCAGCCTTGGGAAGGAGCGAGGTTTGGAGACTTGGCCACTCTCCAGCTTGTTCTTTTGCAGCTATGATTAGAGGAAAGGGCCCGTTAGCAGGCTTGTTCATTATAAGGGGTGTCCATGGGCAGCAGCGAGGGGGAAATTTCAAAGACTTCTGTCAGGAGCGGTCTGACCTCCCGTAAGGGTGAAAAATCTGTTTCTCGCGGTTGAACAGGAGTCATCAACTTGCTGGCATGAGAAAGATGACAAGCAGTGATGGGCCCTACGGTGATGAATTTTGACTTTTATTGTTTGCTTTGAAGTTATGCTATAATATAATCACATGTATTTGTTGTGTACATTGCAATTGAGAAGTACTTTGATATATTTTTCCTTTCATTGCTGTGACTACTTTTAAACGTGTGCTTCCAACCTACTAATCTCGTCTCTCAGGAACCTCATGGTGAAGTAATAATAATAAATGTCTTCTTTAAACTAAGAAGTGCATTCCAGAGAAGTTTTGTCAGCTCGGTCATAAGATAAGAGAAAGCAAAACATTTATTTTATTGCATCACCTGCGTTCTAGATATAATGGCATGTACTGGAATGATTAGGATGATAAAATATAATAATAGCAATGCAGTGACAAGGAAATTGAAACATAGGAAAAGTCCTGCCTAAGTGTCAGAATGCTATGTGTTGGAATTCCTACCAATGCCACTAAGGTACTACTAGAGCACACAGCCGTGTTAGTCCTAACCCGCTATTCAGGATCCCTGGAAAGACACCATCCCCCAGACCTGAATAATGAGGTAGCGAAGAGGGCTGCTGGTCTAGTGACAGACCTCTCCCATGTAGGTGGAAAAGACGCCAAGTCTCAGCAGACAGCTGCAATGAAGCAACAGCATGCAGTGGCAATCTTCTGGCTGGAACTCTCCCTCAAATGTGCAGGGGGCAGAGGGATGGTGTTCTGAGAAAACTGCCCTATTGTAAGAACACATATGTCTCTCTTGAAGTGGGAAAGATTGTGGTGTTCCACTTTATACTGACAACAATATCGGGGACAGCCTTGAGCAGAGTACAGAACAAGAATGTCAGACCAGACTAAGAAGAATGAAAACAGTTCCTAAGCTAAACATGTATGAGATGAAAGAAATAAAACATCACCGCAGAATAAAGCTTCTGCTCACAAAATAAAATTGTCATTAGGCTAAAGGGCACAAGTTGCAGGTCTACGGCTAAAATCACGAGCCCATAAAAGCTTACTAAAATAACCTCAACACCCACCCCCTTGTCGGTTCAAAGTGTAGAGGTAAACCCAATCAAAACTGTATGAAAATGAATATATATATATATACACAAAAATATATATGGGAAATGTCACTTACCCAGTGTACATCTCTTTGTGGCATGTTGCGCTGCAGATTCCCATGCTGTGTATTAGTAGTCCACCATCTAGTGTTGGGCTCGGAGTGTTACAAGTTTTTTTTCAAAGAAGTGTTTTTGAGTCACAGGATCGAGTGACCCCTCCTCTTCGGTTCGATTGCGCATGGGCATCGACTCCATTGTTAGATTGTTTTCCCGCAGAGGGTAAAGGAAGGAGTGATAGAGTATATAGGTACAAAGTAAGAGATGTCCATGCTAATGAAAATGTATATACATATGTACAAATGTTTGTAACTTAAACAACTACAGGCTTCTGGGGAGGAGGGAGGGTGCATGTGAATCGGCAGCAGAACATGCCATGAACAGATGTACACTGGGTAAGTGACATTTTCCGTTCGATGGCATGTGTAGCTGCATATACACATGCTGTGCATAGACTACAAAGCAGTTTGTCCTCCCATAAATTAGCAGTGGTTAGCCTTTAGGAGTTGAAGTTGTTTGAAATAATGTTCTTAGAACAGCTTGACCTACTGTGGCTTGTTGTCGTGATAATACGTCTACACAGTAGTGTTTAGTGAATGTATATGGTGTTGACCATGTGGCTGCTTTTCATATTTCAGCCATTGGTATATTCCCTAAAAAAACACTGTTGCACCTTTTTTCCTTGTAGAATGTGCTTTAGGAGTAACTAAAAGCTGTCTTTTTGCTTTGATATAGCATGTTTGGATGCATCTTACAATCCATCGTGCTAAACCTTGTTTTGATATGGGATTGCCTGTATGAGGTTTCTGGAAAGTGACAAATAGTTGTTTAGTCTAAACGTTTTAGTTCTATCTATATAGTACATTAAAGCTCTTTTGATGTCTAATGTATGTAGAGCTCTTTCTGCCACAGAATCTGGCTGTGGGACGAAGACTGGCAGTTCCACTGTTTGATTTATATGAAATGGTGATATAACTTTTGGGAGAAATTTTGGGTTTGTTCTTAGTACAACTTTATGCTTGTGTACTTAGAAGAAAGTTTCTTCAACAGTAAAGGCTAGGATTTCACTTACTCTTCTTAAAGAAGTAATTGCCACTAGGAAGGCAACTTTCCATGTTAAAAATTGAATCTGGCACGAGTACAAAGGCTCAAATCGTGGTCCCATAAGTCGTGTAAGCACCATATTGAGATTCCAAGAAGGAACTGGTGGTGTTCTGGGTGGAATGATGCGTTTTAAACCTTCCATGAAAGCTTTAATGACAGGAACTCTAAATAAAGAGCTATGTTGTATTTTTTGTAAATATGCTGAAATTGCAGTAAGATGATTTTTTTTTTAGGAGAATGCCAAGTTAGATTTTTGTAAATGAAGTAAATAACATACAGTATCTTGTATTGATGCTGTAAGAGGGTCTATATTTTTGGAGTGACAGTAATATACAAACCTTTTCCATTTGTTTGCATAGCACTGTCTAGTAGTGGGTGTTCTTGCTTGCTTAATAACTTCCATACATTCTGATGGGAGTTGTAAATATCCAAACTCTATGACCTCAGGAACCAAATTGCTAGATTGAGTGTCTTGGGATTTGGATGCCTGATTTGGCCTTTGTTTTGTGTCAACAGATCTGGTCTGGATGGGAGTTTGGTACTACCGACAGATCTAATAATGTTGTGTACCACGGTTGACATGCCCATGTTGGAGCTGAGTATCATGCTGAGTGAAGTTTGATGCAACTTGTTGACTAGAAACGGAAGAAGTGGGAGAGGGGGAAAAGCGTATGCAAATATCCCTGACCAACTGATCCATAGAGCAGTGGTTCCCAACCTTTTGACTTCTGTGGACGCCCACTCTATCATTACTGGAACCCAGGGACCCCCAGTGACTCATTATTGGAATCCGGGGACCCCCGCTGAGTCATTACTGAAAGCTGGGGACCTAATCTGTTAATATTATTTAATTTTCTAAGCAATCGTGGACCCCCTGGGGAGGCTTTGCGGACCCCCAGGGGTCCCCAGACCACAGGTTGGGAACCACTGCCATAGAGCATTGCCCTTGGACAGGGGATGTGGGTGTCTGGATGCAAAGTTTTGGCATTTTGTGTTTTCGCTTGTTGCGAACAGGTCTATTTCTGGTGTTCCCCACTTTTGAAAGTATCTCTGAAGTACTTGAGGATGAATCTCCCATTCGTGAGTTTGTTGGTGATTTCTGCTGAGAATATCTGCCAACGGATTGTCTATCACTGGAATGTATTGTGCCAACAGATGAATTTGATTGTGGATTGCCCATTTCCAAATTTTCTGGGCTAGAGGGGACAGTTGGGATGAATGTGTCCCTCCCTGTTTGTTGAGATAATACATGGTTGTCATGTTGTCTGTTTTGATGAGAACATTCTTTTGTGTGAGAAGAGGTTGAAAGGCTTTGAGTGCTAGAAAGACAGCTAATAACTCCAAGTGGTTTATGTGTAGCTGTTTGTGTTTGACATCCCATTGCCCTTGAATGTTGTGATTGTTTAGGTGAGCTCCCCAACCAATCATTGATACATCTGTTGTGATTATGGTCTGAGGCACAGGGTCTTGAAATGGCCGCCCTTTTTCTTTTAGATTTGTGGAATTCCACCACTGAAGGAACATGTACGTTTGGCGGTCTATCAACACTAGATCTTGAAGTTGACCATGTGCCTGTGACCATTGTTGTGCAAGGCACTGTTGTAACGGCCACATGTTTAGTCTTGCGTGTGGCACAATTGCAATTCATGATGCCACCATTCCTAAAATCTTCATGACAAATCTGACAGTGTATTATTGATTTGTTTGTATTTGTGTGATTATATTTTGGAAAGCCTGTACCCTTTGTGTATTTGGATATGCTAGAGCTTGCTGAGTGTTTAGTACTGAGCCTAAATACGGTTGTATTTGTGCTGGCCGAAGGTGTGATTTTTGGTAGTTTATTGAGAACCCTAGTGTGTGCAAGGTTGGTATTACATAATGCGTATGATTTTGGCATTGTGTACGACTGTTGGATTTTATTAGCCAATCGTCTAGATATGGAAAGACATGTATATGTTGTCTTCTTAGGTAGGCTGCCACAACTGCTAATCACTATGAGAATACCATTGGAGCTGTTGTTATTCCAAAGGGCAACACTTTGACTTTGAACTGGTAGTATTTTCCCTGAATGACAAACCTGAGATATTTTTGGTGTGCAGGATGGATGGGTATATGAAAATATGCATCTTTGAGATCTAAGGCTGTCATGAAATCTTGTTTTTGTAGTAGTGGGGTGACATCCTGTAACGTTACCATGTGAAAGTGTTCTGACAGGATGTAAAGATTGAGGGGCCTGAGGTCAAATATTGGCCTGAGGGTGCAGTCTTTTTTGGGAATTAGAAAATATAGTGAGTAAACTCCTGTCCCTAATTGTGACTGTGGCACCAATTCTTGCTTGTTTGAGTAGCAGAGATTGGACCTCTTCTTGTAACAGAATGGTGAGTTCTGTGGATAGTTTGTGTGACCTTGGTGGGATATTTGGAGGAGTGTGTATTAATTCTAGGCAATAACCATTGCGGATAATTGATAATACCCAATTGTCTGTGGTAATGTTTTGCCAATTTGTGTGGAACTGTTGTAGTCTTCCCCCCACAGGAGAGGTGTGGAGTGGAAGGGAATGAGAGAAGTCACTGTTTTGGGTCCTGTGGAGGCTGCTTAGAGGCCTGAAATTTCCCTCTATTTATGGGATACTGTCCTCTATATGAGCCCCTAAACCTACCCTGTTGGTATTGCGGTTGGTAGGTTGGCTTTGCCTGTGAGGTCGATGCCTCAGAGGGTTGTGGTCTGAAACCACCTTGAAACTGAGATTTTCGAAAGGACACCCTGTATGGTGCAGTGTAGAGTGCACCCATTGCCATTGTTGTGTCAGAGTCCTGTCTCAAGTTTTCTATGGTTGAGTCTTCTCTTTGAAAGTCCATGTTCCTCTGTATAAGTTGGCCTTTTCGGCTCTGAAGCGTGCTTTTTCGTGATCGAAAAAGATGATGAGGACAAAGGTTTCGGCTCCGAAACTGTTTTTCTAATTTTCAACTCCGAAAAATGGTGTTTAGTGGAGTCGGAAACGGAGCTCTTTGTTGTCTCTGATGTTTTTCGAGGAGTGGCCGTTTTTCGTTGCTGAACTGTTAAGTTGGTCACCGCCAATCATTTTTTAAGCCGAGCCATGGCCTTCTGGTAGTGGCGTACCTAAGGCCTTGAGCTTTTTCTTTTGTGAGGGTGCAGGAGCAGACATACTCACATGTTGTCCTGCTGTGACTGGTCTGTCTTCTTCTGATTCCTGCTCAGACTCGGAATCTCGAACGGAGACTGCGGTCTGCATCAGTTCTTCTTCTTCTAGGTCGAGATGTTCACTGCTACTCAACGCCATTTCGAGTCTTCTTGCCCTTCTGGCTCGAAGAGTCTTTTTCGATCGGAAGGATCAACAGGACTCACAGTTTTCTTCCCGATGGTCTGGGGAAAGGAAGAGGTTGCAAACCAGATGCTGGTCTGTGTATGGGTACTTCGGGTGGCACTGAGGACAGAATCGGAATGGAGTCCGATCCATGAGGCTTCCACGCGGTCGGCCCGAATAGGCCCAAGTTGGGCACGTGCGCCCCGAAGGGCCAACAAAGTTGTTTTCTCGACGGTACTGCTGTGTCGATGGAAGGATGTTAACCCGATCGATACAATACTGACGAAAAGAGAGTTTTATTGAGTTTTCTGAATTGAAATCTCGGAGCAAGAGGAAACACGTCCAAACCCGACGGCGGAAAGAAAACAATCTAACAATGGAGTCGATGCCCATGTGCAATGGAACCGAAGAGGAGGAGTCACTCGATCCTGTGACTCGAAAACACTTCTTTGAAGAAAAACAACTTGTAACACTCCGAGCCCAACACTAGATGGTGGACTACTAATGCACAGCATGTGTATCAGCAGCTACACAAGCCACCGAACATATATATATATATATCTTCAAACAAAAATGGTCTAAAAGGTGGCTGGGTGGTGCACTCCACTGCCGGTGCTAGTGACGGAGAAGACCATGGAGTGCAGTGAATACTTTTGGTGATATATATATATATATATATATATAAAATATATATATATATAAAAATAAATGTCCAAGTTGACAAGCAAGCATACTGAAGCAGTTGAAATTAAAAAACAATGTTATTGTCAAAAGTCAACTGTCATATTTAAAAGCCATTGTCATTTTGAAAACTGCCAATTATATAGGGGACAATTGGATCAAGGAAAGATCAGACTTCTGCAGAAGTTAATGTGACCACATCAGTGCCAAGAAAAACCAAACAACACTGATGTTCCAAAACCTCAGCTCCAGCCAAGGGGGCAGAATTCCATGTAGTGAGAGATGTCGAGGTACCCAGAGTCACTTAATCCACAGAGGGCAGCTGATAGGAGGCTTCTTGTAGCAAACGCACCCTCAACGCACATGTCTGGTAATCCCCTCATCAAGAACATCAACAGCGCAGCGTCCAGTGAAAGTAAGCGCCACACAGAAAGACACAGTTGTAGTGCACGTTCAAAGAGGCACCAAAGGCAACGAAACACGGGCTATACACAGTCCGATACCGGTCTAAATGATAGAGACCAGTTGTACTCCAGTGCCTCAAGGAGTGGTGCCCCGATATACTGCAATGTGCATTCATAACACATTGCGCTGGTGGAAGTGCCATCAGTCCTCCTTGTTGCAGCCCTTGCAAATGAAAAATGACAACAGAAAAATACCACTAATTAAGGCCAAAGTAATTGGGAATCCCCCCAAAATACCTGAAAATATGGAGTGTATGGCTGAAGGTATTATGCAAAATATAGATAGAAAAGTGCTGACAAACCCAGAATTAACAGCCTTAAAGAAGTGTACAATCCCTGCAGTATTGGATGCATTAAATATTCTCCTCCACAAGCTCTTCAAAGTGTCTCGGAAAGTTTGTATTTAAAAGGGACTGTATTTCCGCGGATGACTTGTAACTTGCGAGTGTGTAGGTCTTGTGGGCAGATGTCACCACTACATATTTCTGAAACAACAGAGCTTTTCGTCTGCTCGCTTGTCAAAATTTACATTAGAAGTAACAATATGAAGCCAGATGTCTGCTACTTTCATCTGCTGTATGGGGGGAAAAGGATATTACAGCAACAAGTTACAATGTGGGAGACCAAAACTATGTAGGCAATTCCAGCTCACATTCCTCAACAGCTCTCGCTGTTTAGAAGTACATAACTTCGACTTGAAAGCACCTGGAACGCTGGTTGAATCAAGGGAACAGGAACTCTGTTCATATAACAAGCCAAACCTGCTGCAGAAGCGTTACATGCTCCATGCAAGGGAAGCTGTTTACAAACCACTGAATGGCTCACAGAAGTCTTGCATTTGTTGCCGCTATGAAAGACTTCTTTCATCCCATTGAAACATTTGAACGAAAAAGGAGGCTCTCACACATCATGAATGTAACTACCTCCTAGCCTTTCATACCTGCCATGTGTTTCAAGCAGGATGTGAATTTGAGTGTTGAAATAGGAAGACTAATACCCCATGAGTTACTCAGACTGCAGATGGTATTTCCACCACAGTTAAAGGCAATTTTTTAATGTTCTGCATAATATAAGTAGCTTATTTCTTAGCCATAATTTGTTGCTGTTGCATCAAAGTAAATGCAGCAAACAGGTCCTTAGCCCCGACATAATGCCATGGAACGCAACCATTTTTTAATGTCTGTAGTGTCCAACTTAAATGCATAATGGACCTAAGTTGACTCTGTCCATGTTGTAGCAATGACATTTTGCAAATGTCAATTGCAGAAGAGGTGATGTTGTTAAGAGTGTATATAGGCGGTCGGACCATATGTTAATTCCATTTTCTACAACAGCTAATTCGTTCTGTTAATGTTCTTGAGCTATTTGCCTTAACCGGGCTGCGGCTTCTTGTTGTGAAAGTTTCCAAATTTCATTGTAAATTGCATATAAGAAGCACTTTTTACATTGTCTTCTAGAGCCTAACAGAAAATCTTTGAAGTCAGTGTTATTTGACAGGAGACTGAGGTGTTCTTTTACAGCATCTAATGAGGAACTTTTAGCGAACGTTGACATAATTTTCCTACACTGTATGTTGTCACGATACCCGAATGTTCTGATGACACATAGCGAGGGTCTGGTCTGTGTGTTCTAATGCCCCCACTCCCCCCTGTGGAGTTTACAAAACGGACATGACAACCATTTGTGTCTACTGGCCTTGATAACCACCCACCAAGACTTGAAAGTGTTGTGTTAAAAGGTACATTTTGGACCCACCCCTCAAGCTGTTCTTCAGTTGCATGAATGTATTTTTGTATTTAACTCTAATTTTTGCTAAGCCTAAACAGCTTGTCTGCTGCACTATGTCATTTAAAAATATATTTTGTAAAGGTATCAGGCATGCTCTAAAAAAAACACCAAACACTCTTAAGTCAATCGACTTCATCCAGTATTCATAGCCTTCCATAGCCAACCGGGATACAAAGGAATCAGAATAAATCAATTTTTTATCAGTTAACATTGCATTGTGCATTTCCAATTGGGGCAATTTAAAATAATATGAAGCAACATCTTGAACATCATGCCCAGAAAAATATGCAAACTTATCCATATATGTTTTAGAACTCCCCACTGGCAGGGTCCCACAATGTTCCCATTGTGTATAATTAAAAATAGTATTTCGGGTAGTTGCTCTTTGAATGAAATAATGTCCATAAAAATTTAACATATGACCATCTTTTTTTTTGTTTGGTCAATGTCTTCACTTTCAAATACAGTAAAGTACTCTAGCTCAGATAGCATAGGATCAACAGTTTTTACATCCTAGTCATCCGAAACAACCCCAGGTACTACCACATCATTTAAAGAAAGTTTGAAAACATATGGAATTTAAGAACCTCCATCAGGCCAAATATATAAAAAGATACTTTATCCCAAACAATCCCATCAGGAACTGGTATAGCTGAAATATTCACTAGCAACAAGTCTTGACGGACCTTGCGTGAGGAAAAAGTTGTTCTTACTACTTCATCCATCAGTTCGGATGCAGAGCGTTCAGGATGTTAATGAGCATGTACCAGTAAGAAAATGATGATGACAAACCAAATCCAAAGAAGAAAGGCAAGTACAGTTAAGAAAGGTCACAGATAGTTCAATGGATGAATGAGATAAATTGGTTTAAGCCAATTTATCTGCTTACGTGCTCTTGATGACAGTTTTGCAGAAGAAGTGGATGAATCAGAGGAGGGGTCATCTTGATTAGCAAAATATCCAGAAGCAGTTAGTGCAAAAGCTTGAGCTGTGTTAGGAAGCGGAGAACTAACAGAAGTCTCCATTGGTGGATTATAGTAGACAATCTCATCCGTTTGAGCCGCATTTGAGTAATAATGCTCAGTCTGCTATGTAGGATCTGCCACAGGGTGTAGTTTGACATTATCAATGGAGACAAAGTGATTTTCTTTTGATCCAAGCAGCAGTGGTGGAATAACAGTTCTGGTATTGTGTATTCCCAGGACAGGATCCGGAACATGACATGAGGGACCAAACTCCTTTTTCACAGCAATTGTCTTTCGCACTAGATCCCCAACTTTTAGAATCCAGCCAGCAGATGATATCGGTACACCTGTTAGTCCCAAAGAGGCGGCACAGGCAGACGTGTTTTTATCACAAAACTGTTGTAATTCTTGCAATGCAGTGACACGTTCATTTATGTCTAAAGGAGTGTCTGCCACCTCTGCCCCAGAGACATCAAGATCGTGAACATACATTTGTATCCCGAACAGCACCTCATAAGAGGTGTGCCCTCCCAAGGACCTTCTGGGCAGATTATTAAGTGCTCTTTGGACTTCATACAGGTGACTAAGCCAATAATGACCTGTGACTAATAATCTTGCTGTTAAGGATTGCTTTAAGTCTCGATTCTTCCGCTCATCTATACTGTTACCCTCTGGATGGTAGGGGAACGAGAAATGTAGTTGGACCCTAATGAAGCCATGGTGTTCCTGAATGCTCTTGAGGCGATGGCAGGATACTTGTCCAAGTGGAAAGCCGCAACTGCACACGTACTGATAAAGACTTACAAATCTTTAATAACAGTTTGAGCGTCAGCTGATCATTGTGGCCATACCGATAGGAATCTGGAGCATGAGTTGACAGCAACTAGAATTTATTTGTATGCACCATCGGGCGTCAGGGGACCACGATGTTCCAAGTACATACACTATGGTGGTTTGTTTGAAATTAGAAGAGGTGTCTGCAGTGGCCTTTTAACAGTGGACTCTTATTTGCTGACAGATGTCACAGCAAAGTACATATTGTTTTGTCTGTTTGTATAGACCTGGCCACCAACAGTTTTTTGTAGTAAAGAAATAGTCGCTGCCACACCTACATGGGCAGAAGCAACTCCCTCGTGTGTCGCTTTTATTAACTCAGATCTTTGATCTTGATTGGGGATCACACGATTCCCCACCCCTGGTATTGTTACTAAGGCAGTATTTAGGCTAGTTATCCAGTAGCAATATTTGGCAGGATATGCCTCTGGTAATGGCTTGCCGTTATCCGAAACTTTCACAGCAGCAAGTGTTTCATCATCCAACCTCATTCGTGAACGAGTTATTGCAGCAACAGAAGTCGTAGGTACTGCTGACCTGGCCGCTTCATCAGCCAAGGTATTGCCTGCAACATGTACTCCTACATGTTGCTGTTCCAATGTATGAACTGCAAGGGCATAGGGTAGCGTTTCCTTCAGATCGGCTACTTTCCCCAACAGTAACCTGTGTTTGAGGGTGTTAGCTTTTGAATCTCTGAACCCATTCTAATGCCAGTAATGCAGGTATTCATTGGAGGACTGGACACGCTAGTATAAATCACACTCTATCAATATTAGCTATTCTGGATCTCTGTGTTCCAGTGCATTGACCAGAGCCTTGCAGTGCAGTCCCCTAAGGTCTGCGAGTAAGTGTTTTGTGGATCGAATTCACCATCTTTCGTGTAGCCACTCACAGCTGCACAAGCGGCGAAGTATTGATGTTTTGCGCCTATGGTTGGTTAGGATGAACCATCAGTGTAAATAATTGTTTGATATTGATCAACTGGCTGAGTGTTTGCCAGTTTTGGATATTTCATTTCATAATGAATGAATTTTTGAGTTTGTAACTTTGGCTCAAAAATGTAGTCAACATCAGTGGCTGTCAGAGATGTTCCCAATAGGACCCAACATGGATGTAATGCCTTAGTGTTCGGTACACTGGCCTTTGTAATAGCCTCGAAGGCTGGTATCGGAGACATGACAACAATGCATTTCCCCGGAGCCAGAGGTCTCTTTTTAATGACGGCCATCTGAACAGCAGTTAAAATCTTTTCTGTGGGAGCAAAGCGTTCTTCAGCTGGGGAGTACATGTGTGATTTGTATGCAATAGGGATGGTATCACCCTCATTAAATATTACATAGGTGAAACCGATGGCACCAGCAATTACTCAGATGACCAAATCAGTCTTATTGTCCCTTTTGCCTAAATGTTTTGCTGCAAACATTTCTTGTTGCAATGCTCTAAGAATGCATGTGTGTTGGACTGTCCAAAAATTACCTGAAAAGTTGGGGCGTATTAAACTATATAATGGTTTAATGCATTGTTCATAATTAGAAATGTAAGTTCATTCATATTTTTTTTTTTAAAAACAATAAAGACTATAGCTTTTATAAGGTATTTGGTGGTTGCAATTATGCGCAATTTTCTAGAAAGTGGGACGCTAGGCTTTTGCCTTCATGTTATAATTCGTATCCCAAAAATAGGACACAGAGAAAGGCACTTTTTGTTTTCCTAAAATGGAATTTGTAGCCGAATTCGACAAATCCCACAACAATGCAAGCCATCTGCTTCAGGTGGTGGATGAGATCTTCTTCCGGTAGGTAGATGTCATCAACCGAGGACAACGCCTCAGGATCAATGTCATGTAAAATGGATGTTACACATGCTGAAAACCACCTACCCCAGTGGAACCTACAGATTTTTTCTGCGAGCCTAAAGTGCTAAATGCTTTCAGGCAATATGTTTTGGCAGAAAAAGGTGCTGGAAATATCGAACGTCATTTTGTATTTTTATTACACTATATTGTTAATGAGTGCTATGCTACGTGCATTTTGAATAGCAAATGTGCATGTATGACTGTTTAAGTGTGAGTGATCTAAGACTATTCTATGTGAACTGTCCGGTTTTTCAACGGGAAATTGAGGATTGTTCAGTTGTCTGACACAGGGCTCAATTACACACTGGTATTCTAGTTGTGTGAGAATTTCTCTTGCTGGTGTTTAAATAGCCCTCCCGAGTCCTTTTTACGCTATTTGGGGTACTTCCTGCTTAGGCCCCCATAACGTTTTGTCCACTTAAGCTATCCACGCCACATCTGCACACTTTTTTCCAACATTTGGAGGATTTGTAAAGGTAGCCAGAGTCTCTGAGTTACCCTGGAGGACACCAAGAAATTAGCCAAAATACAGCTAAAATGTGTTTTTTTTTTAATGGGGAAAAAAGTGCTGCAGATTAAAGCATTTGTTTTCCCCTGCAAATGGCATCAACTGAGAGTTTGCGGTGCTAAAATCATCATCTTAACAGGTTTCAAGAACAGGAAGACTTGAACCAGAAAATCAAATATTTAAACTCAGTTTTAGCAATTTACTGGAACGTACCCCTTTTTTACTATTTTTTTGTGTGCTTTCAGCCTTCTTCCAGTTAGTGACAGAAATGGGTATGAAACCAATGGTGGATCTCGGACAGCTAAACATTTCTAAAAAGTGAACACAATTCTAAATTCAGCAAGGGGTCATTTGTGTAGATCTTTTAAGATTATCCTACAGAAAGTAACAGTTGAAATTAAAAAATATTGAAATTGAATTGAAAAAAACAGCCATTTCTGTCTCAGTTTTCTTACGTAACTTTTTCCAGCAATAGTAGATTTTTGAAAGCAATATACTGTTACTTCTGCTGGACACTTCTGGCTGCAGGGATATACAAGTTTTGTAGGTTCATGAGAACCCAAGGTACCCATAGCCAATAAATGAGCTGCAATTTGCAATGGGTTTTCATTGTATACAGAGTTTGCAGCAATTCATTAGGTAAAATATAAAGAGTGAAAAATTGGTATCAAGGAAACCTATGTATTTCCGAAAAGGGCACAAGATAAGGTGTTTAGAAGCAGTGGTTATTTGAACATATCTGAATTCAGGTGTCCGCATACTAGCATGTGAATTACAGTGCATTTCTTAAAATGACTTCTTTCTTACACACTGTGTTACATTTGGAAGGCAAGAATTTAGAGAAAGACAATTGGCAATAACACTTGTTCTTCTATTCTGTGTTCCCCTGAGTCTCCTGATAAAAATGGTACCTCACTTGCGTGGGTAGACCTAGTGCCCGCAACAGGAAATGCACCAAAACATAATGTGTACACATCACATTTTTCCAATGAAAACGGATGTGTTTTTAAGTGCCTAGCTGTGGATTTTGGCCGCTAGCTCAGTCGGCACCTAGGGAAACCTAGCAGACCTGTACATTTTTGAAAAGTAGACTTCTAGAGGAGTCCATGATAGGGTGACTTGTGGGGCTCTCACTGGGTTCTGTCCCCCAAAATCATTTGCACTAGAACAAGACCGTGTCAGTAGCTCTTTTTTTTTTTTTTTTTTTTAAATACATTTGACTTCCCCGGGGGGTGCAATTGCAGGCCCAGGAAAACAACTCATATTAAAAAAAAAAAAAAAAAAAATTAAAAAATTATGCCATGCCACGAGATCCGACACGCCATTTTTTCCAATCGTTTTTTTTTTTTACATTTCAAAAACAAATATAATTATATATATATCTATCTCCATCCCCTAGGGGAGATGGGGGTGCACTTACATGGGGGCCGACCCCACCCCACCAAAGTAATCCTTGGGGCCTAGTGTGATCCACGGGAAGAGTTGCCAGGAAGGCATCGATGGAAATGGAAGACTCTCCTCCCCTTTGCATCGATGCCTCTCTGGCATCTGGGGAGGCATTTTGGCCTTTTTTTCACCTCATCGGTGGGGAAAGAGAGTGATGTCAGTACGTCTCGCAGCACAATGACGTCACAGATGGGCAGGAGGGCATATAGGGGGAGACGCAGACGCACCAGGGAGGGTGCCATTGGCCGGCACGCGCATTGATGGGGTTAAACTACACGTTTATATATTTAAGATACGTTTTTTTCAATTAGACCTTTAAACACACTTTACATTTATAAATTACATTTTAGTACATCAGTTTTTACTAATAAAGTTTGCTGTCTAACACGTCTTGTTGCCATCACAATCTGCGGACTGCATGTCATAGATCTTTCTCGAGACAACACAAAAAGGAATCCCCTGTGGCTTAATGGTCATGATATTAAAACCCTCATACTGAGAGGTGTGGGTTCTATTCCAGGTGGGTCTATAGACATTCCTCTCCCTTAAATTATTTTCATCTCTAAATGTTTAAGATTTATACAGAAAGCAAATCTCACTCGGTTTAATTAACAAATACACTTTTCTTTTCACTTTCTGCTAAAATATCTCATTCTACATATGTCATTCACAAAGGCCTAAAAAACACTTTCCCTTTCTCTGATGCTCTCTCGGTCAATCTAGTTCTTTCAATTTCTCTCTCTGTCACGTTTTCGATCTCTCTTTCTCTTCGATCCACTAATGGGATGGAAGAGAGAGAGAAATTAGTATTGCAATGGTCTTGCCATTCAAATATTTCAAAGATTCTTACTAGCAAGATATTTGGTTGCAATGTTATAGTTACATTTTGATGCAGGGCAGAGCAATCACTTCTACCTTGCTGGTAAAGCTCTTGCACTGTAACTCGCAAGGTGTAAGGATTAAATCCTAGTATGTCATTACAGTGTGTCTTTATTTCCTTTTCTATTGACTGTTAAACCTTTGTAGTGATGGAACATTCGTGTCTCTTTGCCACCACGATCTGTGGACTGCATGTCACAGGTCTTTATCGAGACAATTCATAACAGAATCCCCCATGGGGATCCCAGATCCTCCCACTGAGAGGAGTGGGTTCTATTCCAGGCGTGTCTTGACATTCCTCTGCTTTAAATTATTTTAAACGCTAAATGTTTAAAATGTTAAAAATTTATACCGAAAGCATATCTTACTTGATTTAACTGACAAATACACTTTTCTTTTCCCCTTTTCCTAAACTATCTCATTCTACGTATATCATTCAGCAAAGCCTATAAAACCACTCTTCCTCTCCTTTCTCAATCTCTCTCTAATATAGATATTTTTATATATCTATGTATATATATATATATATATATATATAGCACTTTCTGTATCTCCCTTCCATCCCATAATGGGATGGAAGAGAGAGAGATATTGGTATTGCAATGGTTTCTCCATTAAAATACTTCAAAGACTCCAACTAGCAAGATCTTTGGTTGGAATGTTAGTTACGTTTTGATGCCGGGCACAGTGGAGTCACTTCTGCTTCACTGGTAAAGCTCTTGGACTGTCACTCCCGAAGTGGAAGGTTTAAATCCTAGTATCTCATGGCTGTGAAGTGTAGGCAGCGTCTAGAAGCCAGGCTCTCTAGAGGTAGCTGTGGATGAGCAGTCAAGGCTTATCTATGGGACATGCACAGCTCACACAATTCCACTGTAGTCACACAGCACTTACACATATGAAAGAAAACCCTCAGTTGTACAAAAATAAAGCACTTTATTTTTGAAACACAATACTACAAATTACTAGAAGGTCAACTCTCCACTAGGAGATAAGTAATACACTAAATAAATACATTAGTAATCACAAATAAGCATAAAAAGGTTAGAAAACAGTGCAAATAGCAATAACCAATAGTGACCCTAGGGGGAGCACAAATCATATACTAAAAAAATGGAATACAAACACCGGAGTCCCACCTAAGTATGTAAAATGTGCAGAGGGGTGCTGGGAGTACTAGAAAACCACAGAAGTAAGTAACACAGTACCTCCCCCCGGAGTTTCCCCAGCCCACCCAAAAGGAGGAAAAGACGAAAAAGAAGACACCCAGACAAGACTGCAAGCAAACCAGCAGTGGATTCCTGAAGAATGAAGACCTGTGGAGAGAGGGGACCAGGTCCAAGAGTCACAGTAGAGTCCAGTAGGAGTACGAGCTACTACTCACCCAACTGTACTTGCATGAGTTGGTCGACGGTGATGAAGAAGAGGCCAGCACTGCAGCCCTGGAGCTGGGGAAGAGTTCCTGATGGATGCAGTTGATGTCCCACGCTGGAGTGATGATTGCAGATGGGAGTCGGTGCAGGAATTCCACCAACCAGCCTTGGCAAAGGCAAACTCGCAGTTAGTGTAAAAGTGGTGCTGCCAGGGACCAGCAAGACCCAGGAGGACTTGACCCAGGATGGGGAGTCACAGGGGACCCTCAGCGTCGCAGAGAGTCTACAGGAGCAGAGGCAGGACACGCAGGAGACCCACAGGACGGGGACACAGGAGTCGCAGAAGAAGCCCACGCAGCACGACAGAAGAAGATCCCATGCCACTGGAGAACCACGCAGGAGGCTGTGGTTTGCAGGAAGGAGTGCTGGGGGCTGGAGCTACATGTCACCTGGAGATCCCTTGGAGAAGCTGCAAGAGATGCGGTGCACTGGGGTACTGTCCTGCATGGGAAGGCAAACGCTTACCTCCACCAAAGTTGGACAGCTGGCAGAGAGGACCAAGAGGACTACTCCAGACCACCACCCGTGATGCAGGATCCACGCAGCTCATGATGAGAGGAGATCCATGCAGCCAGTCGTCGCTTGCTGTAGGTGCCTGCGGTTGCAGGGGAGTGACTCCATCACTCCAAGGGAGATTCCTACTTTTTGTGCAGGCTGAAGAGTTGCTCTCTTCTGAGGATGCACAGCCAGGGAAATGTTGCAAAGCTGGCAGGAGGTGTGGAAACAAAGTTGCAGAAGTGTCTTCTTCGTTGATTGAAGTGTTGTAGGTTCCTGGAGGGTCCAGTCCCAGTTCCAGTGGCCAGCAGTCGAAATGGAGGTTGCAAAGGAATCCTGCTGGAGTCTTGCTAGCCGAATCTGAGGACCCACCCAAGAGAGAGACCCTAAATAGCACTGAAAGGGGGATTGGTCACCTAACCAGGTAAGCACTTATCAGGAGGGGGCTCTGACGTCACCTGCCTGGCCACTCAGATGCTCCCAGAGATCCCTGCCAACCTTGGAAACAAGAAGGTAGAACTCCCTGACCCTCTGGAGGCGCTCTGGCCACCACTCCTGGGGTGGTGATGAACAGGGGAGTGGTCACTCCCTTTTCCAGTGTCCAGTTTCACGCCAGATCAAGGACTAGGGGTCCCTGAACCAGTGTGGACTGGTTTATGCAAGGAGGGCACATAAGCAAACCACTGGCTTGGGGAGGCTACCCCTCACAATCCAGTCACACCTATTTCCAAAGGGAGAGGGTGTTACCTCCATCTCCCAAAGGAAATCCTTTGTTCTGCCTTCCTGGGCTTGATCAGATCAAGCAACAGGAGGGCAGAAATCTGTCTCAGAGGTGGGAGCAGCTGGGCTGCCCGGAAAACAGTGTAAGACTGGTGGTAGCAATGCTGGGGGTCCCCTAAGGAGCCCCAGAGTGCATGGAATCATACTTCCAATACTTGCAACAGTGTTGGGGTATGATTCTGACATGTTTGGTACCAAACATGCCCAGGTTCAGAGTTACCATTATTTAGCTGGACATAGGTAGGTGACCTATGTCTAGTACACGCGTAAAATGGCGTTCCGCACTCACAAAGTCCAGGAAAATGGATCTGGAGCCTGTGGGTGCACCTCTGCTAGTGTAGGGGTGCCATCACACACAGGTACCTGCACCCTGCCCTCTGGGCTAAGAAGGCCTACCATAGGGGTGGCTTATAGTGACTCAGTGCAGTGACCTATAATGAAAACGGGTGCATGCAACAGTTTCATGCAGACTGCAATGGCAGGCCTGCAGAACCCTTTGGCTCCTTATGGATGACAGAATAACTGCTGCAGCCCATTAGGATCCCCTGGGACCCCCAATGCCCTGGGTACCTAGGTACCATATAGTAGGCACTTACATGGGGGGACCAGTATGCCCATTGTGGGAAGGAAAAGGTACAATTTACAGGAGAGAACAAAACTACTGGGGTCCTGGTTAGCAAGATCCCAGTATACACAGTCAAACACACGGACAACAGGCAGGAAATTAGGGTAACCATGCCAAAAAAAGAGTATTTTCCTACACGTCTTAGGTCTTTCGCGAGACAACCCAATACTGAATCCCCCATGATGTAATGGTCATGGTCGAAGACCCTCACATTGAGAAGTGTGTGTTTTCTTCCAGGTGTGTCGCTAGACATTCCTCTCCTGTAGTTTCTTTTTAACTCCAAATTTTTAAGGTTCCTACTGAAAGCACAGCGCACTAAGTTTATTTTACAAACACACTTTTCTTTTCACTTTCTCCTAAAATATCTCATTCTACATATGTCATTCATCAAAGTCTAAAAAAAAAAAACACCCATGTGGGGGGACCACTTATGCGAGGGGCCTTGTCTCCATACGAGGTAAAAAAAAGAAAAAAAAAAAAAATCATCTGGTGCTTTAAAACCCCTCCCTGGTGTCGGCCACTGATTGTGCCCCGCACCATGGGGGGTGACACACGCACTGATAGGGTTAATAGGATGTTGAGGCTGTGGCTGGGACCTAATTGGTATTATGCGGTATGGAGAATCTTTATCCCACCCAACATGACTGCCATACAGCGCAGGAGCCTGTGGAAATGCCCAATCAAATGAGTATGACTATTAATTCTATAAGAACCAGGGGCAAGAAGGAAGGCTTAATGATCTCTTCTCCAATCGGAATTTCACTGACAAATATTGGTGGCCAATCTTTTTCAGCCAACACAATGTCATAAATACCAGCTAATTGCTTCCAAAATATAATGTCAATTGTGCGCTCAATGACTCCATATGATTTTATTTTGATTTGGGAGGGGAGACACGCATGTCCGCAGTCTCAACTTCTATAAAGTCGTCAGTTGGTTTCACCTCCAGATGCTCTAGAAGATTCCGACGAACTATTGTGATCTCTGCTGCGTTGTCTAGCAGAGCCAGTGCCCAGTCTCTGTTCTTCAATAAAACTCTCATCTTGCATGACATTTTGTGCAGAAATAGCTACCACCTTCTTTTTGAATTAGGGTTTTTGCTGTGGAAGTTTCTCTTCTTTTTCAATTGAAACTTCTGCTGAGCGTTGTGAATCTTTTTTCAGTTTCACATACTCTGTTCACTGTTCCGATCGCCTACCTCTCTCACTACATTTATCAAGTGAGTCCTGAAAGGAACAAGATTGGCGTATATCAGTATATTGATATCTAGCAGGAGTCTTTATATTATCCCTTTTTCTTACTTATTAACGTTTCTCAGGGGTCTCTGGATGTGGAGATTCTCCCCTGTCTTTTTTAAATGTTTTCTTGTGTTTATCCCAGCATTTTTTTGAACCCTCAGCTGCTTGCTTGGTAGAATCCTTATTGAATTGAACTTGTAATTGTGGTTTACCAGGTCTGGCTCCCAGACTATCCAGACCTATATCTGAATAGGTTTCGGCATTAATTTTAGGCAGCTCATGTTCTTGATCCTGTGCAGGAACGTCCCGGAGACGCATGGTTACTGCTAATGCAACTGCTTCCCCTTTAAGGTTGCTTAATATTATGAAGGATACTGTAGCAAAATTGCCCATTATTCATCTTGAATTTGTTTTAACACCTCTGGAAGATTTGCAAGAATTGGTGTACCATGTGCGGTGGTATAGAGCACAGAAAATACTGTGCCCCCAATGTTGCAGTTATCCACTGGGGGAACCGTTCCAAATGGCAATCACATAGTGAGAAATCTGTGTTTATCTTAGGGTCCCTTATGGGAAAACACAGCTTCCAGCTTGTTCATTTTTTAGCTAACCAAAATGAAATTTCTTCACTTTTAATGACTTTACCCATGATCTAATGCACCGTCACAGGGTTAATGCCTGGTTTAGCTGCATGCTGCTGCTACTGGGTTAGTATTTAAGGTCTGCATTACAAACTGTACTAAAATTCTATATATTTCTTCAAGTTCAATATATAAGCGGCAAACCTCAGCTACTGCCAAGGTGACTGCATCAGGATGTGGTGTATATGTGGCCAATTGTGGCCAGGTAGGACGTCATTACTCGGAGGACCTAGCCTAACATGATGTGTTGTATGGGGTAGCGCACCAACAAGCCAGTTCTGGTGGTCTTGAAAAGATAGAGGTATCTCTATGCATGCGTATGCTCTGTATTGTGCAGGTGCATTAGCATGTGTATAATGATAAAATGCATTAGTGTTTCCATCAACTGCTAGAAATTTGACTCAAGAGTAGACAATTACTGTTCTATAAGCTGGATGAGCCTCAACCGAACATGTAACAGCAGCACCCGACTAGGCTGTAAGTCCATTATTTAATAAATGATTGGTGAAGAGGGGGGCTCATATTTATTGCAATTACCACCGGTTGCGGTTTGCCATGGTAAATGGATTGGTTCAGATATAAGGTCAACAATTGGGGGATAAATCCTTTTAATGCTCAAACTTGAACAACCTTCAGTATAAAATAGCTGTTACCTATCTCGCTGAGGAGGAAATCCTCAACACCACGGACGTCTCCATATATAGTATTGAGGTGCCTTTAGCATGTAGTGAGGCAGAGATATCCGTAATTCAGTACTTGACTAAACATTGGTGGTGCCACGGTGTGTTGGCTCAAATTATACTAAATGAAACTGCTGGATTCGGACAGCAGCACCACTGTGCTGTAGAGAACTAAATCCAATTTCACACCATGTGACTACTGTTGGCCTAACCCTTTTGGCCAACAAGATGTACCTCACCTGCACCTAAATGTGGCAGTGATTTGTGGTAGCCATGCCCATGACATTCTGATATCTCAGGGAAATCATAGTGTAACGGATCTCATCATTTTCTCTCAGTTACATTCGTCTCACACATGCAAAGACAAACAGAAGCAGTAATTAGTTCAATATATTTTATTAAATCACCTGCGTTCTAGATAAAATGGCATGTACTGCAATGATTGTGATGATAAAACATAATAATAGCAATGTGGTGACAAGGAAAGTGAAATATAAGAAAGGTCCCACCATAGTATCACAATGCTACGTGCTGAAATTCCTACCAACGCCACTAAGGTACCACTAGAGCACAGCAGTGTTAGCCCTAATTCACCCTTTAGGATCTTTAGGAAGACACCATCCTCCATACCTGAGTATGGTAGTAGAGAAGAGGGCTGTTGGTCTACTGAGAGTCCTCTCCCGTGTAGGTGTAAAGTCTCTTCAGACAGCTGCAATAAAGAAGCAGTGGCAATCTTCTGGCTGGAATTCTGCCTCTAATATATAGGGGGAAGAGACATGTTTTATAATAAAACAGTTGGTGTTCTGTAAGAACTGCCCTAACGTAAGAACATGTATGTTTCTTGTGAAGTGGCAAAGACTGTGGTGTTCCACTTTATACTGACAACAATACTGGGTACGAACTCGAGCAGAGGCCAGAACGAGAATGTCAGACTAAGAAGAATGAAAACAGTTCCTATGCTAAAACTGTATGAGATAAAAGAAATGAAACATCATCGCAGAATGAAGGTTCTGCTCAGAAAATAATATGAATAAAATAAACTATTATTAGTCTAAAGGGCACAAGCTGCAGGCCTGTGGCTAAAATAATGTGCCCATAAAAGCTTACTAAAATAACCTCAAGACAGCAGCCACTTGCACAGATCATCCTGGTAACTGCTTTTGTGGTGCCTGCTGCAGTGACGGATGTGTTTGAAACTGCACGTCCTGTTGTGGATGTGCACCTACATCTCAAGGAATAATGTGGGGCAGCGTTTGTATCTGGAAAGTTCCATGGTACAATGAGGGAGAGGAATTACTTGTTTTTAGCTCTTTCACCAATAGGGACCACGCAATGCAAAATGTCTGACGGTTCAAATCAACCCCGAAAAAAGGCCTCTGCTATCACACAAGTTCTGTCAGTCTCTAAAGCGGTCTGTCACTACTGACAACAGTTGGTTGCAGCCATTAGCATCGCTGCCCAGGAATTTACACATCCAATTTGTGCTAGGTACTGCAATGGGTTTAATAAAATATCAGTTCACAAAGAGTCATGTATTGTTTTGGTGATGATTAAAAAAACTCCACATAGCACAAGCATTCCATAAGCGAGGTTAAAATGCAGCCGGACCCAACCCCAAACAATTTAGCAAAACAAACTCTAAAGTAGACATCCTGGAAACTTCGTGCCAAGATTACTTGCACACATCACAGAGTTTCCCCACAGATAAACTGGTTGCTAACTACATGACTGCTGCAAAAATATTTTTGTATGTGTATTAGATCAAACACCTAGCACGGTCAAGGTGAATGAATAATGCAATGGTTTTGTAGCCAATTTGCACTCATGGTGTGGAGATGAGCATACTTTGTTGTGTGATAGTTTGGAATCATTTAACCTGGATTTGTTAGGTATTTCAGGGTCCATTCGTTAATGTCAGTGGGTAGCACGCGCGTCTTGGACATTATAGGAGGTTTTTGAAATGCGGTCATAAAACAGTATCTGCTGTTCTCATTTGGCAGCAAATGCAATGCATCAGATAAATGTATTAGATACAGAAATAAGACTTCGGGACGAAAATCTATGGTTCGTAAATTCATATTCCGTCAAGGTCAGTTCCATCTTTTAACCTTTGAAAGTAAAAGCAGTGTCAATTGTAAATGGATAATAACTGTATGTAAAACAGGCATGTAAAGTGCTTTGGAAAAAGGCAATGTCCACGCATCAAAAAGATTATCATCAATCGAGGTTTGCTCTCCAAGCCATTGCCAGTTATGAATTATTAGAATGCACCAGAAGTGTACCAGTAATATGCTGACTTGAAATGAATGTTTCAAAGGTAAAAGTGGCTATATATTTTCCAGTACATTTTATGGCAAACACTAATCGTTTCTAGAGCGCACAATCTGTTACAATCCACCTTTATAATTCTCACCGTTTGCCGTTTCACCGACAGAAGGCGCACATTTGTCAACAATCTAATGTATTTCCATCTGGACTGAAGGAGGCAGCAGAACCCCTATCTCTATTAAATAAAACGGCAGTAATGATTGTTAAACTGAAGCTGAACTCTCAGAATGTTGTCGTGTCAAGTGTGTTTAACCTAATACTTCTCACAAGGTAGACAGCTAGGCTCTACACATCACAGACAACGTCTTAAATTGCGCTTTGGAAACTCCCATTTTTGGTATCACAATTAGCAATTTAATAGTTGGAAAAAAAATACATCCAAGGAAACACAACGTCGCTGCATTATAACGATGTGTTTAATGGGTTTAGTATTCTAAATGTTTGCAAATAACTTTACGTTTTCCTGTACCTAAAATCTGCAACGTTCCCGACGTGTTTGTAACTTGGTATGCATAGTTTTCAAAAGTTATTTTAGCATGTTGAATGGGTTTTGGACAGAAGTGCTACATAAACAACTGCAACCTGCTGTTTAAAATGAGGCAAGGCAATGTACAAAGAAACTGGAGATACAAACTTTTCTTTCTACGTAATATTTTTAGCACTGCCATTTTTATTTTTCTAAAACATTTAACGAACATTCAAAACAATCACAAATAAATTCAGACAGGTGCATTACAGTGAATAATGAGCGATTTGATTACCTATCAATTCAATAATCTCTGGAATCATGAGCCCATATTTACAACAACAAAAAAATGTGAGCTCCAACACATCCCAGGAAATTCTCACATAAAGCAAAAGCAGTCATTTATATGCCTAAATAAGGAATTCTTAAAGTACTCCAGGTGTAAGTCAGCAGCATTCAGAAGGCAGATAATGTCAGAGAAAAAACACTTTTCAGTATGTTCCCAAAAAAGCATGGCTGCACACTACTTCTGTGCTAACCTTCTACCACCCCAAAAACAGCTAAGTTCCAAATTCAAGTTTTAACGATCTTCACATTTCAGACGAGGAGAACATAAAAAAAAATACAAACATCAATTCATCCCCTGTATTAAAAAGTGCTAAAAAAAATAGATGTGAAACTTTGATGCTCGCATTTGCAATCAGCTCAGCTAATGTTTGAGGATTTTAATCAATAAATTAATATTTACTGGCACTCAGCAGCTCCTGACAGCCTTTATGAAGCAATACTTTTTAAACGTACCTTACACCTGCAGAGCTGTAGATTAAAGGAAGGTAGGTACAAGGTGTTTAGGATTCACTGACTACTGACTCTTCACGACTTTCAGTACTCAACATTAAATTGGCTATTCTCCCCAAACTACTCACTGCCTTTCTAGAAGTGAAAACCTATCTTGTTGATTCACTTGTCAGTTTAGCCGCTCGACCGAAAGAGCAAATGGAAAAAGGTGACAATAAATCAAAATTCCAACTTACTCCATGAAGAGAAGAAAAACCTGAACATATAATATAAACATGAGTGAGATCCTGATCACTGAATGCGTCAGCAGGCCATGGACTTGCGGAAAGGACCGAGAATGGCATTATGGGGAGTATTTTTTCTTACTCTTTAGACACAGCTGTGCAGGCGTCTACTTTAGCACATTAAGCATGAGCAACAGTACAGTAAAGCAATGCACCGTTTAGACACTGCCTTTAAGCAGTACACTTGAAATACAGGATTCATATTGAACTTTGTAGTGACCAGTGTGGAAACGTGTTAGTTTCATCTTCTGAAGTTTTCTACTACAGTGCCATCCTTGTATGTACCGGATTTTCCATCTCATGCTCACTTTTGTATACACTGCCAGTAAGAAGCATCTTCCACTACATTAGAGGTGACGTGTGTACCCCTCAACGTAAAAAATATATATATTTTTTTTAAATACAGTTTAATAGCATAATATAACATTTAACTGTCCTTCCAATGTTAGTGTATATAATTTAGTGCAGATATGAACAGGTGTTTACTTCCCCACCACACTCACATCACACCAACCTGAAGGAGCTCCATTTGGTCCCCATACACAAAGAAGCACAATTCAAACTCCCCAAAAAGGCTTTCAAGGCAACACATAAGTCTAGACCAGCATACCTCAACAATGGCATTTGCTTCCACAAACCTTCCAGATATCTCAGTTCAACCGGACTCCACCTGGCACAAATCCCATGCAAAAGGAAAACTAGATCCAGCGGGTGGGCTTTTTCGTACATCGCTCAAAAGCATGGTATGAACTGCTGCCACACATTCTTCAATTCTGGAGAAAGCTTAAGATCTGTTTTTTCAAGTAGTTGCACTGGGCCCAAAGTCTGTCTAGATTCCAAACAGCTCAGTGGCAGGATACCCCTCCCGGTAATCGTGTGCTCTACAAATCTGTATAACACAACATAACATATCTCTGAATACACACAAAATAACACAATTGTCAGAACACAGATTAGAACCCAGGCGGAACCAGTAATCAATATAGTTACTAGACCATAGCTTCATCCAGGTTGTGTGATCGAACAATGCGTGTCTTTATCAACGTATGCCTTTAGTCCACGGTCATTACAATGACTCCGACACTACCATTCATCTCTTTATTACGAACATTTTTAAGTAAATGTTTATTTGAAGTGTACTGTGTGTGTGTATATATGTATGTATGTATATATATATATATATATATATATATATATATACATATTCATTCAAAGAAAAAAATGTTGCAGGGGCGTTATAGTTAGGTTCTGAATATACTCATACAAAACCACAGAAATTCAGCAGTTATAGTTCTTTCAAGCAACTGTAACTCGTGCCCTAAGGTAACTATAACTCGCACCCTCACCATGCACAGTTTGTTCTTCAATAATTTGAATGATGTTTCATTTATATTTTTAATGATGTAATAGCAGTTATCATGAGTACTGTAACATAGGGGTAATCCGCAGTGCATGGCGAGGACGCGAAGTGTTGCCTAATTATTATTATTTCTTTTGGGGGGGAGCAAAATAAGAGGCAGAAGGGGGTCCGAACAGTTTTCTTATCAATAATTTTATTCCAAATGATGCAGTGATAATATCAAAAGATGCCATAGAAGGTGTCATCAATAATATCAGATACGGAGTAATTAGCTGTGAGGCAAAGCATGGCAAAGGCGTCAGCTGTAGTTAACTCAAGGTGCGAGGTATCGTTACTTGAAATAATTAACTATAACTGCTGAATTTCTACATCCTTGTAACCTTTGTTTTTTCCATTGAATTTCTGTGTTTTTTTTTAACAAAGTAATTTAAATTACTATATTTCAATTCAACTATTGCCGCGCACGGCCCCAGGCTTGCCCCTTGCGACCCCTAGCACTGCCTATGCAACCTCTGGCCTCAGAGGTGGTAAAATCAGTGCCAGCAACTCAGTGGCTGCTCGTCCATCAGCACGGCTTCCACTCTCTTTGTTTACCCTCAATTTTTTACTATACCAATAGTGAACAATGAAATATTATTCACTATTAGCGAATTAAAGAAAGAGAGAAAACAAAGAAAGTGGAGCCCTAACCGAAGTCCTTTTTTACTACACTAATAGTGAATTATGTTAAGTTTTTCATTATTAGTGTAATTTTAAAAATGGAGTACAATTAGCTGGGAAATAACCTTAATTTAAAAAATGGAGTACAATTAGCTGGGACATATTCTTCCCTGGCAGCCAAGGGTTTTGAATGTTTGTGTTTAAGTGTAAGCATGTGTATGAGTGAAACTGAAGAGCAAAGGGCATGTGATGTCATTTCTGCTACCCCTGACAGTTTGTGAATTGACATTCATGCCAGTCTCACTGGAAAGTTAGTAGTGCTGGGTCAAAGCCAGCCACCTGATCTTGTCTGACACGTGCTGCAGCTGGTCTTTCAACATGACTCAGTCTCTACATCAGGGGTCTCCAAGCTTTTCTGTAATAAATTCTTAAATGAAAGCCAACCAGAGCTACTAGAATTAGTGTTGTAATAGTGACCATATCGAACAATATTTTCTTAGTGGTCACTCTATGAAATATTACCAGCAGTGATCACCTCAGTGCATCAGGGGAATTGATAGCAGTAATGCAAAAAAGGCGATGTCGATTTGGAATGCAGTTACACGCGTAATGCTTAACAGCCATAGCTGCAATGCCCCATGAATCAAGGTAATAATATTAGTAATAAGTCTCCCGCTTCATCACACGATTTATCACTCAAAATCTGCTTTAAACATGTTTTGGAAATTAAACCATTTTTCTCCAAATATCAGCTTGTTAGTTCTGAAAATACACACATTTTCGTCTCAAATATGCACTTCAGTCATGGCATACATAAATTAATTCAGCCAAAGATAAGGTTATAATCTAGTAGGCTGGGCTTCAACCGGGAAAGCTACCAGTAGATCATGAGATTCTTGTTGGTGAGCCTGCTCTATATAAAACGAGAGTGCAGGTGCAACAGCATGAAATATTTCTTTGGCTTACACTTACAGTACTTGTCTTCAACGTCACGTCCACATCCAGTATCAAATTGTGTCACATGAATGCATCAATAACATGGGTTAGGGAGCAGGATACTGTGTAGGGCGTATGTTGCAAGATCGGTGTTTAACCTGCAAGCCACGGAATCCCAGCAGCAAAAACACAGGTTTTCATCCTTTTTAAGTGGATAAAATGAGTATTACTGTGTTTTAGCATTAGCACCAGATATTTGCAGTGTGATGGTAACTTTAAGGCGGTAGTAGCAAATAGTGTACATTAAACATAGCTTTACTGTTATACTCATACACCCCATAGGAAAACAATGAAAAGCCCAAAAAAAGACAGCGGCTGCAGGCATATGTTAAAGCGAGAGAATGGAAGTAACAAGCTCTCCGGTGGTCACAATGGACTGGAGAATGCTATCAGCAAAATGGAAACAATGATAACTAGTGGCAATAACCAACAGGAGAACCGAACCCAGCCACAGCTAAACAGAGGATCAATGTACTAGATCCACTTCATCAAAGGCAGTCTAACATTCTGGTTCATGCTCAGCTCATCTAGAACTGCCATGGGGATAGACTTCTTCCAATTCCATATGAAAGCCAACTTGCAAAAAATCAAGGAACACTGAAATATCCAAGTGGATAAAAAGGCATTTAGAAAGGAGTTTTACAGATGCATGTTTTGGCAAGTTGGGTGTTACTGTTTCTATGGTTTCGTAGCAGCAGTGCTTAATTTGTAAATAAAAATGTGCCGGTGCCCAAAGCCCTCCTCTTAAACACACAGCTGCTGCAATTAAATATGCGAACACGGAATACTGAGGCGGCGTAATCCTGAAGCCATCTCGGGCCTCTTCAATTCATATAAAGCCACTCCCTGCCCCTTCAGCTCTCTCTTGCAGCTTTCTACTTTCTCCCTTTGTGACGCTTTTTCTTTTTTCAATTCTTCTGTCTTTCCCCTATGTGTCTTTTGCTCACAACAAATGCTTGAGGCAGAAGAATAAGCCCCGGACCTCAAAGATAAGTGCCGGTGCTCAGCACTGGAAACAGCAAGCACAAATGAAGCATTGGATGCGGACAGACCCAGGGTCCTCTCTTGTGACACCCACGCCTTGTAAGCAGGGGCTGCCTGTACACAGTTACAAGGCCCTTCAAAACACCGGACCAGTATACATCAAGGACCAACTTCAACACTACCATCCATCCAGACAGCTACGCGCAACCTATTTCAGTCTCACACGGGTCCCCTACATCCAAAGAAGCGAGTCAGAAGGCCGCCAAGACCTGGAAGTAACTTCCTCAACACATCAGGACAGCTCCTTTGCTACTCAACTACCACAAAAAACTGAAGATCTGGCTGTTCAACTGGGAGCTATGCACGATTTAAGTTCCTCCTCCGGCGCCTGGATACACTCACGGGTGATAAGTTGCACCATACCATACATAGTGACCTAACAAAAAATAACATAACGCAAATAAGCACCTTCACCTCAATGGTAGTCACTCAGCATTCTAGACTGACCCGGCCACAGACCACTTTTTTCCTAATAGACCACTGCAACAGAATTTGTATTATCTCTTGATTATAAATCACTATTTAAGGAGCACAACAAACGTAGCTTACAGTAAACATGGCGGAAGCTGATTTTGTGCTTTTTCTTGGATAGTTTTGTATTAAGAAATTGAGCAAACTAATTTTTCCTCCAATTCACTTTTATCTTTAACACTGTAGACGCAGAAAAAAAACTTGCTCCAATTCTAATTGGCTATATCAGCAAAATAAAATAAACTCAGCCTATGTTTTCCCAAGTGCCTCTCCATTGCGCAGGCAGCAAAAACAGTGCAAAATCAAACGGTTCAAAGGAGTAAACTAGTCCAAATTTTATCTAATCAAATCAATCGTATTTTAGAGTACGTTTTATTGTTTAATTTTTTAAGGTTGTAACTACTGCACGGTTGTATCATTTTTTAGGTATCACACTTGTTATTTAGGAAACATGACAGCTTCCTACAATGTCTAATTCAAAATAACAATGAAACAAATATAAAATTATCTAAAATCTAAGAGAATTAAAAAATATTACTATTTTTCACATAAAATACTTTAAAACTACTACATGTTTTAGTAACTTTTACAAACCTTGCCAATTGAGGTTAAGAAATTGCAAGCTCATTTTGGGAAAAATCTCAACTAACCACTTGCTTCTACTTTTTGTCCAAACCTCAAGGCATGGCACTGAAGTAGATGATCTTATTTATTATTTTTAGCAGTCACACCTTCCTAAGAGCACCATGCTGTTTAACCGCTTCGCTGCCAGGCCTTTTTTTTGGCTATTTGGGACAGTTTGTGCACTTAGGCCCTCATAACTTTTTGGCCACATAAGCCAAGCCAAATTTGAGTCCTTTTTTGCCAACATCCAAGGGATTCTAGAGGTACCCAGAGTTTGTGGTTTCCCCTGAAGAAATTAGCCAAAATACAGCGAAAATTTCGGTTTTTAAAACAAAATGGGAAAAAGGGCTGTAGATGAAGGCTTGTGATTTGTACCCTGAAAATGGCACCAACAAAGGGTTTGCAATGCTAAAATCACCATCTTCACAGCTTTCAGGAACAGGCAGACTTGAATCAGAAAGCCAAATTTTTCAACACTGGGGCATACCCCATTTTTACTATTTTTTGTGCTTTTAGCCTCCCTCCAGTTAGTGACAGAAATGGGTGTGAAACCAATGCTTGATCCCGAAAAGCTAAACATTTCTGAAAAGTAGACAAAATATGGAATTCAGCAACGGGTCATTGTGTAGATCCTACAAGGTTTTCCTACAGAAAATAACAGCTGAAATAAACAAATATTGAAATTGACGTGAAAAAAAAGCAATTTTTCTCCACATTTTACTCTGTAATTTTTTCCTGCGATGTCAGAATTTCCAAAGTAATATACCGTTACGTCTGGACTCTTCTGGTTGCGGGAATATATTGGACTTGTAGGTTCATAAATGTTCCCAGAGCCAATAAAGGAGCTGCAACTTGCAATCGTTTTTCCTTGTATACCTGGTATACAGCAATACATTTGGGGAAATATAAAGAGTGAAAAATAGGTATCAAAGAAACCTTTGTATTTCCAAAATGGGCACAAGATAAGGTGTTGAGAAGCAGTGGGCATTTGCACATCTCTGAATTTCTGGGTCCCCATACTAGCATGTGAATTACAGAGCATTTCTCAAATAGTCGTCTTTTTTACACACTGTCTTACATTTGGAAGGAAAAAATGTAGAGAATGACAAGGGGCAATAACACTGTGTTCTCCCAGGTCTCCCGATAAAAATGGTACCTCACTTGCATGGGTAGGCATAATGCTCGAACAGGAAATACAACAAGGACACATCACATTTTTACATTGAAATCAGACGTGTTTTGGGAAAATGCCAAACTGTGGATTTTGGCCTTTAGCTTAACGGGCGCTTAGGGAAACCTAGCAAACCTATACCTTTTTGAAAACTAGACACCTAGAGGAATTCAGAATGGGGTGACTTGTGGGGCTCTCACCAGGTTCTGTTACCCAGAATCCTTTGCAAACCTCAAAATGTGGCAAAAAAACACTTTTTTCTCACATTTCGGTGACAGAAAGTTCTGGAATCTGAGAGGAGCCACAAATTTCCTTCCAACCAGCAGTCCCCCAAGTCTCCTGTTAAAAATGGTACCTCACTTGTGTGGGTAGACCTGGTGCCAGCGACAGGAAATGCCCCAAAACACTATGTGGACACATCAAATACAAAACTTCCTGTTTTTGCGGCAGGGGGTGGGGGGGGCTATCTGGCATTTTGGTCCTGGGCTCAACAGCCATATAGGGAAACCTACCAAACCTAAACATTTCTGAAAACTAGACACCCGAGGAAGTACAGGGAGGTGTGACCTGCGTGGATTCCCCCAGTGTTTTCTTACCCAGAATCCTCACCTCACTTGTGTAGGTGGGCCAAGTGCCTGTAACAGGGAAGAGCCAAAAACATGTCGAAATTCAGGAGGAACAAAAGCGGGTCCAAAACGGCATTTTGAAAAAAAACATTTCTAGGCTGACAAGTCCTGCAGATTCCTGAAGGTTCCATCACAAAAATGTGGGGAAAATGTGTGATTTCCAGCCAAGTTGGAGGTTTGCAGGGCATTGTGGGAAAGAAAATGGTGTGGGGTGCATGCGAAGCACACTACCCTGGACTCACCCAAAAGTTTAGTTTTCATATGTGTTTAGGTCTTGTGGATTTTTCTACATGGCAGCAACCCAAAGTCCAAAAAGTGCAGCCCTCACCATTCCAATTGTGACGATTTTGAGAGTTAGTCAAGCTCTCATGGCCCAAATTTAAAACCAAAACCCAGAATAATTAAATGTCCTCTTGCTTGCCGTGCGATAAGATGTTTTAGTTGCGGGGGAGAGCTGAAAGACTGTTACCCCCTTCAGTTGGAGTGGGGGCATAACCATGCCCATACTGGTTGGTAGCCACCACACCACTATTTGTTTTTTTAATTCCCTGGCATCTAGTAGGCTTTCTGAATGGATCAGGGGTAACTGTCCCATCTGCCCACCGGTGGGCAGAACAACTTTGGCCCCATTTATTTGGGGTGGCGGTATAGCTATACCCCCACCCTCTTTAAAAAAAAAAAAAAAAAATCTTCCCTGGTCTCTGGTGGCAGATGGGTCTTCCAAAAATAGGCGGATCTTCCCCCAAGGGGGGCAGATATGGCCAACAGTAATGTGCCCCCATGGAGAGCGACCCTCGCTAAGGGGCTGCCCCCCAAACAAAACACACACACAAACCAATCCCTGGTGCCCAAGTGGTTTCTGCCCCCCCCAACCCGGGGGCAGATCGGCCTAATAGAAATAGGCCAATCTGCCCCTAAGGGGAACAGAAATTGCCAAAAAAAAAATTTGCCTCCCCAGGGGAGCGACCCTTGCGTGAAATTGCTGCAAGAAAAAAAAATCCCTGGTGCCTAGTGGTTTCTCCCCCCTCTCCTTTCCTTTCTGCCTTTCCTCTACTTTCATGCCTCTCTCGCCCCCTCTAGGTGATCAGAGGAGAAATACTTTTGCGATCAGCTTCCAGCGTGGTGGGGGAAGCCTCTAATGACATCAGCAGACGCTACAGGGTGGGTCCGGGGAAAAGGGGTGGAAGGGGAAGCGATTCCCCTTCCATCCCTGCCCATGGGGGGGGGGGGTGCGTGGACATCAGAGGGGAGTGCTAGGCACCATACTGTAACGGTTACGTCCTCGGCACCCGAGCGGTGGAAACGAGGACGTAACCGTTACGTCCCAGGCACCTGAGGGGTTAACTTATCGCCCAATGTCAAAAATATGATCACAAACCACCTAAACATTCACTTTTTTCCCATAGTTTCATGAAGAGTGAATAATTGGTTTAGTTTTAAATATCGTTAGGATGCTCCTGTAAAAACCTCACTCTTTGTTAAAATAAGTACTCCATTTTTGGAGCACAAATAAAGAACAAATTACTTATCTTGGGTAACAAATTATCTGGTAGAGACAAAAGGGGTTGTTACTACTTCGGCGGATGGGAAAGCCCGTCTGCCGAAGTCCCTATGGCCAGGTTGCTGCAGTGTGGCCACCTTCCCGTGGGCCCCATTAAGAGTTATCCGCTGGGTCAGCGGGCGGAAACAATGTTTCCGCATGTTGGCCCAGCGGGAAATGCTCAATAGCCTTATCTCCAGCTCATAATAGAGCTGTTGTGTAGCCATTTTAGTTATAGCTCCATGCACGTTAATTTAACACACTAAGCTGCAGTGCACTTTAACCTAGATATATTTTATTCAGCTTTGTCTTATGTTTGTTCCAATAACCATTTTTATGGTCTTGTTTTACTTCAGTCTATCTAACTGTTTTTGCCTAGGCCAGCACTCTGTTCTCAAACAAGACATTCTTGATCACTCTGTGATTTTTCCAAGGCTACAGTACGGTACATTGCCGGTGAACGTGGTAGACGTTTAGTCTCCAGCATTCATAGTAAATACACATCTTTACGTAGGAACACTTTCTCAGAATATCAGCTGTGTTATTATAAAAACACTTCCTTGTCCCTTACACGTTAGATGGATATTCCAGACAGGGAACCACGACTGTATGCCGATTGCCAAATGCTTTGCTACAGACGCTAATGCAGACTGCAGGCCTTTGCTCAGGTATGGGAGTTGATGTCTTCCCAGGGGAACCTGAAGGGCAATCTTAGAGCTTAACATGCTGTGCTCTATCCTAGCCTAGGTAGGGGTTGGTCCATTGAAAATAGTGACAATATGATAGCGTTGTTTTTATGCTTCACTCTTCTCATGACAATTTTAATACTGTCATGTTGTGTCGTCCTGGTTATTGCAGCTCACGCCTTGCTATCTAAGATGCAGTTGTTTTTTTAAACTCATTATTGAAACATATACTGCTTCTGTTTGTCATTTATATACAAGACTGAATTGTAAGTGAGATAACCGGATGAGATCTGAGTGACCACGACTTCCCTGAGACGCCAAGTATGTCATGCGCTCGGCTGCCCAATTCATCACTACCCTTTGGTGGGGATGAGGCACTGCTAGTTACCCGGAGAAGAACCCGGATTGGAGCAACAGGTGTTACCCACAGTGGGTCAGACATAGTCTCCCATACCGCGGGCGATTCTGCTGCTTAAAATCCAGTTGTCTCATTAGAATATTGAGAGCCTACGCGACAGAGCCAGCATAAATGCTGTTGTGCGTAGGGTACACAAGCACCCGTCACAATGTTCACTGTCTGCAAAGAAGACAGTGAACACTGCGATGAAGCTGGCCAGGGGTGCCTCTGCACTGCCCATGCCAACTACATGGGCAGTGCAGGGACCTCTGAGGCCCCCTGCACTCCGTATCCGCCAGCCTTTACATGGCAGGGCTATGGCCATGTAATTGCCGGTCGAGAAGGGACTCCCTGGCAGATAAGGACCGCCAGCACTGCCAACCTCTCCTGTGGAGGAAAGCTAATGGTACTGGTGGTCCGATCATGATGCAACCGCCATGGTCGTAATGCGACTGTCGGAATGCCATAATGGTGGCGCTCTGAATGTCACCGTGGCCCGGGCGGTCTTAAGACCGCCAGGGTCATTATTAGGCCCATAGTCTACTTGCAGATTCCTTGCCTTAGAATTTCCCCAAGACCTCAGTCTGGATCCAGAGATTTTTCCCCGAGCACTACCCCTGCACACCGTTAGGTGCTGTCGTTCGAATCTGTGTCCGTCGTTGGCGTTGTGGTTGCTGGATATGACGTCACCGGTCATATATAGGCGCCACCCTGATGCGCTGACATCACTTTCTTTTCACGACTTTTCACGCCAGAAGCACGGAGCCATGAAGAACACTTACTGTGGTGCACCAGAACTAAGGCCCTGAAAGGGAAGTCCCTGTTCCTAGAAATACATTAGCAGAGCAGGAAGGATGGGTGGGGGTTGGTAAGGAATCTGCAACTAGAATATGTCTCAATCAGATGATTTTTTACAGAAGGTAAGTAACTTTTTCATCTGATAGAGACTTCTAGTTGCAGATTCTTTACCTTAGAATAGATACCCAAGCAATACCAATCACGGAGGTGGGTCTGAGAACCAAGATCATACTAGTCCTGCAGGACTGAACAGGCAAAGTACCCAACCCTTCGGACCTGACTGTCTAGGCAGTACTGTTTGGTGAACGAGTGCAATAACGCCCACGTTGCTGCCTGGCAGATGTACAGGACTGGAACTCTGCGTGCTAATGCACAGGTGCAGCTGTCGCTCTTGTAGAGTGAGCACGCAAACCCTCAGAAGGTTGCTTCTTAACCAATTCCTAGCACATTTTAATGGCGAGAACAACCAATTTAGAGATGGTTCTTTTCTTCTCTAGTCGACCTTTCTTCACACTCGCATAACCGACAAAGAATTGATCATTCACCCGGACCTCTACCCAGAAGTAGGCTCCAAAGACAGACAGAGAGCGACAATGCTCCTTTTCATGCGTCATGTCATCTGACCAATGGGGTGAAGCCGAAGAAAGTTTGCTCTTCTTCAACTTCTTCTTATGCTTACCAGGGCATCCCGAATATTTTGAATGGGACAACGATGATTGTGGGCTCAATAAGCGGTCTCAGGACCTTCCTCCCGACCGAGGGCAACATGGAGGAAAGCCTTCGGGTTCAGGGCCAGGCACTCTGAGCACGACTTCAGGTCATGGTCGAGCTCCAAACACCAGAGACACGCGAGGTGTGGCTCTGTCACGGAACTTCATCCGATGACAGTGGTCGCAAGACTTGTACCCAGTCTTCCATGATGACATCGACGCACCAGAAAGTCAAACAATCTTTAACGAAAGTCGAAAAGGCCAGTCAAAAAGTGAGTGTGGGGTAGCACTTCTTTGGATCTGCATGTAGGCTTTCGCGGAAAGGAAAAAACTGACGTCAAACAACTGGGGTGACACCTATATACAACCCATGATGTCATTTCTGGTGACCACAATGTCAACGACGGATGTAGAGTCAACTGACACCACCTAACGGCGTGCAGGGATACTGCTTGAGGAAATATCTCCTGATCCAGACTGACGCCTAGGGGAAATTCTAAAGTAAGGAATCTGCAACTGGAAGTCTCTATCACATACAAATGACACTGGAACACACCGAAAATGAGAGAACTTTGTGTGATTGTACAGATCACTCATGCCAAAAATTCATTTTTAAATATAATTTTTCAGTCCACAGTAGGGAAATTGTTTTGTACCATATTTAGCATGGCATTTATATAAACAAATATAAGAAGGAGCAGCATTATTATAAATAAAATATATGATCAAACTATGCCACCTGATCTCCATTTTTAAGCTGTATACATTTCAGAGACCATGATGTCTTTCAAACAAGTTGCACTTCCAACTCTGCCACTGGTGAAGTGAGAAACCTGGAGTGAATGATTGCTAGACAACAGAAATACTAGCTATTGCATTCTATCAGCCTTAATTGTTTGATTACAGAATGTTTTCTCCATTACAAAAGAGCCACAGGTTTCAAATGAATGGCAACAAGGCTGGACAGGTCACATGGAGAACAGGAATATTACCCCATTTTACTGCTGACTAGGGGCACCTTTGAAGAGTGGATGTATAAAGAAATCATCCTATGTCTAGTCTGCTAAACAGCTCCAAGGGACCACACACTTTCTTGTAGGGGTGTATTTATTACAATTCCTCCTGGAGATAGCCAGACTCGCTTACTGCATTCACTGTTTAAGGTGTTGGTATAAAACATATTTGCAGAGGCTACTTTTAGCTCCCAGTCCCTTGCTCATGACTGAATTGCTTTCTTGTCACAGTTACCTGCTCTTTAATTGATGGATGTTATCCCTAGTTCTGAAGTTTGTCCTGCCCTTGTATCATTTCTTTACCCAGACTTTTGATTGGCAGATGTGAACTCTTTCAGTGCTGATGCACTGGAACTATTTTCCTTTTTTTAAAATTTCTAATTCAGTACTCCATGAGACAGTATGTCCTGTTCCTCCTCTGCTCTGTGTATGGTTAGACTGCATGATTTCCTAGCTCCCTGAACCATCCCAGCGCCAATCCTGGCTTCCTACCCTCGTTCAGAACACTGCACGCATGCTCCCTTTGTGGGCTCTCCAAATTCCTCGTCTCTCCGACCCCTTAGGTTTGTGGGTCTCTATGTACATGAGACCAGATATTCGCTTTTCTCTTTGCTGTATGCCGGGCACTGGTTGAAGGGCTTCGTGATGCCCAAGAAGTTGTCCCACAGCACTTTCCTGTGCTGTTAGTGCCCTCTTTTCCCAGTCTTCTCTTTCTCCTCAGGCCCTTTCTGCTCCGTGCTGGGTTACTGTTGTATTTACCAGACCCAGGTGCTTTTAAGGTGTGCTGTCATTGGCCAAACAAATATCAGCAACTGCCCATCTTGAAGGATTGTGTCTTTACAGTTAAGATGGCTGCCACATTAGGTGGCGGAGCTAGCCTGCAGCAAGATGGCCAACATTTAGCGTGGCTCTGCTCAGCCTGGGGCCCTGATTTTAAATTTCTCCTGTCAGGGCAGAGATCTCTCTGTCTTTTTTGCTGGGCGCCACTGCGGAGTTGCAGGTGCTGCCGGTAGTGTGCGGCGAAGGTTGCGCCCCTGATGTGAAGGGTGGGCGGCGGAGGCGAGGGCCTGGCTGAGCGGGAGCTGGAGGCGCGCAGCGCTCCGCCGCGGGCTTTCCTGGCAGGGCGGGGAGAGGTGGCACCTGCAGGGAAGTTACGGCGGCGGCTGCTGGCAGCAGACTGCGGGGGCTGGATCGACTGTAAATTTGTACCGCGGCCTCCTGCGTTTTTTTGCTCCCTGCGGCGTGGCTGCTGGGCAGGGGCTGTCTGGCTGCGGAGCTGGAGGCCGGGGCCCCCGGCGACGGACCGGCCGCGACCTGCTGGATCTGGCTGCTTCATCTGGAGCAATTGACTGGACCCCCGCGGTGAGCTGGGGTGGCAGCACTTTTTGGGCGGTTGCGGGTGGCCCCGTTTTGCAGTGCGGGCTGGTGGACCCTGCGGGGTGCTGCTCGTTGGTTGGTGGCACATCTCGCCCCGTGCTGGTGAAGCGGACTAGTGGTGTGGAGCTGAACTGGCTGAGTTGGGCCTGGAGGCCCACTCGAGGTGTTTTCTGGGATCCCGCCGCGGAGGCTGCAGGCCTGGGGAGATCTGCGTCGTTGCTGGGTCAGAATTCCTCCCACTGGAATTGGTACCTTAACCTGGTTGTTGCTGGGCCAGGGGCAGAGGAGGGTTGGGGCTGGGCTGGGAGAGACCCGCCGGCCGGAGGAGGCGTTGCTGGCTGGCATTGGAGGCCTGACTGTGCCCTGGGCTTCGGACTCTTGCCAGTCGACTTGCTGATGTAAGATGGGAAAGGCGGAGCAGCGGCAGGCAAAGATCTGCTTTAATGGGGGACGGAGGAAGGGGGGGGACCCCGTCGCCACAGACAAGGGAGGAAACTTTGGAGGCTGCCTCATCTGATATGTTAGTTAAGGCCATGTTCCTGGATTTGAAGTCCAGTCTGATGGGCATTGACGCCAAGCTCGATCCTTTAACGGAGCAGCTTGATCGTATCAAGACAAGGGTGGACGATCATGACTCTAGACTTGACCGGTTGGAGGCGCGCACTTCAGACATGGAGGATCAATGTCAGGGCAAGGAAATGGAGAAGGTGTTGGAGGTAATACGTAACAACAATGAAGATTTGGAAGCGCGCTCGCGCCGCAACAATGTTAGACTGATTGGCATTCCCGAATCCACTGACATAGGACGAATGGAAGATTTAATTGAAGGCATGCTCTCTGAACTCTTTCCTGGCCAGCTCTCCCGCCTGCTGGTGGTGGAGAGGGCGCAACGGTCTCTGGGTCCTCGACCTCCGCCTGGCACTCTGCCTAGCCCCATTATTATCCGGCTCTTGAATTATCTTGACACGGTCCTCAGGCTGGCGCGGGAGCGGCGTCCGGTGCTATGTAAAAATACGGATCTGCACTTTTTTCCGGATTATACCCCGGGAGTGCAGGCTGCGCACAGGGCTTTTTTGCCGGTCAAGCGCTCGATTGGACAGACGGACGCCAGGTTTTCCCTTATCTACCCTGCGAAACTGAAAGTGCAGCATGGAGGGAAACTACACTTTTTTACTGATCCAAAGCAGGCAGCAAAGTTTGTAAAGGCTCTCCCTCGGCGATCTGCGGCTGTGAACTCGGGTGAGCCGGGTGCGGAGCATGAGACTCTCAGCGATATTGACTAATGGCTCTGCTGCTGGTGCACGAACTGACCGTACGGTTACATTGATATAGAATTGTTTACCGTCCTGATGCTCATTCATTTTTTTGGCCCCTTGCCTTCCCTTCCCGGTCCATTGGTGGGATTGGGCTGGGTGGCTAGCCGTTTTCCCCTTGGATGAGTCTCGTCAAAATGTCATGGTCTATTTTTTTTTGTTTTGTGGGTTAAGGGGGTGGGGGGCTATTTGCTTTGACCCGGTTGGTGGGTCTGCTTCAGAGGAGGGTGGGGTTATGTACTTCTCCCGTTGTTTCTAGTATATCTTTTTTCTCGTTACGTTTATGTTTGCTGGGCTGGCTGGTGGAGGCGGCGGTGTGTCATGGTGCCCTGGTAAGAGTGGTCGGATGAAGCAGGTTGGGAGACATTGGTTCGTTGCCTTACTTGGAATGTGCGTGGCCTGAATGATAGGCGCAAGGTGCGGCTCATGTCTGCGTATGTTAAGCGCCAGAATGTTGATATCTGTATGTTGCAAGAAACTCACTTGGTGGCGGACACGATGCATTGCTTAAAGGTGGGATGGATTGGGGAATGTCATGGGGCGGTATATTCGAGCTATGCCAGGGGAGTGGCAATTCTGTTGCGCAAGGGACTGCAGTGGCACACGCAGCGAACTATAGTTGATCCTAATGGACGGTACATGCTGATGAGCAGTGTGGTATTGGACAGGCCTTGTCGACTTGTGGCTGTTTATGGCCCTAACACGGACGATCCGGATTTCTTTGGTGAGGTCTGGCAGCTGGTCGAGTCTCTGGGAGGAGGTGCTGTGATTTGGGGGGGGTGACTTCAATGTTGTCCTGGATCCGGAGCGGGACAGGGAGATTTTGGCCAGGATGCAGCACGTAGCAGCGACCCAAGCTCTGTCCGGGATTATGGAGGATGGTGCACTGGAGGATATCTGGCGGATAAAGCACGGTGACGCGAGAGAGGGTACGTGTGTCAACTATGTGCACAGCAGTTGGTCCCGCATTGATCGCTGGCTGGGCTCGCAGGACGTGGCGATGTGGACGAGATCGGTGGAGCACATGGCGCGCACGTTGTTGGACCATTCTCCGGTTAAGTTGGAGCTGGCGGTGCCGGGTGGTCCGGGATGTGCTTTCGTATGGCGCTTGCCTCAGGGGCTTTAAGAGATGAGGCGTTCCGGGAAGAGATTCGTCTGGATATTGTTCTTTATTTTTAGGAGAATGGTGGCTCTGTGAGTTCGACAGGAGTGCTGTGGGAGGCCTTTAAAGTGTTCATCCGGGGGAGCTTCATTTCGAAGCAGCATGGTGTGCTGCGGGGGTTGGGTCGGGATTTGGCGTAGCTGGAGACGCAGATAGCGGACCTGGAAGCTCGGTTGGTGGAGGACTGGTCTGGGGATACACTGGCAGATCTTCGGCGTATGGTTTCTTTGTATGATGAGGCTTCGGAGAGGGAAATATGCTTTCTGGGAAGGTTTGCCAGGGTGAGGCGCTACGGAGAGGGAGAGAGGGCTGGACGTATGCTGGCTAATTTACTACACCAGCCCTGGGGCAGCAGCTATGTTACTGTAATAGACAATTCGGAGGGTGAGCGTGTGATCGGGACGAATGGAGTCATGGAAGTGTTTACTAAGTTTTATTCGGACTTGTACCCTGCCCCCGAATCGCTGCAAGTCGGGGTTATACATGCCTATTTCTCGGAGATTAGCTTACTTTGGTTCGAGGTGGCCCATAGGGCATATTTTGATGCACCTTTCATGCTTGAAGAGGTTAAGGCTGCGATTCGGCCCCTGCCTGGAGACAAGTCCCCTAGCCTTGATGGCTTGACCCCAGCGTTTTATAAGGAATACGCTGATATACTTGCGCCTCATTTGCTGGAGGTATACGAAGAGGCAGTGGAGAATGGAATCCTTCCTGCCTCTTTGCGAGAGGCAATGATTGTAACGATCCTTAAGCCAGGCAAGGACCCCCTAAGTTGTGACTCCTATCGCACGCTTTCGATGATTAATGTCGATAATAAGATCTTGGCCAAGATGATCGTGGCGCGGCAGCAGGCACTGATGACGAGGCTGGTGCTTCCTGATGAGTCGGTTTGTTCTGGGGCGGTCCAAGGCGCATAATCTGTGGACGATTTTTGCAGCTGCGGGCTCGATTAAAGCTGATGATGACGCTGCAGCAGTGTTTTGGACGCCACGAAGGCCTTTGATTCGTTGGTGTGGGAGTATCTGGTCGCACTCCTGGGAAGGGTGGGTTTGAGCCTGCGCTTTGTGGGCTGGATTCGCTTATTGTACACAGAGCCAGTTACTCGACTTCGTCTGAACGGAGGCATATCCGCCCTTTCCGGGTGGCTCGGGGGACTAGGCAGGGGTGCCCATTGTCGCCGCTGCTTTTTGCGATAGCGATGGAGCCACTGGGGGCCTTTTTACGTCAGCGCTACAGCACCAGGGGGCTGCAGTTTCGGCAGCGACCCATCCTGATATCCATGTACGCCGAAGATATTGCATTGTATGTGCAAGAGCCCGGTAAAAATCTGGATGGCTTGCTGGATGAAGTTGTACGGTTCGGAGAATTTTCGGGTATAGTAATTAACTGGTCTAAATCTGTGGTGCTGCCTCTGTCGCCGGGGATGGAGGGCTTTTTGTCCCGGTATCCTATTCCGTGGGCAGATGGCCCTGTGAGGTACTTGGGAGTTTGGCTGAGCTGTGACGTTAAGACGTTTTGGACTGCTAATTATGGTCCTGTCATGTCCTGGCTGGAGGATAGGATTGAGTTGTGGCACGCCTTACCACTGTCACTAATGGGACAAATTGCCATTGCCAAAATGATAGTGCAATCCAAAATTTTATATCTGTTTGTAAATCTCCCTTTGGTCCTCACAGCGTGTTTTCTGAAGCGTCTCCACACTGCCATGATTCGTCTGGTTTGGGCGGGTCGTCAGCCTAGAATCGTATGGGAGAGGCTGACGCTCCTGTTTGAGTCGCTCCGGACATAAAGCTTTACTATTACTACACACAGGCCCATTTTCCGTATTATTGGATCCACCCTGTTCGCTACGTGCCACATCTCACGCCTTAGAATGACGCAGTTTGGCCGGACGACCTGATTCGAGTGTTTGGGGGCCTGTCTCGGTCAAAATCTCGGATGGTAGATACTGTGGCGTGCACTGTCAGGGCATGGCGGGCACTTTTGGAGCGATCTGGTGTAGGCGGGCCGTTTGCGCCATCGATGGAGGTGGCTGCTGTGGCAGATAAGCGGCTGTTCCGCGACTCGCAGTTGTGGGCCTATCGTCGAGACTCGGACCTGTCTCTTTTGGGGGACTGGTTTGCGGATGGGCGGCTGATCTCCCTGGAGGTGGCGCTGCGAGACTGCTACGGGAGTGTGCTGCACCGGCTATATGTACTGCGTGTGTGTGCGATGCTCCGGGCGCGATACTCTAGTCTTCCGGCGTCTCCGGTGGCATGTCGTGCACTGGAGGTTGTATGGAGTGCGCAGACGCCAAGGAAGCTTGCCACCATTTTATGGTTGCATGCAGGAACAAAGGGGTGGGCTTGCAATGTCTGCCAAGGTGAGGTGGGAGGCGGATACGGGGGCAGCGGTTTCTGATGAGACATGGAGGAAGTGCTGCGCGCATATGAGGGCGCTATCGCCAAACTACAGACTGCGGCTAATTCATTTTAAGTTTCTGCAGCGACTTTACTATACTCCTCATCAAGGCCTGTGCGCTATGGGGCTGCAGGCGGATGCTTCTTGTGAACGATGTCATGCTCCGGATGCTGACTTTTTCCACCTGGCATGGCAATGTGAAGCAGTGCACGATTTCTGGCTGGAGGTTACGCATATGATTGGGGGAGATGACTGGACTTGAGCTGGCTCCCTCCCCTGTGGTGGCGCTGTTGGGCAGTATGGATGCGGTTCAGCTGGCGCAGAAGAAACTGGTGGGCTTGTTACTGCTTTTGGCGAAGCGCAGGGTTGCGTTTTGTTGGGGATGCGGTCGGCCTCCTCGGGTCGCTGACTGGTTGCATGATGCTGCTTTGTGCCGAGAACAGTTGGAGACGTATTTGGAGTTGGCGCCAGAGAGCTCCAGGCCGCGAGACATTTGGGCACCGCTGCGTGCCTATTTGGAGACGGCTCATTGAAGATGTGCACCAGATTCAATAGTCACGCATTGTGGGAATGGTATGTGTCACCCTGCCTATGGAAGATGAGAGGTGTGGATGTTTGCCAATGCCAACCTGCCCGTTCCAGCCGCTTTGCTATCTTTCTGTTTGTAGAATTCCTTCTTTGCTCCCCGAACGCTGAAAGTTTTTGTTGAGACCCATAAACCTGTATCACTACGGTTCATCTGTTGGTAGAAATGCTGAATATTGGTACACTTGAGTTGGGGTCCTTTGGTGATGATGATGTTATGAAAGAGGGGACTGTTCCTATTGCTGTATGTTCAAACTTATAAATAAATAAATAAAAGAAAGAAAAAAAAAAAAGAATGGCTGCCACATTTTATGAAGCAACATGTTCTGACACTGTGGCTTTCTTAAAATACAGAAATTAAGGTTAAATAAGCTCAAAATGGCTGTCATGTTAGGTTATGTAATGTGAAGTGATACAACACAGGGGTAATATGAAACGACTTGCAGGATTGCTGCCAAGTTGCGCTTCACAACATGGTGAACAGCTAGACTTTCAAGATGGCCAATCACCGCTATTAGCTTTGCCAATGTAGAGCAAGTTAAGAGCATCTGGAGTGCTGTTCCCGGGTTTCTATTAAGATTTTCTCTGCCTATTTTTAAAAATCAGACAACTGTGTAACAGCTAAAACAACACGGCAAGTGAGCTGAGATGAAAAAAACTAGCTGGGAATAAAATAATCTCTTTAACATTATAGATTTAATGTTATCCATTGACCTAATGGATCAGATGAAAAGGACAGGTTAATGAGGATGTTTTATTGAAAATAACAACATTTTGTTGTATGTTAAATAAGGAACGAATTCCCAAACTGCACAATAAAGTGACCTGCAATTTTGAAACAGCATGCACTACTTCTTCCTCAACATCTCCTCAGTTACAAAAATATATAAATAAGAAATCTGTACCTCTCCGAGAGCTTCATAGCGTTTTTGATTCCACCGGTGCAGGTCTTCCCGAAAGTTAAAAACAAACGGCTCCCCAGTTGTTATATGCCTTAATTGCCCCTCTATAAAATAAGAAACAATGCAAAAAGTTATCCTGATGGCGAGTCAGCCCTCTTTGGAAGCATAGCCCTAAACCTTAAGAAATCTCAAAATTAAAATCCCCTGCTTCTCGGAGGGACTGATCTTGCATTAAGAGTCACCCTCCTCTACATCATATAAACCCAATATTAGTTTAGCAGAGTAGCAAATAATAAGCTGGAGCACACAATAACAAAGTTCTAGATTAGGGAAAAGTTAAAGGGTGTTATTATAAAATGTCATAATTAAAGCAGAAATGAGAAATGCAACATATGTCATGAAGGCTCAAATAGAGAATACATAGCAAAAACCGGAATTATGTTAAAATCACAAATGAACAGCAAAATCGTAAGAGAAACAGACAGCATCCCTAGCTATTGGGAACAACATAAAAAATAATATTCTAAATAAAAGGACAGAGTGACTCGCTTAACAGAAAAGTCATCAGAAATAATCCCACAAAACACAAAAAAATATGGCTCACTCCCAGAATCAAGGGGTTCTCATAACCAATTTTCACACATACAATCAGTAAAACTACACCTTATTAACCAATGTAACATTTCATTTGACAAATCGGAAATATCCGATAACATTACATATTAGCACTATACCATTTCCTAAGAAAGACTCAAGCAACTTCAACAACGCATCATCATAGGAAGTTAAATTAAAATGCAACAATATTAAACAATAGGCCATACACCATTCTGTTAGGAATGGGGTCTCTAGTTGCCAGTCTTTTTGCACCCTATCCAAGTAGGGACCCTCACTCTAGTCAGGACAAGGGAGATACCTGGTCAGATAACCTCTGCTCACCCCCTTGGTAGTCAGGGTTATCTCAGAACCAATGTGTAAAGCATTTTCACATAACACACAGTAACACAGTGACGAAAGGACACCACACCAGTTTTAGGAACATAGCCAATATGTATCTATTTAAAACAAGACCAAATATGATACAAAATCCAACATACAGTAATAAAAATATGAATTCTGCAAGATTTACTCAAAAATACAGTTCCTTGAAGTCTATAGCTCCACCTGCGGCTATTAGGACATTGTAATCAACAAAACCAACAGTTCAGGCCGGCCAGCTACGGTGTCGGGAAGACCCACAAACAGTACCTTGGATTTGTAGGGCGTTGTGATCCTCGCGGTGAGCACCTGAAAAAATAGGAGTAAGAAGGCAAAAAGTTTGGGGATAACCCTGCAAAAAGGGCCATTTCCAACACATTTGAAGAGTGCCAAGTCTAGCAACAGTCCACAAAGGAGAGAGTCACCCGTGTATGCCAAATGGGATGAGGTGAATATGAAACTTCAATGAAATAATTATCCTCTTGTGCAACATACAACCCCAATATTAACTCTAGTTAAAGACAGAATGCACTAAAACGCTCACAATTTAATATCATTGCACAATTAAGAAAAAATATTGTTGTATTTTATAACTTTTTCATAAGAATTTTTTTTTTCAAAGACAGTTTCATACACATACAAATACCAGCTATAAAAATCCTCTTGATTTACAAAAAAATAGCATATATCACTAAAAACATTTTGTCATATCCCCTCACCACCTTTTAATCCATTCAATATCAAACCATTGTCCTACCCATAATGTACATATTAAAAACATAAAACATTACATAAAAATTCATTTAAAAAGGCAGTTGACACAGCGTTTCGGGGGTACTCCTAGTTATTCACTCCACCTTCTTCAGGACAACAAAAAAATTTCAATACTCTTGCATATAAATTTTATTTCACTTATAAGCCTTAGATTTCTATTTCTCTTTTTCAGCACATCACTTTGGTTACTAAAAGGGCATCCAATAATCTTGGGGCTCTGGCCTGGCTCAATAGTTCTAAATTGATTCTTCAAGGCTATGCCTCTTAATTCAGGTTATCTCTATTATATGATGGTTGGATTTGAGGCTCCTTTTCGATTATGGAACTCCTTTCACTTTCCTTTCCATCACATACCACTGTTCCTCATGCATATGTTTCTTTCTTCTTCCACTTCCGTTCTCCAAGGTCTTTTAGGATCCAGAGGGATATTCATAGTAAGTTACTATGAGATAAAAATAAGCCGAGTGGATATGAAGAAATGTTTTCAATGATATATGCTATTTTTTTTGTAAATCAAGAGGATTTTTATTGATGCTCTTTGGATGTGTATGAAACTGTATTTGAAATGTTTTTAAGGAAAAAATAATAAAATACAACAAAATATTTTTCTTTATATAGTGGGAATAGAGTTTTTCAACTTTGTGCAATGGTATTAAACTGTGAGCGTTTTAGTGCATTCTATTTTTAACTACATTTAATATTGGGGTTATAAGTTGCACAAGAGGGAAATTATTCCATTGAAATCTAGCAACAGTACCATGGAAGAACGGAAAACCTTGAGTTGCTACAATTATTAACAAGCACTGAAAAGTTCATTCACAATACATGCATATTGGAAAAGTACACTACAATATCAGATTGTCTCCTGTTCCACAGAGCCTGTGGGGGAGAGAAAACATTGCAGAGGAATGGGATGGAGGGGGAAGAACATGAATGAAATGTGCGGCATCAAAACAGCATCCATATTAATCAACAAGGCAAATTTATGAAAGTGTAGCACAACTAAACTACATTAATAAACACACTTCTGCATTCCATATTAAATTTGTTTCAACTGAAAGCTTATTTCAGTACCTACATTAAACCTAGTATAAGAAATAATTATTTAGTCACTAAATTTATATATGTCAAGAAACACTTCTACACCTCATCCACATGTTTCAAAGTACGTTCCACAGGTCAAGTCTACAGGCCAATTAAAAATGGATGATTTAGTTTTATTTTGTAAGCCAATTTTGCACTTCAATATCTCTCTTTGCTCCTATTCGCCTTCTCCATAGGTCATCGCCTCAGTTCCACTACTTTTCACACTTTGGCAATAAGAAACAGACGTGCATTATTTGGTAGTAAGCACAGATTCTAAATTTAAATTATGAAACGTGAGCAAGAACTTGGAGTAGGTAAAAGTAATAAAGTACATTTTTCGATACCCTGTTCACCCTTTTCTCCCTTAGCTGAACCTTTAAGGTCAAATTCCAAATAGTGAAAAACGTAAGGAGAAGACAGCATAAGTAGAGCGTGCGAGTCCCTGGAATAAAATAAAGATCATCATGCATGTGTAAATGTCTGCATAAAAGCACACTTAATTGTCTACATGGTAGTCCTATGGTGTTCAGATATGGGCACCTGCCTTTGGAAAGTAGCACATGACTTGAGCTGATGGATTGGGCATGAAGCATTTTGAAAACCGCAAGAAATGCCACTGACCTGGAGGAATGGTCACAAAGCCACTATGAAAATCCTACACTGTAGCAACAAAAGCAGATTCAATCCAACTTACAATGACAGCTTTAAATGTCTTCTCATGGACAAACCAAAAATAGGACGTTAAAAGAAAATGTTGATGCGCCAAACAGGTTAAATCCTTTCAAGTTGAAGCTTAGGGCATATCAAAATTAATAAAGGCGATACAGCGAGACAAACTGATGTCTTGATGGAAAGGGGAAACATGATTCCTGACCAAGGTAAAGCTCAATATCTCCAACAGAATAAATTGAGGAACTGTAAGGATGACAACTTTCTATGATTCCGTTTTAGATACTGCTGTTAAATGTGTTACTGATTGTTTCAAAGCAGGTCCCTTTTCAGCCATTGCAGAAAGAGACCAATGCACTCTAACATTTATGGAAAAAGAAGATTGCACTTTACCACCTGCAGGGTTGCAAACAAACTAAACAGTGGAAATGTCAAATCTTCCACTGAACTATTATCGGGCACTTGCCCAATTATGGATATAAATAAACTATTATAGTACAGATTAATTGCAATCCTGAATGCAGGATGACTGGGCAATTCATGTATTAATGTCAGGACTCAACTGCAGGGGCTGGCTCCGGTTGTGCATCATGTCTCACAAGCCTTGCATCGGAATATGTACTAGATGCAAAGGGGTGGAGAGAAGGACAGTCAGGGCCAGTGATATCTTTCTATGTAAATTACATAATCTAGTGGCCAGCACACTGATGGAGACTGCTGGTTAGGAGACAATCTTTATAGCATGGGGGCTTTGCATAACTGAAGATGATAGTCACAGTTCCACTTCTCCAGGAATATTAGGAGTTGAGCCCTAACTCAGGTGGCAACCAACTTAATGTAGTTTCTACTTCCTGCAGGCAGAGGCAATACTAAAGCACCTAATGAGCAGTGCTTCCTTTTCTGTCAACTTCGGTTTGGTGTAGAAGTAGGGCAACCACTAGGGCTAGTGTACAGTCATATTATGAGCTGGGTCCCTAACGCCCTCAAATATCTGGGCATCTGCATAAATAGAGGTCTACATGGTATGGTGGAGGATAATCTCCTGCCTCTCAAATGGGGCCACCTGATTATCCCTCTATGGAGGCGAATACAAACGGCACAAAGGACAGTGGGCCCCAGATACTACTATATTCTGGGAATGCTGCCCCTTCAAATAATTTGTACTCTGATCCAGGGGATAGAGGTGGACATCCGGTCATGGATTTGAAGTAGGAACAGACCCAGGCTACATACATCAAAGCTGTGGGTGGACACCAAAGGAGGCCTTCGCCTGCCACATATGGCTTCCAATAGCTTGGCCATCCATCTCTTGCAGCTCTTCTTGTACCTGTTTGAGACGGGGTATGCTCCTGTGGGTTGAGATTCAATCAACACTCCTGAATTGCACATCTCTTTTGCGAACCACTGACCTCTTAAACATCATTCCACTGAGCTGAACCCGATCCTCCCCACTACTCTTATATTGTTATGCACAAGCTCACTGACATGCCCCCTTACATATAAAAGCATCAAGTTCCACAGAAGTATTTTAAAATCCTTTCAGTCGATGAGGGATGAATTTGGTCTTCTTCCCATTAATCACTGGAAGTTTAAACAAATAGCTCACTGTCTCCGGGGTACCCTGGGTCCCACACTCAGAGTTCCACCGCTCCCGTCCAACAAAAATTCCAGCTTTGGAGCCAGTTCAGGGGAATTGTGTTGGGACTCTATGGGGTTCTAATCAAGACATTCCACTCTGGTCCTTCTCAAGGACCACCAGGCTGCACTGGCAGGTGCTTTTGAGTAAAGAATATTCACGTGAAGATTGGACGACACTCCTAGGACACGACTGGGTCTTCAAGGAATTCAGACTAAAGTACTTTTATTTTAAAGTGCTCACCAACTGGTATTTACCCCCAAGCCCCCTCTCCCCCCGATGGAAGTTATATCGGGCTCACCTGCTGCCTCATCAGTGCTGGAATTGCTGTGATACCAGATGCACTCTGTCATGCCTTTGCAGTCCTTCTGGCAAAAGTATGGACTGATCTCAGTTACAGTTCTTTGGCAGTCACTCCATCGTCTCATTCAGAACTTGTACATGACATGGTTAATATTCCTGACATGGATTCTCACAAGCACCAATGGCTAGCCACCTCAGTGGCCAAAGAACGCATTCTTCGGCACAGGAGGCAATCCACAACTTCTACAGCTCAAAAGTGGCTCACAGAATTGCAGTGTGTGTAAGGAAATGCCTCCTTGGCATGGTTACCCCCTGACTTTTTGCCTTTGCTGATGCCAAGTTATGATTTGAAAGTGTGCTGAGGCCTGCTAATCAGGCCCCAGCACCAGTGTTCTTTCCCTAACCTGTACCTTTGTCTCCACAATTGGCAGAACCCTGGCACCCAGGTAAGTCCCTTATAACTGGTACCCCTGGTACCAAGGCCCTGATGCCAGGGAAGGTCTCTAAGGGCTGCAGCATGTCTTATGCCACCCTGGGGACCCCTCACTCAGCACAGACACACTGCTTGCCAGCTTGTACGTGCTGGTGGGGAGAAAAGGACTAAGTCGACATGGCACCCAACCTCACACTACCTATGGCATAGATAAGTCACCCCTCTAGCAGGCCTTACAGCCCTAAGGCAGGGTGCACTATACCATAGGTGAGGGCATAAGTGCATGAGCACTATGCCCTTACAGTGTCTAAGCAAAACCTTAGACATTGTAAGAGCAGGGTAGCCATAAGAGTATATGGTCTGGGAGTCTGTCATACACGAACTCCACAGCAGCATAATGGCTACACTGAAAACTGGGAAGTTTGGTATTAAACTTCTCAGCACAATAAATGCACACTGATGCCAGTGTACATTTTATTGTGAAATACACCCCAGAGGGCATCTTAGAGATGCCCCCTGAAACCATACCCGACTACCAGTGTGGGCTGACTAGTTTTAGTAGCCTGCCACACACCAGACATGTTGCTGGCCACATGGGGAGAGGGCCTTTGTCACTCTGTGGCTAGTAACAAAGCCTGTACTGGGTGGAGGTGCTTCTCACCTCCCCCTGCAGGAACTGTAACACCTGGCGGTGAGCCTCAAACGCTCACCCCCTTTGTTACAGCACCCCAGGGCACTCCAGCTAGTGGAGTTGCCCGCCCTCTCCGGCCACGGCCCCAATTTTGGGGGCAAGGCCAGAGGAGATAATGAGAAAAACAAGGAGGAGTCACTGGCCAGTCAGGACAGCCCCTAAGGTGTCCTGAGCTGAGGTGACTGACTTTCAGAAATCCTCCATCTTGCAGATGGAGGATTCCCCCAATAGGAATAGAGACGTGCCCCCCTCCCCTCAGGGAGAAGGCACAACGAGGGTGTAGCCACCCTCAGGGCTAGTAGCCATTGGCTACTAACCCCCCCAGACCTAAACAAACCCCTAAATCGAGTATTTAGGGGCCCCCAGAACCTAGCAAGATAGATTCCTGCAACCTAAGATGAAGAAGGACTGCTGACCTGAAAGACCTGCAGAGAAGACGGAGACACCAACTGCTTTGGCCCCAGCTCTACCGGCCTGTCTCCCCACTTCAAGAAAAACTGCAACAGCGACGCGTTCCACAGGGTCCAGCGACCTCTGAAGCCTCAGAGGACTACCCTTCATCTAAAAGGACCAAGAACTCCCGAGGACAGCGGCTCTGCTCCAAAGAAGAAACATCTTTGCAACAAAGAAGCAACTTTTAAAGAACACACGTTTCCCGCCGGAAGCGTGAGACTTTGCACTCTGCACCCGACGCCCCCGGCTCGACTTGTGGAGAAACAACGCTACAGGGAGGACTCCCCGACGACTACGACCCTGTGAGTAGCCAGAGTTGACCCCCCTGAACCCCACCAGCGACGCCTGCAGAGGGAATCCAGAGGCTCCCCCTGACTGTGACTGCCTGCTTCAAAGAACCCGACGAGGAGCCACCCCCCCCCCCCCCGCCTGCCTGCTTCGCTCAAGAGACCCCTGGGTCTCCCTTTGAATCCTATTGCAAACCCGACGCCTGTTTGCACTTTGCACCCGGCCGCCCCGTGCCGCTGAGGGTGTACTTTTTGTGCTGAATTGTGTCCCCCCGGTGCCCTACAAAACTCCCCTGGTCTGCCCTCCGAAGACGCGGGTACTTTCCTGCTGGCAGACTGGAACCGGGGCACCCCCTTCTCCATTGAAGCCTATGCGTTTTGGGCACCACTTTGACCTCTGCACCTGACCGGCCCTGAGCTGCTGGTGTGGTAACTTTGGGGTTTTTCTGAACCCCCAACTGTGGGTTACCTTGGACCCAACTTTGAACCTTGTAGGTGGTTTACTTACCTGCAAAACTAACAAACACTTACCTCCCCCAGGAACTGTTGAAAATTGCACTAAGTGTCTAGTTTTAAAATAGCTTATTGCCATTTGTGTGAAAACTGTATATGCTATTTTGCTAATTCAAAGTTCCTAAGTGAAATATCTTTCATTTAAAGTATTGTTTATAAATCTTGAACCTGTGGTTCTTAAAATAAACTAAGAAAATATATTTTTCTATATAAAAACCTATTGGCCTGGAATTGTCATTGAGTGTGTGTTCCTCATTTATTGCCTGTGTGTGTACAACAAATGCTTAACACTACCCTCTGATAAGCCTACTGCTCGACCACACTACCACAAAATAGAGCTTTAGAATTATCTCTTTTTGCCACTATCTTACCTCTAAGGGGAACCCTTGGACCCTATGCATGCTATTTCTTACTTTGAAATAGTACATACAGAGCCAACTTCCTACAGTGTGGCACTGCACCAATGTACTACCTATAAACGCACTGATAAATTGGAGACATATGAAAGGGTCTGGGGCACCTTCTTCTCTTCCTTTGTCGAGGATACTATTTGCCATTTGCTGCTCAGCAGCCCCCACACTTATGTATCTGATGTACTCCCAATTGTCTTGCCAAAAAGCAGTCAGCTTCGTTGCTAGCAAACAGAGTAGGGGGTCCTGATGTGAGACCGAGGGACACATCTCTTCTATTCTGCTTCACAGTCTTGAAGTCTGAATAGGAGATGGGAGAGTGCACATTACGTTCCCCTCTCGCTCGACTCTCAAGGACCACTGTTGTTAGGGAGGCTTTAGGAGATGGTCCCCTGGATTCTGCCATTACCTATGTCATGCTATTTTCTGAGTTAGTCTCCCTGGGAATGTGTGTAGGAGCCCATCCCTGCATTAGTTTGCTGCACTGTAGCAAGACGTTTATAGTTTATCTAATAGGAACAGTACACTATTGTATCCGACCTGCTATCTCCCTCGTCTTCCCTCCTCTCATATTTCTATTTCCACTTCCTGTTATTATAAATGTTTTGGAGGGGTACATATTTCTGGGACTAGTTGCCCAGATAGAGGGTGCTTTATTCTTATTATATACCTTTATGCTGCCTTCCCTTGTTCAAACTGATGCGAACTGTTTCAAGTTGATTAAGGGTATTCTCTGTAAATCAGTGATCTTGCATTTTACTACTGTCTTTACTATCATTATTGTTATTTTGTTATCATTAATAAAAATGAATAAACAAAGGCTACAAACAATAGCCATCCATAAAGATGTCCCTCATACTCTGAAGCATAAGACTTGCCATTGTGGGGGGCGTGGTCTGGTTGACCATGATGGCGGACGTCTCTCCGTGAGATCTAGCTCACCAGATGAATCTCCTTGGCCATCCTGCTGCTGGAGCTGTCGTAGTGACACTCCCCACCCCAGGGACCGCCTTGACTTTGTAGACACCAGGGGGATCTCTGGATCCTGTTGTCATCGACACCAAGCAGGTGAGGTCATGGGAGAGCTGCTGCCTAGAGAGGCCTGTGCGGCCTCTGTGCATCAAGCATATCTTCACACAGCACCTGAACCTGCCTCTATGGCCACATGGAATGGGATTTCTTGCAACCGCAGCGAGGCCCAGGGCGGGAAACACTGCCTACGATCCCTCACTGATCCCGGAAGTGGGGGGTCCTAACTGCACGTGCTGTCAGGGTTGGGACTTGCCTATGTGCATGCAGTTCAGGCATTGGATCTGTGTTTTTCTCCAGCAGAATCTCCTCATCCCTGCGCCCAGGTGCTTAGGGCCTCCGGACCCTTACATAATTTGGTGAGGAGGGTATTGGCAGGGGTTGGGGTTTGAAGGGGTGCCCTGGACTTCGGAGCCACCTCACTGGGGTGAAATCATTCTGCTTGTGCTGCCAGGGTTGGGACTTTACCTATGCAAGCGGGTCGGGCTCTGGACTTTCTTCATCTGTCCCCATTTCAACCTCCTCATCCCTGAACCCTGTGGCGCTTAGAGTCTCTAAACCATCACCTGCAGACTGCATTTTCATCCTCAGCCCAGACCTGATTCCAGTGTGGGACAGGTGGGGTGGAAGGCGGTGGGGGGATGGTATGGGACCCTCTGGCAGAGATGCAGTCCAAAATGTTTAACATTACAGCTCCACATGTCACGGCGGCCAAGCAGGACTTCACTGTGGCACCCCCTTGGGTCAGACAAGTCAACCCAATCCAGCTGATATTCTCCTCATCATTCAGGCCTCTCACCTGGTTCTGGAGTCCAAGATTGGTGAGAGAGGAGTAACAGGACCTTTGTAATGTCACAGAACGAGTGGCAGACACTGAGGGCCGTATTTCAGACCTAGCGGACATGGTGTGTAACCTGAAGGCAAAGGTGGGTCGATTGACAATGGCATCAGGGAACCTGGAGATCCAGGCAAAGGATGTGGAGAACCAGGTCCAACAGAACAATCTCTGTCTTTGTTGAGGAGTGATCCCGGCCATGGTATCGTCTTTCCACATGATTTGTGGTAGAGCAGGCTCATAGATTGTCCCAGAACTTGGAGACCTGGGCTAAAGATGCAGAGAACCGGGCCAGACGGAACAATCTTCGCTTCTTGGGCGTCTACAGGAATGGTCCCCACCATGGGTACCGGTGAGTCACATTTTGACATGCTTTGTGGTGGAGTGGGCTCATAAATCACTAGCGGCGACAACCCCCCTCCTCCCATGGGGCTCCACCTAGTCCAATTTCTGTGAAGATATTGAACGTCAAAGACAGAGACGTGGTTCTCTTCTCAGTGCTTGACCTGGGCTCTACACACTTTCAGTTGACCCAGATCCTAGTATTTCCTGATTATATGGGCCTGGTCCAGTGCCAACAGAAATCCTTTGAGGCTGTCAAGCAGAAACTGCAAGCGGTGTACTTACGCTACATGGTCCTCTTCCCGGCCTGGCTCAGGGTGATTCACATGGGCATATCCCTTTTCTTTGACACCACTGAGGTGGCCTAGGAGTGGACCATAGAGACCAGACTACTGCCCCAGATCTCACCTCCTCTGTGGCGTGGAGGGAGGTTGCTGGCCATGGCAGTAACCACTACAAATGTGGAGACTCCTGAAAGCACTGTGCCCGGGTCAGCGGATCCCCGCCTACACCACTACAGAAGACTTCCAACCCCACAAGGTGGGCACGCAGGCAAATCACCTGACATGGACCCTTCAACACCTCCCTCTCACCCACCTTTAAGATTGGGCGACAAGTCAAAGCCTATGCAACATATGGCTCACCTGGCACTCTCATAAACAAGCTTTTAGGCACACCTCTGCGGCCCACAATACTTGCTCCCATATTGACTTTATCTTTATGCCAGCCACAACTTCTTGCTCAACGGGGTCATGGAGATTCAACCATGGGGTATTTCAGATCATGCACTGGTGACGGCCGATCAGGGCTTCCTGAGGAGCGTCTGGTCTGGCGCCTTAATGCTTGGCACCCTATGGCTGGTCCAGTAATTGGATGATTTCCTACAGTGCAATGTGGGCTCAGTGGCCTTGCTGGGCATCATCTGCGGTGCCAGCAAGGGTTATATGAGAGGGATTGCTTGTATGTACTTCTGCAATCAAGGCCGACAAAAAGCGTCCCAGATTGTGGATATGGAAGCACACATATTCCTGGCTGAAGCTTGATCGGATGCATCGACTCTTGAGATGCGTCAACTCACCCTGGATAGGCTCTCACTGTGGCAGCTGTGTATGGATGACCTCACAGACCAGGGTCTACAGATGGGGTGATATGTCAGGTAAGCTCCTGTATTAGCTGGCCTCCTGGGGTCTGGCTGACAGAATAGTGACTAGTGTCCGTGACTCTGACTGGGGTGGGGGGGTTGGTATCTAAACCTGTGAGATAGCTGAGGTGTTCACTGAAGAACATGGTGCGCTGTCTGCATGCCATCCATGGACACCACTTGAGAACTCCTCACCACTGATAGCAGAGTTGCTGCTATGATTGCTTGATAGTTTGACTCCGACAGAGCGGAACGAGCCCCTGACTATCTCTGTTGGCCAAGAACTCGGGCAAGACTCTACGGCCGGATGGCTTCCTCATAAAATACTACAAGAAATACCGAAGAGCCCCACCTGCTCGCCCTTTACAATGAAGAGATAAACAACAGCAACTACCCACCAGACCTTAATAAAGCAGCCACTGTGGTCCTATACAAATCAGGTAAATCTTTTAGACTGTGCCTCCCATCGTCCGGTTTCCCTTGCAAACTCAGAACTTAAAATTTATGCAAAGGTGTTGGCCAATCGCCTACTCCGGGCCTTCCCCGCCCCAATATACCCTGATCAATGTGGGTTTATGCCCAGTCACAGCACCCGGCAATGTATCAGAAGAGAGCAGGTGGCAGTGGCATACCGTCACCTACTTCTCAGCTCCAGTACTCTCCTTCTCAAGGATTTTGAGAAAGCCTTTGAATCCCATGACCGGGACTTTCTGTGGGATGTCCTAGCCCAGATGGGCTTTGGCCCCCGTCTTATTTCGTACTTTCAGCCCTTGTACATGTGATCCATTGTGTGGTTCCGTGTGAACGGCTGCCTCTATGGGGTGTTTCCGATTCAAAGGGGGACTAGACAGGGTTGTTCCGTGCCCCCCTTCTTTTGGCTCTAGCAATCTAACCCCTAGTGACCTGGGTCCACTGTGACACACAGCTGCAGAGGCTGCAGTCGACACCCGGAGTCAAAGAGGACCGTATCACACTTTATGAGGACGATATTCTTCACTTTTTGAATGACAATGAAGCACAGAATACTCCACATGCTCAAACTTTATAGTCACTCTTTCAGCCTTAAGGTTAACCATTCTAAGTCTCTGCTTTATCCGCTAACAGGCCCTCTTCAAGATCATGGCTAGCAGGCCTCCATCCCCCCCTTATGCAGGTAAGCTTTCCGTACCTGGCCATGTATATCTGCCCTCTCTGGCGTGGTCACTGAATTTGCAACCCGCGCCTCCGTGGTGATATTGTGTGGTGGTCCTCTCTCCACCTTAACATCATGGGCAGGATTGCCTTTTTTAAGATGATGGTGTTGCCTCGCTTTCTGTATGTATTACAGTATTTCTGTCATGACATTTCCAGGTCTTGATTTTGCTCCGTCCAGGCCACAGTAGGTCCCTTTTTATGGGCACCCAAAGTATTGCATATAGTGTTTGGCAAATGTGTATGGTCTACCTTTGAGGGCGGCCTACCACCCACAAACCTTTGTCTCTATTATTGGGCTATGCAGCTGGTAGTTCTGAATGACTGGCAGTTCGGGGCCATGATGACCCAGATTATCGTGCAGAGACCTCACTTCTAAAGTGGGAGGTACTGATGGACCGGATGAATGGGTTGCCGATCCCCCGATCCCTGCTGTGATCTTTATGATCTGGTGAACTGGCTGGAAAGGCAGGGTTATCCTCTGGATGCTCCTTTGGAGGGATAATTTGCTCTGTAATGTAGCGGGCCTGGGGGTGTTCAGGAGATAGGATCTTGATTAGTATCTCAACCCTGGGGGGATGTGTGGCAGGGCTCTCATATATGATACTTTTTGATCTTGTATGTCAATTTTCAAATGCACCCCTCGCAGTTCTTATGGTTCTTTCAGCTCAGACACACCCTGTCGGCCCATGTGTATTTGATAGTGGAGGACCCAGAGTTTAGTCCCATGGGAGATGAAATCCTTATGGCTATGCTGGGATGGAATTGGGGGCAGGGGGAGGTCTCCCAGTAATACCGTTCCATGGTTTTTAATGCACAGGACCTGCTTCTGGATCTCTGTGCTAAATGAGAGGCTTAGGTGGGCATTCTGGAGAACATGGACTGGAGGGAGGTGCTCATGGCCCCTTGGGAGCTGGCAATTTCATCTCGCCTCTGTATGATCCACATAACTGTTGTTCACGCTTCTTACTTGACACCACTGAGGCTGTGGAGAGGTGGCAAGATCCGGTTAACCTCTTGTAATAGATGTGGAGCTGACAAAGCTGAATTTTAACATATGATCTGGTTAGGCAATGTTATTCAGCACTATTGGTCCTGACTTTTAGGTGTTCAGGCAGAAGTGCTAGGAAGACCATTTGATTGCTCTCTGAGAATCGATCTCCTGGGTCTGCTGGAGGACACTGGGGCAGATGCTCTAAGTAGTATCTTGTAGGGCTGGGCTCCCTGCTTGGGATTAGAAACATTACACTGAACTGGAAAAGTACCTCTTATTTGCTGGCTTGGCAACGGAAATGGAATGGTGTTCCAAAATGGAGGAACTGGTGTATTTGGTGCAGGGCTGGCCCCACAAAAATCTTAAGATATGGGGGCCTTGGTGGGAGCATTTTGGGCTCCAGGGTTCTTAATTCCCTACGCTAATTTACTCTGAATTGCTTTACCTGTCTGGTTATATGTTTGCAGCTCTTTGTAAAACCAATAAAAACAATTCTATAAAAAAATAAGTCTTGCCAATTGTGTGCATCTCTTAGACTCTGATGCAAGTGGGTTCTCTGTCAGTGATAGCTCCTGTCAATGAGAGCATTTTAGACCCTGGGAGTTAGGGGGTGTGGTTACAATGCTGCACAAGATGGCTGCACTGGTGTGACTTCCAGAGCAACCAGGATGGAATTCTGTCTTTAAGGAGAACTTTGGACGCATTGCACAGTTCTGCAGAGCTTTGGCCTTTCCCTTTATGGTTATCATTGGAAAAATATTAAATCTTCCCCTTCGATTTCAAGGAAATATCTTTCATGGCCAAACACTCAAAGTTATTGTTGTCTGTCCTTGCTCGCTCTTGCATCCTATTGAAGCCCTTGCTCCTTTCCACTCATTTTACACCAGCTTAGTTTAACCAATAATCTATTTGGTATGATCATTTTATCCAAATCAACAACTACCCTCTTTATTGAAAATCCTGGAGCTAGAGAGGAATATGCTGGGTGTCTCAATTATTCAATAAAAAAACAAAGTGCTTTGTTTTTTAGAATTCCAGCAGAAATCTGCAACAAATTAGTTAGAGAAAAATATGTTAATGTGGTCTATTCTGTAACTCTCTTGCTTTAACTCATTGTCACAATTAGCTCAAACTGCTCATCCTCCAAAGGAGAATGATAAGATACTCCTACTACTATCCTCCAATTCAAATGCTTCTTCTTTTTTAGTAAGAGGTTGGGTACTAATTCTGATAAAGTTAAGTCAAAAACAGAACTCGCTTGGGCAAGGGACTGGATGGAATGATGGCCTACTGATCTTTGGAACAAGATTTGGTTTAAGATTCATTAATCAATTCAAAAAGATTTTCAAAAAATCTAGGTTAAATTTCAGCGTTCTATCAAAAATTATTCAGCATGCACTTCCTCCAGTTCATTTCAGGTTTATGATAGCCTTTCAAGTTAATGTCATTTTGCTTATGTTCAATCTTTGTCAGATATGCCCATTTAAAGTGCTAGATACTTCTTGTTTGGTACTCTTGCTCTTGTAGGTCTTCTGGCCACTGGGTGGTCTGACTCTGTCACTCAAATCACTTTCTATTTGTTCTGGCTCTATCCATCTAGGATCCAACGTTCATATTGAGGCCCACATATGCCAACTGCTGCATCTTCATTTTCACTTGTAACTTGATCTGTGCAGCTTTCGGCTGGGACAGCTTGAATTGCACTGCAGGGTTTTGAACTTTGTACTTTTGGTTTCTGATTTTCTTGATTTTGATCCGCTTCCTTCTTTTTGTTGCACAATTATTTGATCTGTACTCCTCTGGATTCATGTTACAAGCTCTAGTTTGACTCTAATTTAGTGGTTGGTGTCACCACTTTTTCATCAGCCGTCTTCATTATTTGTTCACGCAACAGGTCTGGATCTACTGTGGCAAGCCTGCACACTTCACAGCAGTACTTGTCATAATATAACTTGGTAGAGTACCCATCAACTCAGCTGTAGGGAGCACTTTCAAATGTGTTTTTTTCTCCACAACCCAATGACCAGGTTCTGGGTTCTTCACATTCTGAAGTTGTTTTCAACTCTACTAGGTGACAGACAGCACACCACATCAGCCAGACATTTACAATAGTCCAGAACAAGATCATCAGAAATGTTTACAAGTGCAGCTGAAAGAATATCAAGAATCTGCATTGCTCTGCTCATGATCACTTCATGAGGTGAGAGTCTAGTCACTTTATTACAGGTGCATCTTAAACTCATTAGTACCAAAGGGCATCTGGCCATTTCAGTGGTCAAGATGCACACCTTGGATAACTTTGATTTAAAATTCATTAATTCACTTTTAAAGTGACTGTCCCTATCTAACTCTAAAGAAGTTAGCACACCAAGCCTAGGGATTATCTCCCTCAAAAACAACACAGTTACATTTAAAATATGACACTTCTAAAGGTAAATGTCTCTTCGCACTAGAAAAAGAGAAAGGCAATGAATAACATATTGTAGCCCATTACACAGACGCATTTCCATAGCCAATTTGTAATATTGTGAAAGGACCTTCTGAGTGCCCAATGTGACTTTAAGTAACGTGTCTTGTTACCAACATTTAACTACTGACAAGTAAGAATGTTAACACAAGCTTTCAGTTGCAACTCTGAAATTAGAATTAAACCAATATTTTTGGAACAATTTAACAATCCTATCTATCAAGTGTAGGCCAATGCATGCATCATGCCCTTTAATCCAAAACACAATCTAGCAAAACCTATTTTTCATCAGCTAAGCTCCACAAACTGTTGTCATCTTTGCACAACCTGGTGTAATCCATTTTTTCTTTTTATTCTCTGGCACATTATTCTGTATATTTTTTCAATTCCTCTAAAGTCTGCATTAATATTGATAAATACATTATGCTTTTTCACAACAACAATCTTCATTTGAGTCCAATGTACTTTGCAACTTCATGCATATGCTGGTTGCCAAATGCATCATATTATCTCCACTATTATGCTTGTCACATTTCACATCAACTTGTCTTGTTAGTGAATACACCTAACAAATCCAAAATCATTAGTCCATTTTAATGGGTGTGGAAACCCCTTTGTGACCACAGCAAAATCATGGACCACTACAAAACTATACTGGCTATCAGTGTAGATTGTAACACCAAAACATTTGGCCACCCAGCATAGTTTTGCGATGGCAATTAATTCTGCTACTTTTGCAGTAAGTTACGCAAGTATGATGCTTTAACAATGTGTGTTACTGTGCAAACCGCATATGCTTCTCTCAATGTTCCTCTCTGATTAGAACTACCACAAATAACATAAAATCAGACAATTTAAGTGGTACATTCTGAACATCAGTGTCTTGATTTGGTACACAACTCAGTTACATCAACTCCATTATCAGTATATCATCCACCAGTTTCTAGCAAAAGTGTGGCTGATTCGGGGTACAGCAACATTTAATTGAAATATTCTGAGCCACAATAATTATTTGTTCATAATTAGTCAAACAACTGCTTTTGAGATACTGAGTTCAAATAAAAGACTGCAGTATTTCAACTAAAATTAAATAAGTGAACAACCCATTGCAATCCCTAAACCGCTGAATAGCAAAACAGGTTGCAGCAGTTCTCCCTAGGTAACCCAGAAGTTAAGTGTCTAGTAGATCTAATGTAGCTAAAAAGTTAGCTATAGGCCAGTTTTTTCCGCTGCGGAGTACGGACTGAGAGTAAACACCCTCCTTCTGCATGATAAAATAAATAAAAATTGCAATTAGGCTTTCCAAGAGTGAATGGAGTACAGAGACTATGGGGGTCATTACGATTTTGGCGGCTGGAAAAGCCTGTCCGCCGACGTCCCGATGAGTAGGTTGCTGTCATTGTGGCCGGCTCCCCACAGGCCCCATTACAAGTTTCCCAATTGGTCAGCGGGCGGAAACAGAGTTTCAGGGAAACGGCCTACAGCATTGTCTCTGGCTCGTAATATAGCCGGCTGCAATGCTGTATTGCGCAAAGTGCACCAGAACCTGTTGCAATGTTCCAACAGGGATGGCCAGGGGGACCCCTGCACTGCCCGTGTCACCCCCCTGTGGCCCCCTGCAACCTGTCTCTGCAGTGCTGCCACCGTGAAAATGCTGGCGGAAAAGGGAGTCGTAATCCCCAGGGCTTGCAGCGCTGCCCTGGCAGATTAGGACTGCCAGCACCACCACACTATCGACGAAAAGAGGCGATGTTGGCGGTCTGATGGCAGCGGTCATAATGTGGCGGTCTGACCGCCAACGCGACCCTACCAGTCACTGGACCACCAGGGTCGTAATAAGGCCCTATATCTGAGCTCTAGAAAGGCAGTCATGCATTTATTGTTCCATGGGACTGGATCACTCATCACAGTGATTCAGCCTCTGTAAAGGCTTTGCTATCAGGAAAATATTGGAATCCACAGACAATCGTAGCCAACCATTCTCAAAAACATTCTCACTTCTTTCTGATTAATTGGTGGTCCTTACTCTTTTTTTCAATTTTGTAACTCAAATTAACAACCTCTCTGGCAGTACTGCAATTTTGTCAGGGGCACTTTGACCATTTTTCGCAGAATTGTTCAACAATGCAGTTGTGTCTAGCCTGCAAGCTTCCATTTTGGCTGTGACCATCAGGTTGTCACTATACTCACCAACAGTGAACTGCTGGCCAGCAGCAAGCTCTCTAAATCTTTGTTCAAAATTGAAGGAGTTTCTCTCTAGCCCTGTGAAATCCTGTACCAGATCACTAATCCATTTAAAAATCTGAATGCGAGAGATACAGACTATCCTCATGAGGAAGAAAGAAGAAAAATGTTTAGACACAAATCAATATTTGTAAACTACCCTGCATCCACAGGGATTTGTAACAAAATGACAGTAGGATTTTGTTCCACAGAACAACATGGGACTACAATATTATTTACTTTCCAGAGGTCTTGCACGATGCACCATTTTCCATTTCCTTTTTTAAATCCCTAATCGGGGAATTAAATGGACTTGCTAAAACTTATATTAAAATGTCTTGCTCAATCATCTTTTAGGGAAGGGGGACGCACTAGAGTGCCCAAAGCAAGATAGCCACACTTTAGTGCTGCGCTACAGACCATGACGAACAATCCGTTCACAATCCTGCACCCAACCACTCATCTACCCCCTGTAGACAAAGGGACAGGGACACACAATATCTAATGCAGTTGGTTGTGGTGGTGGGTGGGGGGGCAGAGATGGACCCCAATAGTGATTTGACAGGACAGAAAGACAGAAATCCACCTCACAGTAGACAGCCGCGTGAGGCCTGCATCACATGTAAAATCATCTTAGAGTGATGTGCGACAAGCCTTCCTCTGCATTACGAGTAAGCTTGCACTGAGGAGCACGAAGATGCACCACGTTTGGTGTCACAGTAATCTGAACTCATTCTGAAATGTAATCAATTCAAATTCCTTCACTGTATCCCAAACCTCCTCTTTCACTGTGCACATTAAATGAGGATGAAAATCCTCTTTTCCGAGAGTTGGGAACAAATTCACTCTTTTAGCTTGAAATCAGGGTCCCTGGCCTATGTTTAAGTTGCTTCACAAAGTGCAATAAATTACACAGTTCATTTTACAAAGTACATCACGACCCACCACATTAACAGACATTGTGTCGCATTTTATGAATTGATGATCATTTTCAATCAAACTAATTTTTACAGGAACATATGCTGATACCTCATTAGTCATTTGCCTGTTGCTAATACCTCCAACTTGGACTTCTATTCCTGAGAGGGGTAGGCTGAGAACCTTAATTAGTTTACCCGTGGCACCTGTATCGATTGCAAATGATAGTGGGTGCCCATTCATTCTACGGCTGCACCAAGCAAACAATCCTCCTCCTCTCTCAGGCACCATGATTGTGCCCAACTCATTCCAGTAGGAACTCAGAGTGTAGAAGTACTTTTTGGGAATTTGTTACTAATTATTGAAGTATTCTGCTGTAATCCAGGATTTTGTAGAACATTCTGCATTTACTTCTGCATATTACAGTGCATTATTGGGGCCGAAGGACTGTTTCCATTGAACTACCTTTGATTCTGCATAGCCTGCACAGAGGCCAGTTGGCCTCGGGCTATTGTCTGTGCCATCCTATTCTGTGTAATTTAATTTATGTTAAGTCGTGCTTGAGGAACGATTTGCGACTCATTTTGTGCTCTATCTGGATTTTATCTATACTCTTATTTCCACTGTTGTGGCAAGGTGCAGTTCTTTTTTGCAAGTTAATTGTATTATTGCCTAGACTGGAATTATTAATACGTTCTCTGTGTTTACCCTATACAACAACATTTCCAGTTTGCATTAAATGAAAATCACTTCCTTGCATACAAACTCCTTGAATGCCCAAATACAACAAACTAAGCATCATTCTCTGAAATACTTGTGTGTGTTACCATCAGCTTATCCTCGATTGTTCTCCTTTTTTTATCAAATCAATCACTACAATAGTTTGCCTAGTTTACATTCTTGTCCAAAAACCTTTCTTGCCAAAACATCACACTTTGGTGAATATGGGAGCAGATTTCTAGATGCAGACCCAATAAAAACGCGGAGGCAAATTCACTAATGCCTTCCTTACAGGGGTCTTCAACTACACTACATTCACTGTAAACATTTATCAATGTCCCATAACATACATGCACTGACTCTTTAGGTTCCGGTAACAAAGTGTTGCCATCATAGGTTTTGACCAATTCATTTATATGGAATCTTAGATTCAGGTGACCAACCACTAATTTATATTTATCAATTAGAGCAACAGATAGACTATGAGGAGCCACCCTCAGAGGCTCTGCATCTGGCCAACCTACAATTCTTTGGACTTTAGCCATAAATATTTAGGAATAATAATCCCTAACAATGTAATTAAGTCTAGCCAAAGTACTTTCAAAATTGTTACAATTCTTTCTATTTCTGTATACCACTTATCCGGTCATTCTTTAGATTTTTTGTAAAGGTAAAATGATTCGTTCTCGTCCACGGCTCATGTACATATGGTCTTCCATACACTTCTCTCAACAGATATTCCACAATCATTCTGCAATCAGAATAACACATGTTGCTTTCTTCTTTTTCAATTCACTTTGCTTCTGTATCTTCCCCCCTTCTTCAACCAATTGTCACTTTTTACTAAACCTCTAATGTATTCTTAAGTTCACAAGCCCCATCCTTTGCATTTTGTCTTCACCCATATCTTCATAATCTCTTTACACAAATCCACACTGAATTTATCTGCAAATTCTTCAAACTTGTAATATGAATCACACGCCTTGCTGCATCCTTACTCATGTATCTCAATTCTAATTAATTATTTGATGTTATTTTAACAATTTCTCTGAATTTAACTTTAGGTTTACAAATGCCTATTTATTTAAGTTTTTGGCTCACTCAGTCCTGTCACACTAGAAAGCATATTGGGTCCTGCTTTAATTTTCATGTAAACTCTGCTCCCCAGCTCCTCTCTTTCTTGCTGTGCGGTGCTGGTCCATCATTATACCGAGGTGGTCTTGAATTAAACTAATCATCTAAAAATCCATCATCATTTTGAAAATCAATTTCTATTCCTTTGTTTTCTTTCTCACCTTTAGGTTCATCTTTTCCACTTATTTTCTTTTTGTCTGTGTCATCAACATTCACAATGAATGCATTCACACCCTCTGCTATGTCTTCTCACCACACCTTCACTTGCATGTGTCGTTGCACATCCAGCCAATGGTTAACTGAGCTTCTAACCTGGCCTTTATTAATTTCTTACACCCTATTTCAGTTGCTACACAATTATACTCTTTTAAAGTTTTGAGCTGTGCAGGTTTAGGCTGTGGCTTCAATTCATACACAGCATGCCTCAAATAATATTTTGCATGTTAAAAATACCATTCAAAAGGAAACAGCAGGTGTTTGTCATCAGTAGTAATCTTATTCCAATCTTTATGCCACAAAGATCTTCCTGAAATTAACAACATCTTGGGTACAGGGAATCCTTCAGGTGGAATCTTAGCTCCTTCACAAATAAGGATTTTGGACGTTTTCAAAGCAGAACCCATTTTCATTCAACCACTTACTAATTGTGCATTGTCATCACAATCGCAATATAGTTCAAAGCACAATAAGGCTAACTAAACAATGAATCTTTGTCTCATTTATCTAGCCATAAAAAAAGAAACCAAACTCACTGTATGAAAGGAAAGACTACCGTTTTACGACCATATCAATCACTACAAAGTATGTTTTTAACCAGCAGTCACCACTCCTTTCATCAGCGCATCTACCTCTGTGCACAACAGGATAAGCAAATGCTAATCCAAATTAGTTTGCACTGACAACCAGATCTTTGAAGACCCAAACCTTGTGTGGCGTCTCACAACTCACTTCTTTTTGGCACACATCAATATATTCAATAATATCTTAAACATAATTCAAAACAATGTAATGCATCAACATTCCACAGCATAAACAAGACATCACAATGGAAATCAATTTTAAAACTTCAACAAATGTGTAACAATAAGCACAAGATACAATCAACAAGTCACAATTGCCTAGCCTTCCAACAGACTGCAAATAAATCTGAAGCAGCAGTAATCACCCATGCACAATTTTCACTGCAACACTATGCACATCTGAAACTACAAATACCACAAAGCACCAATTTGCACTGTATTATGATACAACACATTCCACAACATCTGCGCAGATTTCAAATCTCCCTATTGATCCTTAGCTTTTTAACTCAGAAACAGCCTCAGGAACACCAACATTAATCCAATTAGGTCCAGGACAATGAAAACAAGAATGCAAATACATCTTCTGGAATTCATTATATTATTTTATCTGTGTTCTCTCCTCTTTACATTCTCCACCAAAACTATTGGTGTTAACTGTTTCTTCCAAAAACTATTGACACTAAATTATTTTTCTTAAGTGCTCATCGTCAGGATCAGGGAATTGAGTGAGTACAAAAGCACAATCACTGCAGAAAAGAGATAAACTAAGTGGGGGTTTAGGACTTTTACTGATGCCCTGGATCCAAAGTAACTGAGCCAATTACCCCTTCAGCCTTTGACTCTCAGTGGTAGTGCAGTTTGAGCAGTCCATGGGTTCTCGGGGAGAGGTACACAGGGGGAGAAGTACTCAAAGGGAGGGTGTACATAGGCTCAGAGGTCTAAATACTAGCAGCAGCAGCAATAAACGACTGCCCAGTGAAATACCTGCTTTTATGAAAAAGGGAGTATTTATATATGACCACAAAGTAAAATACGACATTCAAAACCAAAACAGTTGCCTGAGGTCAGAGCGCTAGTGTTTTAAAGGTAGGTCCCAGAGTTCCATTGCTCTCCTGGTAGCAGTCGTGGTTATTCCCCATTCGCTATAGACAACATGCAGTTCAAGCTCTACTAGTAGTCAATGTCTCAGGAGTCCCACTCAGACTTTTCATTAAAGTAAAAAATGTTCTAGTGCAGTAGCGATATCCGACAAGCCACCTGACCCGCAGATTTGTCTTAGTGACCAAGTCTGTGCGCATACCATGCAGGCGCTTAAGTCACAGCAACGCTTCCAGTCAGTCTTTCACACGCGGCCCAGGAGGGCTGTGGTCAGGCGTCCTTGGATTCCTCACATGCAGCCCTGCAGTCCCTGGGCGTTCTTTACTCTATGATACTGGGTAAGTTCCTCAGGTTCTTTCCCATAGATGGGGAGTGGGGATATGACAATCTTGGTGCTTGTTCTCAACCACAGCTTGGGCCTGCTCTGGTTACTACAGCAGTCTCCTTCCTTTGTCAACAGTATCGAACAGACCATAAGTTTTGCTTTGCCCTAGTGTCCCCTGCCCTCCCTCATGCATATGAGGGCTACCATTTCTCCTCTATGCAGAAGCTACAGCCCGATTGGCACAGCAGCAAACTTCACAGCTGCCCCTGGCATACCAGATTACCAACTTGATACTGCATGCAGATGATGACCTATTCTGTGCCGCAACGATCTCACACCTTGCCACTGGGATACAATCTTTAGGGCTCTGCTCTCCCTCACAAGGCACACTGGTCTTGGTAAGCAGGGCAGGTGCGGGTGCTCCAGATTCCGAAGGCAGGTAGGAATTGTATTCCTTGGGTACCTTGGGGAGACTAGCAGGTCTTGACCCTTCATCCTGGTCACAGGAAGTAGTCTTGCAGAGCTTCTCCTTGTACAACCTGACTGGCTACTTGACAGCAGACCATTTTTAGGGTCTCAAGCTTCTCTTCTTATATTCCATTTTAGGACACCAAATGTGATTTAGAGCCAGAGTCTTTGAAGCTTGTATTGGGGGACTGCTTCCTTTTGAAGTGCGCTCTCCTCTGTTTTCTCTTCCTCCAGATAGCAATCTGTCACAGCAGGAGCAACTCAAAATCTTAAAGCCACACAACACTGGCCATGGGAGGTTCACGCATAGATGTCAGCCACAGTGATATGTACAGTAAAGGGTCACCCCAGGGCTATAGTCCTACTCTATAATTCTCTTTTCAGCCCCATCTCCCTCCTAAGATGTGTCCAGGCCGCTTCCCAGTGACCTCCGAATCAAAGAGCACCTTTTGAAGTGTACAAAGAGTCTGACTCTCCCTTTTGCCAGTGTGTTCCACCCATCTTGCAGGAATGCAGCAATACCTGTCTCTGGATAGTCCTCTACCTTCTCTTCTCATGTTCCTCCAGTAAGCCCTGCATCTCCCAAAATGAAACCCAGAGTCTTCCATGCAATATACCATTCACAGTCACACATACTACACCCAAGCACATGTATACCACACATGCACCGGTGGTGCAGCACTACACATCACACCAATGTATGCCAAGGGTGATATAAGCACACAGCAGCAAAACCTTAAATGAGTGAGCCTACAGAGCTCACTCCAGTGACACAAATGACCTATTTACTCCTACTGATCACTACACTGTATGCTACCACCACAGTGCTCGTGCTGCTTAACTCCTGGCAAAGGAAGAAGTCTTTTACCATTATAAGGGTAGAGCACTGGGCACCCCTCCCACTTGAAAAATACCACTCTCTGTGAAGCAGGCCTATTTCATGGCGCACACCCATGAATATTGCTCGACATGCCAAACAAAACAAGTATTAGGGAGCTACACATCAATACAGTTGGGGCACTCAGGGCAGGGGTATACATCCATCACCATCCAAAGGACTTTCCTCTACCAACACAATCATTACAGACGGCAAAAAAAAATATTATTTTTTTTAAACTCTGTTTATTGGCATTGTCAAAAATAGTACATCTTTCAAATTGTTTTCCTGTGGTATAATATTAGTCTGCGTTCTAATAACGATTACTATCACATGGTGCTCTCGGTAGTGGGGAAAGGCCCGCATCTTAAGAGTTTCATAGTAAGAGTGGTTCGGAATTATTTACATAATGTGCATGCACATACATGTCTTTCCTTGGAGAATTGTGTGCCAAACATCTTAAGTACCATAATGTTCATTATAAACTAAATAAACTCTGAACAAACCACCTGTGTGTCCTGTCATTTCAGGGGTATGTATGATATGTTATGATGGGGGTGTGGGGTAGTTGGGGTGGGAGGGGTATTGTGTCATTTCGGGGTGTCTTGTCAAGTCAAAAAGCCACTACTTTGTTCCAGCAAGGAAAGAGTCCAGCCCCTCCTGGGCTGTCTTCACGCCGTCACTGCCTGTCCTAGGGGTGTGTACTGCCAAGGTTATCAATGTGTTGGTCCCTCTGCCTGGGTTTCCCCAGGCCTAAGGGCCGGATTGTTTGCTGTCTGGGGTGGATTTCCCGCTTTCTCTTTCGCCCAGTCTGTGACCTGTTCACCCAGCTCACAGGCATCTACCACCTCACTCCACAGGCGGGCAATGGGGCGGGCTCGCATCCCACGTGTCTCTTCACTCTGTAATGGCCGCTCTTTAGCCTGTGCCCATTTCTTCACATCTCTTCCCCATGCCTCCAGCACCAAGGCCAAGTCTAGGAATCTATTCCTATCTTTCTTGGCGGATGGCCTGGGGAACAGGCCTAGTAGATAGTGGGAGGGTTTATTCACAAGTGATCGGCCCAATGTGTCTACAAGCCTCTCCAGGACCTCGTCCCAGGAGTGGTGCAAGGTGGGGCAATCCCAAGTCATGCGATCAAACTCTGGGTCCAAAGCATCACATCGGAGGCATCCTTTGGTTTCGCCTTCGTAAATGGTGCTGAGCCTATGCAGTGTTAAGTATGTTATGTGGGTGTAGTTGGATTGAAGGTATTTAAACCAAGAGTTGCAGGAGACCTTGTGGGGTAGGCCATGGCTTTCTTACACTCAGGGCCCGTGATCTCTCTCCCCAGTGTTGCCTCCTAGAGTGTCGTAAGAGTGTCTAAGGACTTCATGGTCAGTTAATTTAGAGTTGTATAGAACCATGTGACCAAATGGGAGCCCTCGCCCATGATCAGGAGAAGCTGAAGGACTTTGCGCGTAGTGAGTTCTACATTCACTGTGTCCCAAAGGTCCCGCATGGTACAGGTCAGCACTCGATAGGTGAGGAACTGCCCCGTTGGTAGACTAGTCTGCTCTGTCGGGTCCCCGAATGGGACAAGGACACCAGACTGGAAGCAATCCTCCAACGTTTCCAACCCCACCGTAGTCTAGGGTTCCATCCGTCTTATAGAGAAAAAAAACACCGGCATATCGTGAGGAACGTGCAGCAGCTCGGGCGTGTCAGGGACCCTCGCCTCCAGCAGGTCAGCGTCACAGGCAGGAGTACACTCGGGGCAGGGATGCGGACCCAGAATCCAACAGTTTGACCAGTAATACATCTCTGCTGGTCTCTCCACCTGTAGGGCCAGTTTGGGAAGGTTTCTACCCACTAATACACTGAAATTAGGTGGATAATAATTCAAAGTCTGTCAGCCCTAGCACCCCCTCTTCTGTGGGGCGACAGAGAGGGGACAGTGACATCCTTTGGAGATCTCCATCCCATATTAGTTCTCTAAGGAGTGCATCAAGCTCTTTAAACCAGCGCCCTGGGACGTTCACTAGGAGATTAACAAAAAATATATAGTAAAAGGGGTAGCATAAGCATTTTGGAAAGCGCTATCTGCACCAATGTATGGAGCTTTGGGGAGTGCCAAAATGCTACACTGGATTTCAGGGATCTGAGAGCTTTACCCAGTTTTCTGTCCCAGAGACCCACCAATTAATGGATCATTTGTATCCCCATGTATATAAATGTGTGGTGGGACCAGGGTATGTCGGAGGGGGACGGGCGCCAGTGTGGGCACCTTCTGCAGTCAGTGGGAACAGGCACATTTTATTTCTGTTCACCCTCAAGCCTGAGGAGCAGCCAAATTCTTCAAGTACCTATAGAGCCCAGTGAGTCCCCGTCTCCCCATCACGAAAATAAACCAACAATTTGTCCCCGTGCAATGAGATGATGTGATGGGTATCGCCATCCACCACCCCGTCTTGGACAAGGCAAAAATGGTTAGTTCATGCATAAAAATCAAAATGTCAATAAGTTCTCAAAATGTAAAATAATGAAATTAGCATAGGGCTCAGTATCTATTCAAGTTAAAAATCCGGAACCTGATATGGGCTAGCACAAGGCAAAAAATGCTTAAGCAAAAGAACTAAGTACTGCATCAAAAAGCAGACCAACGTTGAGCCTGGTCTGCCAAGCAAAAGAAAAAACATCAGGTAAACATCCCAAAAACAGCTTTTTGTAGGTTTTCATTCAAACAGAGGAATCACACTGTCAACATGGTGTGGAAAAAAAGACACACCTTGATATCCAATGGTAAAACAGAAAACACATCACATGGAAAATAAATTTTGCTCTAATACTAATGAATAATCCTGTGTTATGCCACAAGATAAAACCAAAGGCACATTTGAAATTGCATGCACAACTTGCAAGAGATTAGGAACACGAAGAATACGCTTTTTAAAGATACAACAAAAACAAGACTGGAAAACTACTTGAATTAATGGTGTTTTACACAATGCTGAAGGATACATTAACTGGAACTGCAGAGACTAAGAAATGAACAAAAACATGTTCATTGTAAAATGTGCAAAGTACGGCAAATAGAAGTGAATTCGAAGCCTAGTCATTTTACCTACAGTTCAGTTGTGTACATTATTTGTTAATTCTAAATTAACTTTCACAATATCAATGTATACTTTGTAGAAATTGACTCTGAGCCCACTGTTTCCTTACGTTCACAGTGACATGCTTTTGACCGTTGGCTTTAGCAACTCTTAGTAAGCATCTTACAGAGAACTGAAGCGACCTTGAATTAATACTCAACAATTGCCCCATCAGTCTGTAGATGTAAATGAGCAAAATGTCATAAAGACTAAGCTACCATAATGCCTTCTGTATCACAGGACCAGTGCCTTTTTTAACTGTTTATTCCTATTTTGCTGCCCAAGGAAGACGTGTCATTCATTCTGTTCTTGCCCATACGCTCCATCTCCCATTACATCCTACCCACGCAAACATGACCAAATACTTATTGGTCTGCTGTATTTTTGAATTCTTGCTGGAATACTACAATTAATACCTAAAGAGTCTATTTCCCTCAGTTTACGCATAGCCATCTGAGTCACATCTGGCCAAGCGAACCCTTTTCAAGTTTGGCACCCCCGAATGTTTGGCTATACAGATATACTTTAAAGGCCATACCGTATAATAGCTGGGGAGTGGGTCAGCACTGAAGTGAAAGTACTCAAGAATCACAACTTTCACGTCCAATCTTTGGGAAGCCACCAATTGCAAAATCAGGAGAAACTTTCTGGTAGTTATAGAGAGATCTCAACCAAGGATAAATTTGATAAGGTCATAGGTAGAAGGTCAACACTATTCTGAGAGAGCAACCAAAAGAGAATTCTCAGCACCATGTCACAAAAGAAAGAGAAGAATGTGAATTATTTAGTGTCCCAAGTCAGATGTTGATCACATCCTAGTGCTCTTAACTGGAAGAGTGTTCTGGCTGTTACTGATAGAAAACTAGGATATGTACCAGATCTGTCTGGAGATGAGTTCCCGTACAGTGCTAAAGTTACTCACACACCCTAAGAAATGACCCTATGTAGCAAAAGTGAGAACACACTGGTTCACATCATGGAAGAATTGAGGACAACATATGTACCATGAGTGTTGGCTAGAGTGATGACGTTACTCACACTCTCCATTGTTCGGTCAACTACCAGACAATTACTTTCTCCATCTCTAATGGTTTTGATTTGTCAGACAGCCAGAATTCTCTAAATCAGTATGGTCACTTCAAGCGAAATGAAGAGGCAGAGCAATGAACCACCCTCCCTTTCTCGAGTGCAAAATTAATCTCTAAACAGGTAAGTGTGTGTTTGTATGTGTGTGAGAGAGAGAACAATAAAGTGCAGAAACAACACAACATTTTAAGGGGTGGGGTAGTGCAATCCACATCCTGAGAAGATGGAAACCTCCCATCCCACTCCTCCAACACTGATACCCACTAATGTTAGTAGATACCCCTCCCCCCCAGTAAAGCACTGTATGATAACCTATCCCAAAGGATTCCAAACTATCACTGGATCTCTAACTTTTTAATTAAACCATTTACATTTCAGGCACCCAAGACCCGTCACCAAATTTCAACCATGTATACACAGTGACAACACAGCTAATAAAATTACATGACTGCCAACCTCCTGGATAAATCACACAGTATTGTGGCCAATACCCCAAAACCCTAGAGTCTAGGGCAAATTCTATGATTATAGAGTAGAAGAAACTAAGCACATTTTAGAACAAGTATTGGGTGAGTCAGCTAAAGTTGGAAACCAAAATGAATGGACACAAATTAAACATGATTAGTGAAGGAGAGAGTGGGAGATATATTGAACAGTTAAATACCTCTCCCTCCACCTCCTCCCCCAAAACATCTCATGCTTATCTAGTGGCAATTGCAACATCCACTCATCAACTGAGGTGGAACAACCAGATTAAGTAACAAGACTGAAGACATTCTTATTAATTATATCTCAGGTAGGAGGAGCGCCCATCTGACTTGCAGAACTGTACCTGCCACTATGCTTCTTAAGGAATGCCACTACCGACAGCAGGTCTCCTAACAAACACTTGTGTCCCTTCAATGTTATTTTTACACCAGCGAATTAAGTGCTTCGTGAACATGTGTAGTGAAGCCCATGTGGCTGCCTGACAGATGTCAGGGACAAGCGCGCCACATGCTCATGTAGCAGCAACAGCTTTAGCCCTGGTGGAGTGAGCCTATAAGTCTCAGGAGGCTGCTTCTTAACCAGTGCACGGCAGATCTTGGCGAAGAGAACAATCCTTCATGGGGATGGTCTATTTTCGCACTGCCTCACCCTAGTTTGTGCCAGAAAAACCTACAAGGAGCTCATCATTCACTCAGTGTTCCTTGACAGTATCAAGATAGAAACTCAATGCTCTTTTCAGATCCAAACAATAGAGCCTCTCTTCCTCCTTAGAGGGATGAGGTGGTGCAAAGAATGACAGAAGGGTTATCATCTGACAAATGGGAAAAAGGTGGTGTGAGGTGGATTTACAGATAAAATCTGAAAGAGGTGGATTTACAGATAAAATCTGAAATTCACTCATACGCCTCACCAATGTTATGGTGATGAGAAAGACAGTCTTTAAGGTCAGAAGTCACAAAGGACAACTGTGCCGTGGCTAAAAACAGGTGCACATCAAGAACTTGAGGACCAAGTTCAAGTCCCACGGAGGCACCGCAAAGGATTTTGGTGGAAACAAGTGTTGCAAAGTTTTCAAAAACACGTAATTTATGAACCTTACGGAACTCTGTATCAACTTATTCTTAATCACTTTTCCGTCCAGAGGCCAATCAAATTCACCATAAAACTATAAGAGATAAAAAAGTATAGTCACAGGCTGCACTGTGTAGAATAGGCTAAGCCAGTCTTAAATTATACATCACTGGTTTATTGTAAATTGTTCAGTACTTCATTTATTTGTACCTAATCTTCAGTTCACAATCTTTTTGAAGCCATTAGTTACACAAATTGTGTGTAATCACAATTGTAACAACATCTCAAAGTCTTCTTTAATAGTTATACATAATACCAGATGTATTTCGGACAAACTGTCTTATCAGGGAAATTTATCAAAAACTTGTCTTAGAAGTCTGTAACACAAAACATCGCTCAACTACGACAGAGGAATCGACATATGAATAAATTGTGAGTGCATGATTGCACGCCCACTACATGGTGTCTCCTCTCAGTCACCAAGCATGGAGAAGCAAAGTTTGCAGGACTGGGAGCAACACCCGCCCCAGCTGGCTCCCGTGACAGAAGATCCTCCTGGAGCAGCACCTCGTTCAGTAGACAAATGTTCATGCCCAGGAGTTCGAGGTACCACACTCTCCCCGCCCAATCCGGTGCCAAAAGGTCATGGTAATTTCTGATCTTCAGAACCCGGGCAGGAGAGTCAATGGAGGGAAGGCATACACACGTCCTGAGCTCAACTGTAGAGGAAAGGCATCTCAGAGCAAGAGCTGCTTAGGAAAGTGTTTTCATTGCACATTCTCAGCGGTGGAGAAAAGATAGAGCCAGGGTCCCCCCATTTCGTGCCTGTGCCACGTATGAGTGCAACTGCCATTCTTGATCTGATATGCACCTGTAGCTCAGTCCGCCCTCGCATTCAAACATCCTGCCAGGTGGCTCACTACCTGGAAAATCCCTTTGCAGTCCAGCCCCTTCCAGAGGAGCAAGGTCACCAGGCACAAGGTCTAAGATCCCACTCCCACTGCTTAATGCAGTAACACATGGCAGTGGTTTGTCAGTGTGCATCTGCTTCCTTTGATGGTGGACAGGGAAGACGTCAACACTAAGTCAACTGCTCTCGACCCAACCAAGTCAATGTAACGTGGACTACCTGCCAGAGACCACATCTCCACCTCTCCCAGATGGTCTTCCCAGCCCAGTAAAGATGTATCCACAGCGGACGTCAGCTCTGGGTGGGGTAAGTAGAGGAGCCTTGCCAATAACCCAATCGCAGCCCAATAGCCACAGCCGCAGATCTTTGGCAGTCTCCCTCGAAATCAGGATACAATGCAACAGATTTTACTGATGTTGTATCTACTGGAATTGCAGGTCCCACTGCAGAGCACTTGTGTCATCTGTAACGGGACACTAGCAGAATGCAGGAGACCAACACTCCCAGAATCCCCAGAGTGATGCGCACGGACATCCAGGACAGAGGCTGAAACATCTGGATCATAGCCCAAATGTTCTGGACTCGATTCTGGAGGAAAGGCACAAAACAGTAAAGTACCCAGAATGGCTCTAATAATACTCAACCATGTGAGGAGGTCCACAGTCGTTTGGAGGTGGTTGACGACTGTCTGGGTCGAGGGTGATCAGCAGCCTGTTTCAGAGGTATGGGAAAACTGATTTCCCCCAACATCTGTCAATATACTGCGACCAACGCCATCACTTTCATGAACACCGGAGTGGTGCTTGTGAGCCCTGTAGAGAGTAACTTGAAATAAAAATGTTCATAGCCCACCGTGAACAGCAGGAAGCACCTCCAAGACAGGGATATGAAAATAAGCATAGTGCGAGTACAGCGCCACCATCCAGTTTCCAGGGCAGACAAGACATGGGCTAGTATAAGCATCTTGTATTTGTCCTTTTGCAGGAAGGCACTGATAGGGTGGAAATCTAAGATAAGGCCTCCTTCCTTCTTCAGCACTAGGAAGTATACCCATTTCTTACTTCCAAGGCCAGAACTCTCTCTATGGCACCTTTTGCCAAAAAGGCCTAGACTTCTTGCCACAGAGATAGGAGACGAAAAGTGTGGGGTTAGAAAGCCTGGTGGACAATTTGTAGAGCCCACATGCCTCAGACTGTGTGGCTGTGTGCCGGCAAGGACACACTGAAGTGGTTCTGCGGTTTGGGCTGCTGGAGGGGTGTGGGACTGAGCTAGTCCCTGCTGAACTTGTGTTCTCTTGAAAATGCAGCCACATAATGACAGAGACCTGGTGGGCTGAAGAAAGAGTCCATTGTTGATGGATGGCAATGACAGACATAGCCAGAAAGAGGTCAAATAAGCTACTGGACTTGCCTGGTAGAAGCAAATAGGACAAAAGAACCTGGGGTTTCTGCTCTCTTTAAAGCACTCCAGGACAGAGTCCATTTTATATCCAAATAGATGAGACTCATCGAAAAGCAAACCCATGAGGGGTGGGGCCAACCAACATGGCCGTCCGGACGTAATTCCTGGAGGCTCCGCTAAAACCCCTCACAGACACATGGAAAGCTTTGTCTTGGTGGGGGTCTTTCACCAGCGATGCCCCGGGGAAGGTGCATGAAGTACCGGGAGCGAGGTGAGCCATGGTGGGGGTGCCTGCCCGCCTCAGGCTGCGAGGAGGAGGAGGAGGAGGAGGAGCGGGCCAAAGTGCGGGCTGGGATGGCCTGAAGATTGTAGCCCAGTGGCGGGCCGGGAGAAACAGATGACGGCCTGGGCCGCGGACGCGGCGGCCCACCTTTGATGACTGCCGAGTGGGGAGGGGGAAGAGACTCCCAGGGGACAACAAGCGGTCGAACAGAGAGGGTGCAGAGTGGCTACGACTGGGCCCGGAGCGGTCCTGGTGTGAAGGGGCTGCTGGGGTCACCCGGGAGTGCCCCAGTGGGGTGCCGTCATGCCGCCACACGGAGGAGAGTGAGGGGGCGACGGTAGGCCCCCTGATACCTGGGGGGGGGGCGCCTGCAACTTTTTGCATGACTTTAAGATGGTGCCCAGAAGCAGGACACAAAGGAGTTCCTGGAGGAGCTCCACTGGAGGCCATGGCCGGAGCGCAGCATGGTAAATATCCCTCCCCTGCAACAGCGACTCAATTAGCAGGCCCTGCTTGGTGAGGCACACTCCAGCGAAAGGAGCAGTGGTTCCAGTGACGGGCGACGCGATTGGGGGTGGCGAGAGGAGCAAGAGGGCTGCAAGACCCTGGGGGCACCTATGCCTCGTGGAAACCGCAAACTAACAGGGTCTCCAACTACTTCGCCCCAGCCAGAACAGGTGGGCCTCCCTCGCCGCAAGCAGGTGAGATGGCACTAACGAAGGAGGACCTCCTGCCATCCCTCCATACTTTTAAGGCAGAGTTGCGAGAAGGGCTCACGGACGACATTAAGGCTACATTGGATGCATTCCCATCTGACATTAATACTGGGCTGTCCTCTCTCCAAGCTGAGGTGGACTCAGTGGGGACCCGTACTTTGGATCTAGAAGCACAAGCCCAAGAGATGAAACAGCAAGTAAATCCTATGGAGAGAGCGGTTTCACACCTTAAGTCGCAACTCCAGCTATCAATTCTTAAATGCGAAGACATGGAAAACCACTCCCGCAGAGACAACATTTGAGTGAGGGGGCTGGAGGAAGGCAGCGAGGGAGCTGTTCTGGAAGCCTTTGTGGTGGGCCTTTTTTCCACCCTCCTGGGCGATGATCATCCAGCAGTACAGGTGGAGAGGGTGCACAGGGTGGAGATCCACTCCGCCAACGAGGAAAAGAGGCCCAGAGACATCCTGGTGAAACTGATCTTGTTCAAAGTCAAGGAACGCATCCTCCAGCAGGCGAGACAGCGAGATTGTGTGTACTTCCAGGGGGCACAATGCGCCTTATTCCAGGACATTGCTCCAGCAACGCTGACCCGTCGACTGCAATTCCCACCAGTTACAGATGTACTGCGAACTAAAAATATTAGGTACAGATGGACATTCCCCTTTGGCTTGGCCTTTGAGCTTAACAACAAGTCATATCACTACACAGACCTCAGGGAGGCAGCAGCCTGTCTGGGTCTACAGGAGAAAAGCCCAGAGGACGTGACCATGGCACCAGGAAAATTACAGTAACAGGAGGACCCTTCTACCTCTGTGGATCAGTGGAAGCAGCCGAGGAGAGGGAAGAAGACTCCCAAGAAATAAAGCCTTCCGCCTGGCATGGTGCCACGAGCAAGACAAGCTATGGGCTAAGAGTGGAACTCAGGCAGAAGTCACAAAGGATTTGTTAATGAGCCTGGGGGAGGAGGGGGGGGTGGAGAGAGGAGCACCCAATGAAGGGAGCCCAAGGAACTACGATTGGAGACATGTAGGACCGCAAGATGAATAGTTACAAGGTGCTCCTTTTCACACCACGGACAAGAAATAGTGGAGGACCACACATTTGATGCTGTCATGGGGTCCATAAGAGGTCTGTGTGGGGGATGGGAGCGGATGGATACCTCTTCCCCCTCCATGAAGACCACAGGGAAGTTTGAGAACCAGCGACTTGATGTTTATGGGTTTATCTTTGTTCTGATGTTTTTTTCTCTGTTTTGTTATTGTTTGTTGTCCATACTTAGCGTGGGCAGGCTGTCTGGGATGGCCACAACGTCTCCGGGGGCCTGTAGAGGGGGTAGGGCAGGGAGGTGCCCGTGGGGCAACCAAAGGGAGGGGCTGACACAGGTGAGAGAGTAGTGGTCAAAACGGCAAGATGTTAGAATTCCTATCATGGAATGTTAAGGGGCTCAACTCACCCAATAAGCGGTCGCAGTTGAGAAAGTTCTTTGACCGATCATCATTACGATATTGTTGCCCTGCAAGAAACGCATCTCAAGAGGGGGGAGGGACATCGACTACATCACAAAAAATACCCGCAGGTATATACCGCTTCAGCAACAACAAAGCATTGTGGGGTCGCCCTGATGTTCCACAGGTCCATACATTTCCAGATTTCTGGTACGAAACAAGATAAAGAGGGCAGATTCTTAATGGTCAAGGGCAATCTTGGAGGGAGGGCTTGAACGGTGGCTACTCTGTATGCCCCCAACAGTGGAAAAACGCAGTTTCTTTTGTTTTTTTTTAGATGGATTGGAGGGCTTTGCCGAGGGGGAGATGTGTTACTGGGTGACTGCAACTTACTATGGGATGCAGCTCAGGACACAACCCGCCCCCAGGCAACGCTCACAAGTGCTTTTGCAAAAATCTGTCAAAATGGCCCTCAACAGGTTAGGTCTCTGACACTTGAGGCACCCTTAACCCCACAGTGAGGGACTATACCTTCTTCTCCCACTCTCATAGATCTTACTCAAGGATAGATTATATATTTATGAGTAGACCCCTTCGGCAGACTCTCAGATCGGCAACTATCCACCCAATTATTATATCGGACCATGCCCCAGTGGAGGTGGGTCTCGACTGGTCTATCTTGCGCTCTAAATTTCAGACGATGGTATTTCCCAAAATTTTAATCCGAGACCAACCGACCTGAGATGACGTGCGGAAAGCTGTTAGAGAATTGTTCCAGAATAATATTGCAGCGGACACTACCCCCCCCCCCCAATAATTGCGTTCAAGGCTGTCCTCAGGGGTACATGCATCTCACTAGCGACTAGCTACACCATTTAAAGATCAAAAATAGACTGCTTTTAGAAAGCGAACTGAAGATGGCGGAACAGGCCCATAAACTCTCCCTTACTTGAAAGTCCCAGAAAATGGTTATTTTCATTAAAGGGAAATTGCAATTGATATACATGAATAGAGCAGAAATTGCATTGCTGAGAGTTAAGAAAACTGATTATGAAAAGGGGAATAAAATAGACACATTTCTTGCAAGACAATTGCGCGCTTAACAAGCTAAGGACTATATAGCTCAAGTGCATGGTGAGTCAGGGGAATACTGCTCAGACGAGGAGAAAGCTCAAGCCTTAAGGGATTTTTATACCTGACTATATCAATTTGATAGGCCGGACGTCCTCACTCAAGATAGTTACCTACAACACACAAACCTTCCGCAGGTGTCCCGGGATACCAATGACTTCCTGACGGCCCCTTTCACAACGGATGAAGTACAGGTGGCTATCGACTCTCTTCCTCTACATAAAGCGCCAGGTCCTGATGGGTTTAATACGCATTTCTACAAATTATTTAGTGCGGAGCTAACACAGCATCTCACTGACTTGTTCAATTATATAAGAACAGTGCATACACTATCCCCCACTATGGGAGAAACCCTGATCACACTTCTTCCCAAGGCGAGGAAGGACCCTCGGCTCTGTGCCGCTTATAGGCCTATTGCCCTACTCAATCTCAATGCAAAATTATACTCTAAAATCCTGGCCAGGAGACTTGAGGAGGAGTTGCCGGACTTGATTCATCCTGACCAATCGGCAAACGCATGACAATTTGAGAAGAGTCATTCATTTGATGAAAAAAGTGACAAAGAAATAGGTTCCGGCATTGCTACTGGCGGTAGATGCCGAAAAAGCTATTGACAGGGTGGAGTGGTCCTTCCTGGTAGCAACTCTGCGGCGGTTTGGGTTCGGTGACCAGTTTATAGCAATGGTGATAAGCAACTACTCTTGTCCCCGATCATGAATAATGGTAAACGAGGTGGTATCCGAATTTTTGACTTGTCACGGGGAACGAAGCAAGGCTGCCCTCTTTCCCCACTGCGTTTTGCACTTAGTGTGGAACCTCTGGTGGCAAGGATAAGGGCCTGTCCGGATTTTCAGGGAATCCGGTTTGGCCCAGACCAGCATAAAATCTCATTGTTTGCGGACAACATATTGCCCTTTGTTACTGAACCGCGCTCGACCCTCCCGACAGTCCAAGAGGAGCTTGCTCTTTATGAACAGGTGGCAGCCTTTAAGGTGAACAAAGGGAATTCATATATCCTCAATTTTACAATACCCACATCTGAAATGGGGGAGATCGCGTCCACGTCTCCATTTGTTTGGGCCAAAAAAGAAATTACGTACCTAGGCATCAAACTCACTTCCCTGAGAACAGACTTTAAGAGATGGTCGTCACTTTGGCTTACTTGGCTGGGTTGTATCAACACCATTAAGATGACTGTACTCCCTCATTTCTTATATCTGTTCCAAAGCCTGCCCATCGACATCCCTTAAGACTTTTTTATAGAGACCCGTACAATGATCACCCGGTTCATATGGCAAGATACTAGAGCAAGGCTTTCCAATAAATTGCCTATGTGCTCCAGAGACAGGGGAGGTTTGGCACTCCCAGATCTCCTCATGTATTATAGAGCAGCCAAAATCCATATCATCGCTGAGTGGTCACTCCGAGAGTTGGACAAGTTGTGGTTCCACATGGACAGGGCAGTGACGGGGTGGACATTATGGGATGAACTGTGGAAACCCAGAGGGGGAACAGCCAAAGAACACATACCTCAGTACCCCTACCGCTACCACCCTTAGGTTGTGGGACACAGTGACAAGAGTCTATGAGATTACAACTTTTCCTTCACTGTATACCCCCATTCATTATAATATGGCCTTCCCTCCGGGACTGACTCCGGGACCATTTGAAAGATGAAGGGAGGGAGGATGTCTGCGGATCGCAGATTTGTATCATGGGGAACATATACTCATGTTTGAAAACTGTTGCAGGGACTTTCAGCTACCCCAATCTGAACACTTCCATTACACTCAATTAAAACATTGGGTTACTCAACCTCACATGCGATTCGCGGCCACCAGGGATCTTCTTCCCATTGAGAAGTTTGCCCAGCAGGGAGGGGTGGTGAAAGGTAGCATCTCCACACTGTACAAACTACTGACTTCAGCGCAGTGCACATTTGCACACCCGGCATATTCCTTTTTGGGAGCAGGTGCTGGACTTTACGGTGGAGGAGGGTCTCTGGAACCAACATTTTCACGATATAACTAAATACAACCATGCAATGGGGGCTAGAGAAGCAGACTATAAGATACTCTACAATTGGTACCTCTACCCAGAAAAACTTAAAAAATATATATATCCCCAGGTGTCCGACAGGTGTTGGCGGGGCTGTGGTATAGTGGGGGATTTTAGACATATCTGGTGGGATTGTCCTGCTATTCGCCCTTACTGGGAAGAAATCCTGTCACATCTAAAAGAGATCCTGGGCTACCCCGTGCCGACATCTCCGGCACATTTTGCTGGGCCAGCGCACCCCAGAGCTGCAACATCAAACTCTTGGAGACCGCTCAATTATGTGGCTAGCATTGGGGGCTGCGAAGACGGCCTTAGCGTCATTTTGGAAAAAAAGCTGACCCACCTCCAATAGCATTGTGGTATACTAGACTATGGCACGGCCTCACCATGGAACGATTGACAGATAAAATGGACAAATCTAGAAGAAGCTTTGACTATATTTGGGATCCCCAGTGCAGTTTCTCTCCAGGGGCCTACCTCTTACAGCCTGTAGCCCGCGCCTCAGGTCTCTGCATCTTTTTCATATGCAGGAGGCGGTAACACTGGGAAGGGAGGAGGGCATGGTTGAGTGTGAGGCACATGGGGACAGTGAAACGACTCCCTGGCTGCTGCATTTCGGAACTTGTTGACTGCACTGACTGGGATAAGACACACAGTTATGTTGTTATGTATTGTTTTTCTGTTTACAATATATTATCGGTTAATTGAGCCACCATGCTACTTCCAGGTGGGATCAGGCGATATATAATGTCAACTTTTCTACCAGCTGTTGATGTAAGTCATGCTCGGGGACTGATAGGAGGAGGCCGAAACACCTTGTAAGTTAAGCTATCCCATTTGTAACTTGGATCTGCATATTTTACTGTATCACTAAATACCAATAAAAAAAGTTTAACAAAAAAAAGCAAACCCATTAAAGATGCCTGGAGGCCCGAAGAACCATGAAGACCTCATCCAGGTGTGGTGGTAAAGATACACACTGGGGTCATAACACAACCTATGCAATCAGTTGCGGGCAGTGCTGAATAAATGACAAATATCACAGCCGCCCATAATAATGTGTGTGTGAGGCATCCGAAGGACCTCTAGAACAGTCGGTAAAATCTAAGATCTCTTTTTCCTAAACAGCATGAGATTAACAGCCAAGGAGACAGCTGATATTGACTGATTGTGAAGGAGAAAATTCTTTTGCCAAAATTCTCAATGTTTTTGGCCACAAGATCGGCAGAAATGGAAGGAAAAGTGTTTGGATTGACCATTATGATTGATGCATTAACCACCAGGTTCTCCTGAGTAAAATGTTGAATTAGGAAGGCAGGGTCACCAGGAACAGAGTGATGGGCAACCTGCCTATTGAGGGATGGCCCAGATTAGGGCTTAGCCCAGGTGCCCAAAAGTGTGAAAGTAAGTGCCTTGGTAAAGGGTAGGAGTAGCCCTGGACAGGTTGCAAAATGTTGTTTAAAGCAATAGATTTCCTTTCCATGGTGCCACTTGCAGGTATAACACTTCAGCTGCCCTTCGCATCAAAAGAGCTAAAGAAGAGTGCTTTCCTCTGTAGCAAGACCCAAAGGAAACACAAGGCAAGTATTAGGCGAAGTGTCAAGCCCACTTGCTTCATACTAGTAGTCCTCATTACATTAGGGAGCATAATCAACCCCTTCATCATCACTGCCCTGTCAGAATCTGTGTCAAATAAGCAACGTAACATCGGAGACCTACCATGTGTTAAGGGCAAAGTATCAAAGCCAGAGGGATTGCCAAGAGAATGAACGTTGGTCAGCGCCGTGCAAGATGTTGTCGAGATTGTGGCAGATTCAGTTCAGAGTTGGATAGCACATATATCCTCATAATGCACTGATTCAAACGGGGCCGGCACAGAAAGCAGCGCTGGAACAGAAAAGGGCACCAGCATAGGTGCTGGAGCCGATGTGAATGTAAGGGACACAGGTGGTACTGGGAGTGGACCTGCTGTCGGAAGTTTGCCTGGAGACTCCTATGGTCAATTGGGGCCAAAAGATGTGCCAGAGCAAGTGAAGAGCCAAAAATCGACAGCATATCCTTTCTGATGGCTTCTACTTGTAGCAACATCGCCGATAGACCCAGGACATCAGGATGCATCTGGACTAGACTCGGAACCGGTGTCAATGGAGATAGAGAGTGGCGGGAAGGAGCAGTTTCCCGCTTGGATTTCTTATGTTTCATCTTTGATTTTCCAGAAAGCTTCAGTCACAACAATGGGGGAAGTCGGGAACGAGACACGGACCTTTCTTTTGACTTTGACCAGTCATGGAGTGGGGTCTTCTTGTACTTTATATCGTAGCGTTTGGGTTCACATTCTCATATGGCCTTTCGGGTTAAGTGGTCACAGGCCTTGAGAATACTGGGCCAAACACCAAGCACCACACACCAATTTTATGTGCGTTTGTCACAGATATTTGTTTGCAACAGACCTTGCATGGTTTAAACCCTATTGTTTTAGCTTGACATTCCCTTACATACTGGATTTTAAGTCTAAATAAAGCATCATGTGGTTGCATGTGGAGGCTGAAAGTGACAGGGGCATTATGGAACCATGGGGGACGCTTCAGGTGATAGGGATCTTGGAGGTGCCCATGTGACCAAAGGCAGCACCAAACTAAAAGGCAGGCTTAAGCACTGCTGGTTACCCTGGAAATCATGCAACAAAGGTCAGGCAAAGTACAAAGGACTGTGTGCTTGAGACAGCAGTGTTTTGTTAAAGTAAGTAATGAGGACCATGCAACTGTCCGGTATATGTTGGCAACCAAATTGCTTTTGGAAAATGCTGCAAAGTGGCTCTGGTTAAATTAACACAATCGTCCTTCAGAGGATCTTTCTTGCTCTGAGGATAGCAGATCTTGATACAAAGAATGCCCCAATGTAGTATGCTTTGTTTCAGAAAAGCCCACAAAGAGCTGGTCAACAACTGTATCCTGTTGTAGATCTAATGCAACACATCTGGGCTCAATCCTATGTAGATGTTCCTCCTCGCTGGTTAAATGTGAAGGACAGAATAAGGATGAATGAGTAATCTGCGCTATATGGAATGCAGAAACCACACTGGGTAAAAAGAATGGGAAGATGCAAAGGACCAACTTAACCAAGTTCAATACTGGACAAAGGAACAGGGCCTGAAGTTCACAAGCCCTTCAGACAGAAGTAATCACCACCAACAATACTCTTTTTAGAGTAAAGAGTCAAACTGAGCAATGGTGCATCAGCTCAAACAGAGATGGCATCAGGAAAGTTAAAACAAGACTCAAATCCCACTAGTGTAGAATAAATGGAGAGGGAGGGAACAAGTTAAGCAAACCTTTGATATAACAAGCCACTAGTGGGAAAGGCTAATCAGACATGCACATGAAAGCAGACTGGGCTGCCAGATAGCACTTGAATGTAGCCACCACTAGGCCCTGCTGAGCAAACTACAATGAAACAACTGAAGGGCTGGATTTAAATGGGTTGACACCTTCCAAATCGCATGCAGAAAAGAACTTAGTCAAGCGGTTGGTGTAGATGGTGTAACAGCGAGTTTCCTGGCCGCCAAGATGACAAATAAGACTTCATCAAGAACATAAAAGAACTCTAACTGGTACCACTTAATCTCCACACATGGAATAGGACAGATGACATGACCATCCTTTTGCAAAAGCAGGTCCGCTTTACACAAGTGAGGAAGAGCAGCCAAATGCTGAGTGCAGTTCTGTCAACTCACACAGTGCCACTGTGTGACACACAATACTGGCTCCCCTCACAGTCTCCCAGTGAGGAGCCAGTGAGGAGCCAATATCACACAATCTTTTGAGTAGGTTTGGGATTGGGGCAAAAGTGGTGCTTCTCGCCATGAGGCCCCACCCACTCCTCACACTGAGGCTTTTGGTGAAGTTGGCAAGTCTTTGAGTGCCAACATCTCGGTGTCGTAGATCTGAAGGAATGATGGTGGTCTGGTAAGGAGAATATGAAGGGAAGTGAGTAGCTTCAGCGTATCAATAAGAACAACCAGCAGTCCATTGTGATCGTCTCCCACTAGGAGACAAAATGGGAGCCCTTCCCCCAGCAGAAGGCATGTGGGAATTGGTGGGCGTATGTGGAGACAGCAGAGCCCTCAGAGGACGAAAGGGACTGGGATTTTCTGCTGCGTCCTAGAGCCACGCCTGCCTCAAAGGAAGCTTTGCATATGCTGTGTCATTTGGATGGGACGAGATGGCTATTATCAGGCTGCATAGCCCTAGAATATGCAAGGAACTTCCAATACTGTTGGTGGCATTGTCATGCAGGGGAGGCCAGACCAAGGACACAAGCCATAGATCTGTTCTTGAAATGTTCCAAAGAGGAGTCTGCCTTCTCCCCAAAAACTACTTCACCTTTGAATGGCATGTCTATGAGCACAGACTGGAAAAGATCTTGAAAATCCAGTAGATCACATCTAATCATGCTGAAGCAGCATCAGCACCCACAGACAACCGTGTTCATGAAGTTAAAGCGAATCTTCAGAATTTGTTTTAATCCATCTAGGCAATCACTCACCGAATGGAATGGTTACTTCGTATGTTCTTGCAGGCAGACACTGTACATTTTGCCAGTTCCTTCAACGCATGGACATATCCATCTAAAATGCAAGTGGGTTAAACTGTGCACAGAGCTAAACTGCCAGAGGCAAACACCTTGCAATCCAAGGTCTCCATTTTCCATGATTCCCTGTCTGAAAGAGCTGTATGGAATGCATTTATTCTCTGCTTAGATGTATTAAAAATCACGTTCTCTGGTGACAGACAGGAGGACCACAAATGTGAGCCATTGAAAGAAGGCCTTTGGCATATGGCGATCTGCCTGTAGATTACTGGGCACAAAAACAATTTCTCCCATGTAGTTGTTATATGGTCCAGTAGAGCCTCATTGAATGGCAATGGATCCAAGAAACCTTTAAAGGATTTGAAGATCTGCCCGAATGTTAGACTTCGCTTTTTAGAAAGCAGTCAGTTCCAACACCTCCATTGCCTTCCCCTATTGACTACTTAGCCTATACCAGAGTTGGCTCTGTGGACAGTGTCTCTATCAATGCCAAACAACGAGCTTATCAAATGGGGGACAGAGCTGTGGGTATTTTCAGAGCAGCTTAGTCATCACGAATGAGCCCCCAATTGTGGACTAGCCAAGAGGGATACAAAGATATCCTGAAAATAAATATTGTTAGTCGGGAAGCCAATGGGAAACTTTGGTCATGCCTTTTTAGGCTCTGGGTTTCAGTCACCATTGGGGTACTATTACATTAGGCAGCACTGGGCACATGACGGTAAGGAATCAGACACATATGAACTTCTTCAGGCGCTACATACAAAGGGCCATGGCAGACATTTGGTTTGGTACCAATATCGGGACATCAGATCACAGTTATAGACCTCTTTGGAGGCATTGCGTACTAGGAGGGAGGCGGACTTGTCCTGCAGTTTTACAGATAAAGAATGGAACTTCCTTCTTACATCCCCCAAAATAGTGTTTCACTACTCTAGATTCAAATTCATTCAATTCTCTATCTTTCACAGAGCATACCTTACTCGACAACGACTAAATGAAATGTTTCTGGGAGCTGCGTCTGAATGCCCCCGATGTCACTGGGCGGGGGTGGGTTTATTGCATATGCTCTGGCACTGTCCAGCCTTGGCCAAGTATTGGACAGAGATATCCCGGTCCCTTACTGACTTAACAGGACAATCACACTAGCAGAGGCCCGACTCCTGCATTCTAGCCCTTTCACCCCGGTCTCAGAAGGTCAAGGTCTCCGCATGCTTTACTGATCTGGCATTGCTGTTCGCCAAACACTTAATAACGAGATGCTGCAAGTCCTTGATACCTCCAAAAGTGATTCATTGGTGGGAGGAGGTAACTGGGTATGGGCTGGCGGAAAGTGGTGTGCTGCGGAAAGAAGAATATAGAAAACTGCGCAGGGCGCATATCTCCTTAGAGTGGGAAACGCTACTGGAAAGATTTAAGGGACAATCAAATGAAAGTGGGAAAGATCACAACTAGATCCACATCATGCCTGTAAAGTATTCACTTATTAGACATAATGCCTCCTTAGTACCCCCATAGATTCATTCGAAAACATTCAACGCATACTAGTTCAATACCAAAAGTAGGAAGGACTATGCCAACACCGCCTCCATCACCTCACATGAAATGGTGCAGGAGTAAATTGAATGTATACAATTATCCACTTAACTAGTATGCCTTGTGACGAGATCACAGACCTAGCTATCACTGTAACTCTATTTCAAAGGTGACTCAAGTTGGGGTTAAAGTGTTGCAAGGGCGGGGGGAGAATTTGCTGCAGCTTGAATTTTAATATATTATAATGTATTATATGCTATGCCAATGATTTTGTAGGCATTTCTATTACACTGAAAAACATGTATCATGTAAACAGGTAACAATGTTATTATACTGAAATGTAATACCATTTGTAAAAAAAAAAAAAAAACATCATTGGGGTACTAAGTCAAGACTCCAAATGCACTGGGAACAGGTCTGCTTTCTCAGGAACAACACCACTTCTTTTGTGTTACGATCACTTAGAAAAACTTTCTCAGGAGGAGAACTTACCTTTGGGAAAGGGAGTCCACTTGACAGTCTCCCTGCAGGCATTAGTCAGATACAGCTTTGCATCTTGCACCCTGAAGGCTTTTGGGTTTGTGGATGAACAAGAGTCACAGGTATCATGTTTCAACTACAGACATAATAACCAATCGTAATTGAGAATGGAACATCACCTTGCTGCACAATATGCGAGGCTTGAAGCCCTTCGAAGAGACAGCTCAACTAGTCACTGTCACATAGTGGAGGAATTAGTTGGTGAGACAGAGAGAGAACTCTGGATCATATCGATGAGGAGCACAAATACAGGGACTGGCACCAGCACACATGTTGGTGCAAAACATACCCCATTAATAACACGTTTGGAGATGGTGTCACAGCTGGAGCTACATGGCATCACCTGGCAACACCGGAAGGTCATTAGTGAGAAAAAAGTTTTCCAGACCCCTCTGATGCCTGGAAATAGTATTCAGAAGGTGAGGAATTTACAAGAAGATGTGTCCATCAGAAAGTTGTTAGGATGATCATGATCCATTTGCAGCCCAGAGCCACACAAGAGTGACATCTTGATTCCTGTCCCTCCAAATGCATATAATGGCTGGCTGGAGAATAGGCACGGTTATCACATGACTCCATGTCAACAGGACCAACGTCTGTCCACTATTTTGTTTTCAGCTGTTAATCTAATTAATTCGAGCAAAGTGAGTAAAGACTAGAATTCAAACAATGTGATTATTTGGTAACAAGGCAGAGGATTGAATAAGTGGCAGCCTTGTGACATCGAATCATCAGGTAACCCCTAGGAATGGGTCAAGGTAGGAAGGTTAGCTGGAGAGGAATAAACGGGTTGGCAGTCACTAATGGACTGGGTGTGCAAGACTGGTGTTCTGACTGGTACCCCCCAGAAGGTTCTCCATTATTTGCCGGACGAGCAACATTCTGTTGCAGTGGGTGCGTTAGTACAATCCGAAATGGATTACTTCAACCTCTTGTACCTGCAACTTCTAGACCACCTGATGAACCAAATACATTGACTTCAGAAGCCAGCAGGATTTTCCAGTGGCTGACTCCAGGGGCTGCCAGTCAAGCAAAGAGTAATGCTTTTTTGAGTCCTCTGTTTTACTGATAAGATCTTTTACAGCCTAAAGAGGTCAGATATAAAGACCCTTCTTGTGCTCTACAGCCTCTATGGCTCCTTTGGTTCACCGCCCTTCCTCCTTTCCAAAAAGTGGACGTTCTTTCCACAACTTGACGTTCAAACTGTGGAATGCTATTCCATTAACCCGTTCTGTGCCTTGGACGAGGTGACCTCGTCCAAGGCTACAGTTCCCGTGTGCCGCTAGCATGCCCCCCCTGTGCACCCCCCTCCCCCCCAAGGCGGGGATGGAAGGGGAAGACCTTCCCCTTCCACCCCGACCCCCCCCCGGCAATCCGATGACGTCAGCGCGCACACATCAAGTGTTGCCGGACGCGCTGGAAGGTTTGGGGGGGGAGGAACAGACACAAGGGGGAAAGGAAAGGTTTTTTCCTCCCCAGGGGTTCATTTTTTTAGTGTTTCGCTCCCCCCCCCCCCCCCTCTCCCCCCCCCCCCCCCCCGGGGGCAGATCGCCAATTTTTGGGCTGATCTGTCCCCAGGGGGGGGGGGGGGGCGAAATCCACTAGACACCAGGGATTTTGTTTTTATTGTTTATTTTGGGGGCAACCCCTTGGGCAAGGGTCGCTCCCCTGGGGGGCTATTTTTTTTTTCTGTTTCGGCCCCCCGATGGCAGACCAGGCATTTTTTGGGACGATCTGGTCCCCGGGGGGGTGGAAGCACACTAGGCGCCAGGGATTGTGTGGTGTGTGTTGTGTGTTTGGGGGCACCCCTTGGGCAACGGTTGCCCCCCTAAAGTGGGGAAAGTTCGTATTGGCCATCTCTGCCCCCTTTGGGGGCAGATGGGCCTATATTTGTAGGCCCATCTGCCCCCAAGGAGGGCAGAAACCACCAATACGCCAGAGATTTTTTTTTTTTTTGTGCTGGGGGTGCCCCCTTTGGGAAGGGTCGCCCCCTAAAGGGGGCACAGAGGTGTTGCCCATTTCTGCCCCCCTTGGGGGCAGATTGGCCAATTTGTTTCCGCCCATCTACCCACGAGGGGAGCAGGATCCACTTAGGTACCAGGGACAACTTCTAAGTTCTTGGTGGTGGGGTGTTTGTCAACTGGCAAAGTATTTGTATTTGTGATTATAACAATTTATTTCTTCTTTTTCTTCTAGTTCAACGCTTTTGCTTCCTTTGCTGTGGATCCTTGCGGTTTTGGCAGTAGTTGTCCTGCGGTTTGCATAGTTGCATGTTTTAGGTAAGTGAAAGCAATTTACTCCTAAGGAGTATTGTTGACATGCATGAATGACATGTTTGTAGGTGGTGTACTAAATGCAGTATTGTGTGTTTGAAATTGTCCTTAGATTTGAGCACAGTGATGTTTGTGTTGTCATATGTCTAATTTGCTTTTTTCTTTTTAGTGGGATATCAATGGTGATTGCTGTGTCTGTGCAGAGTAGTTGCTTGGTGAGTAGCTTTTGCAGGCAAGTGAGTGGTATAGTTTTTTGTAGTACATAACTCTTTGTGATAAAGCTACACTTTGTTTATTACTTATTTTAGTGCTAGTTGTTGTTGGCAATCCATTTGTTGTTAGTGAGGATCATGGCTAGCCGCAGAGTGACCGCTCAGCAGGTTGTTTGCATGCTCTTTGAGTCGTCTTCAGACCATGATTACAACACTGACTCTGCATCTGAGGCAGAGGAGGAAGCAGGAGATTCTGGAAGTGAGTTTTCTGTCCGAGAGTATTCTTCTGATGAGGAAGCTACTCTCAGTGCAGATGAAGGGCCTGTGTTAGAGGAGGACATTGATGTGCCAAGAGTGCAGCAGCCTGGGGCTGAAGGGTTTCCCATTAGAAGACCTGACACCTGGATTGCCCCAAACATGGAGCAGCCACAGTTACCTGCATTTACTGGTCTCCCAGGGTGTAGAGTTAATACGGAAAACTTTTTGCCTGTCCATTTCTTTCACTTGTTTATGGACGATGTATTTTTGGAAGAGATTGTGGAGCAAACAAATGTGTATGCAGAGCAATATTTGCGGGACAACGCTGCCAGATTTAAGCCTCAGTCTAGAGCTACTCAGTGGGTTCCCACATATCTGGAAGAGATGAAAAGGTTTTTAGGTTTGACTTTTTTGATGGGGTTGATCAGGAAGCAGTCACTGGCTTCTTATTGGTCTACTAGTCCCTTGATGGCAACCGCTATATTTCCTGCAACTATGATACATAATCGGTATTTGCTGATTCTTCGTATGCTGCATTTTGTAGACAATGCTTTAGCCTTGCCACGAGATCACCCCGATTGTGACCGTCTTTTTAAGATTAGGCCTGTCCTTGATCATTTTGTGGATCGGTTTTCAGAGGTCTATGTTCCAGGCAAAGAGATAAGTGTGGACGAGTCTTTGGTCCTTTTCAAGGGCCGTTTAGTTTTTAAGCAGTACATTCCTAGTAAGAGGGCACGGTATGGGATTAAATTGTATCTGCTGTCAGAAAGCAGTACAGGATATGTGTATAATTTCCGGGTCTACACTGGTAGGGATTCCAGTATTGACCCTCCTGGTTGTCCGGCCACTTTTGGAGTTAGCGAAAAAATTGTGTGGGAACTTGCTAGACGGCTGTTTAACAAAGGTCACCATTTGTACGTAGATAATTTCTACACTGGAGTGCAGTTGTTCAAGGAGATGTTTAGAGTGGACACTGTTGCTTGTGGCACAATCCGTTCTAACCGGAAAGGCTATCCAAGGGAGCTTGTCTGTAAGAAACTAGTGAGGGGACAGTGCAGTGCCTTGCGGAATAATGAGCTGCTAGCTATGAAATTTTCAGACAGGAGGGATGTGTACATGCTATCGACCATCCATGATGAGAGTTCTTCCCCTGTGGCTGTTTGGGGTCAGGTTGCGGAAGTGCGCAAACCTGCGTGCATTTTGAACTACAATAGGCACATGGGTGGTGTTGATAGAGTAGATCAGAGGTTGGAACCTTACACTGCTCTTCGTAAGTCTTATGTGTGGTATAAAAAGTTGGCCCTACATTTATTTCATTTGGCAACTTTTAATGCCTTTATTGTATACAAGGATTGTTCACCTGAGTCAAGGATGACATTTGTTAAATTTCAGGAGTCGGTGATAGAAAGCCTTATTGTGGTGGAACCGGCAAGAGTTCCTAGAGTAGAAGTGGTGGAGGATGTGGCTAGATTGAAAGATCGGCACTTTCCAGATCACATTCCTCCCACTCCCAAAAAAGACTTGCCCACAAAGAAATGTAGAGTATGTGCCCGGAGATTAATCCGGAGGGAGAGCCGGATGTACTGCCCCGAATGCCCTTCAAAGCCTGGGCTGTGTGTGCCCAGCTGTTATAGAAGTTACCATACCCAAAAAAACTTCTGGGAAATACTGTGAGCGTAAGCTGTCTGTTTTACATTTTCATATTTTTCACGGTTGGCATCTCTGTCATGTATTTAGTTAGAGCTTTTGTGTTTGTAGTTTTGTGCTTATTTTATAATTAGTAGTTTCTTTGTTGTTTATAAACAAAAAAAAGTGATGCCGGTGTGCGTGGGGTGGTGCTTGGCTGGCGGTGTGCGTGGGGTGGCGCTTGGCTGGCGGTGTGCTTGGGGTGGGGCTTGGAAGGCGGTGTGCTTGGGGTGGGGCTTGGCTGGCTGTGTGCTTGGGGTGGCGCTTGGCTGGCGGTGTGCTTGGGGTGGCGCTTGGCTGGCGGTGTGCTTGGGGTGGCGCTTGGCTGGCGGTGCCAGCCAAACGCCAGTCCACACTCCCATCAGCTGGTGTGATTCTTGTATCAGGCATGTGGGCGTATGTAAGTGATGGGCCCTTGAGTGGCGCGGTCTGTCGATGTGAGTGTTGTAATGTGCTGGGCCCGTTGCTGGCGGTGTGAATGGTCTTGTGCGTGTCATGTATGAAAGGTGTGTAAATGGACTGTAAAGCGGTTGGTGCCTTGTCGCGGCTTTACAGCTCACGAGCTGTGAGTCATTGGTTCAGTTTTTTGCCTTTCAGTTATTAACAGTGCATTTCATTTTTGTGAAATCTCTTGTTAATAAAATTTGATCCACTGAACCATCACTCACCCTCGTGTCAAATCCAACCAGTATGTGTGGTAAAAATGACAAAACCTGCTCCGCTGTAATCAGGCGTCGCAGCACGCCTGTGACACGCTACGTGCCTCGGGTGGGACCCCGATGATGAAGCATGCCACCAACTTGGTTGGTGGGTGAGGGGTCTTTTTCACATAACCCAAGTGTGTTTCTTTTCACAATTTTAGTGTTTGGCACATCACGGACGTATGTGCACACATCAAAATGATATATTACAAAAATACCTGTGTTTGGGGGGGGGGGGGGGGCCCACCTATGTTTTTGGTCCTGGGTGCAGCCTTCATCTAGGGAAACCTACAAAACCCAGACATTTTTTAAAACTAGACACCCCAAGGAGTCCAGGGAGGTGTGGCTTGCGTGGCTCCCCCAACATTTTCTTACCCAGACTCCTCTGTAAACCTCAAAAATTGCATAAAAAAGCATATTTTCCTGACTTTTCTTAGTAGGTTCACCGCTCCAGCACAAAATTCCTACTCCCCAGTTTTCCCCTCAGTCTCCCAAGTAAAATGACACCTCACTTATGTGGGTCCCGAAAGCAGAGTCCGTCTAAAGATGTATAAAAGAATATGTCCTTATAAACTCGCTGTGCTATCCCCTCTATCTCTACAGGTTTTGGGCCTTATTCTGTTGCAGGCACCTGGCCCACCCACACAAGTGAGGTATAATTTTTATCGGGAGACTTGGGGGAACGCTGGGTGGAAGGAAATTTGTGGCTCCTCTCAGATTCCAGAACTTTCCGTCACCGAAATGAGAGGAAAAGGTGTTTTTTTTGGCAAATTTTGAGGTTTGCAAAGGATTCTGGGTAACTGAACCTGGTCAGAGCCCCACAAGTCACCCCATCTAAGGATTCCCCTAGGTCTCTAGTTTTCAAAAATGCACAGGTTTGGTAAGTTTCCCTAGGTACCGGCTGAGCTACAGGCCAAAATCCACAGGTAGGCACTGTTTTCTTTCAAAAAATGGGATGTGTCCACGTCGCGCTTTGGGGCATTTCCTGTCGCAGGCGCTAGGCCTACCCACACAAGTGAGGTATCATTTTTATCGGGAGACTTGGGGGAAGGGAACGCTGGGTGGAAGGAAATTTGTGGCTCCTCTCAGATTCCAGAACTTTCTGCCACAGAAATGTGAGGAACGTGTTTTTTTAGCCAAATTTTGAGGTTTGCAAAGGATTCTGGGTAACTGAACCTGGTCAGAGCCCCACAAGTCACCCCATCTAAGGATTCCCCTAGGTCTCTAGTTTTCAAAAATGCACAGGTTTGGTAGGTTTCCCTAGGTGCCGGCTGAGCTAGAGGCCAAAATCTACAGGTAGGCACTTTGCAAAAAACACCTCTGTTTTCTTTCAAAAAATTGGATGTGTCCCCTTGCGCTTTGGGGCATTTCCTGTCGCGGGCGCTAGGCCTACCCACACAAGTGAGGTATCATTTGTATCGGGAGACTTGGGGGAACGCTGGGTGGAAGGACATTTGTGGCTCCTCTCAGATTCCAGAACTTTCTGCCACAGAAATGTGAGGAACATGTGTTTTTTTAGCCAAATTTTGAGGTTTGCAAAGGATTCTGGGTAACAGAACCTGGTCAGAGCCCCACAAGTCACCCCATCTTGGATTCCCCTAGGTCTCTAGTTTTAAAAAATGCACAGGTTTGGTAGGTTTCCCTAGGTGCCGGCTGAGCTAGAGGCCAAACTCTACAGGTAGGCACTTTGCAAAAAACACCTCTGTTTTCTTTCAAAAAATTGGATGTGTCCACGTTGCGCTTTGGGGCATTTCCTGTCGCCGGCGCTAGGCCTACCCACACAAGTGAGGTATCATTTTTATCAGGAGACTTGGGGGAAGGGAACGCTGGGTGGAAGGAAATTTGTGGCTCCTCTAAGATTCCAGAACTTTCTGCCACAGAAATGTGAGGAACATGTGTTTTTTTAGCCAAATTTTGAGGTTTGCAAAGGATTCTGGGTAACAGAACCTGGTCAGAGCCCCACAAGTCACCCCATCTTCGATTCCCCTAGGTCTCTAGTTTTCAAAAATGCACAGGTTTGGTAGGTTTCCCTAGGTGCCGGCTGAGCTAGAGGCCAAAATCTACAGGTAGGCGCTTTGCAAAAAACACCTCTATTTTCTTTCAAAAAAATGGGATGTGTCCACGTTGCGTTTTGGGGCGTTTCCTGTCGTGGGCGCTAGGCCTACCCACACAAGTGAGGTATCATTTTGATCGGGAGACTTGGGGGAACATAGAATAGCAAAACAAGTGTTATTGCCCCTTGTCTTTCTCTACATTTTTTCCTTCCAAATATAGGAGAGTGTGTAAAAAAGACATCTATTTGAGAAATGCCCTGTAATTCACATGCTAGTATGGTCACCCCGGAATTCAGAGATGTGCAAATAACCACTGCTCCTCAACACCTTATCTTGTGCCCTTTTTGGAAATACAAAGGTTTTCTTGATAGCTATTTTTTCCTCTTTATATTTCAGCAAATAAATTGCTGTATACCCGGTATAGAATGAAAACGCACTGCAGGGTGCATCTCATTTATTGGCTCTGGGTACCTAGGGTTCTTGATGAACCTACAAGCCCTATATATCCCCGTAACCAGAGGAGTCCAGCAGATGTAACGGTATATTGCTTTCGATAATCTGACATTGCAGGAAAAAGTTACAGAGTAAAACGTAGAGAAAAATTGATGTTTTTTTCACCTCAATTTCAATATTTTTATTTTTCAGTTGTTATTTTCTGTAGGAAACCCTTGTAGGATCTACATAAATGACCCCTTGCTGAATTCAGAATTTTGTCTACTTTTCAGAAATGTTTAGGTTTCTGGGATCCAGCATTGGTTTCATGCCCATTTCTGTCACTGACTGGAAGGAGGCTGAAAGCACAAATGTTTTAAAAAATGGGGTATGTCCCAGTAAAATGCCAAACTTGTGTTAAAACATTGGGTTTTCTGATTCAAGTCTGCCTGTTCCTGAAAGCTGGGAAGCTGATGAGTTTAGCACCGCAAACCCTTTGTTGATGCCATTTTCAGTTGAAAAACCACAAGCCTTCTTCTGCAGCCACTTGTTCCCATTTTTTTTAAAAAAAACGAAATTTTCACTGTATTTTGGCTAATTTCTTGGCCTCCTTCAGGGGAACCCACAAAGTCTGTGTACCTCTAGAATCCCTAGGATGTTGGAAAAAAAGGACGCAAATTTGGCTTGGTTAGCTTATGTGGACAAAAAGTTATGAGGGCCTAAGCGCGAACTGCCCCAAATAGGCAAAAAAAGGCCTGGCACAGGAGGGGGAAAAGGCCTGGCAGCGAAGGGGTAGACTTTGAGTAATAAGCTTTCAGGCGAGCTTTGAAAGCGTTCTTTTCCAGTAAATGGTTTGACTTTTGATTGCTATGAAATTTGCAGGAAAAACAATGTAAATATAAGTTTTACTGACTAATATAAGGTGGCAACACGTGTATAAAATTTAACCATCAAACTTTCAAATCCACGATGAAAGAGAAGGATGTTCTTCAGATTCACACGAATCACCTTGGGTTACAGTGACTTCAAGTTTTCATGCCTCTATTGGAATCTATTAAAGTTATTCTACAAATTAACCTGGAGGATAAAATCCACCCAACTTCAGAATGGAGATATTTCTCCAGGTGCTCTCAACTTGACCCCAGAAACCTGCAGAGTAAAAAACATACACTAGACAGTCATTTCTTTGAGTTAAATTACAGATAAGCCTTTATGTTAGTGGTAAAGGCTGGTAGGTGTAATTTTAGGGTGGGTAGTGGTAAAGAGTGTTAAATGTAACTTTAAGGTTTAGGGTTGGCTAGTGGTACTGGGTGGTAAGGGTAGTTTTAGGGTTTGTGAAGGGCAGTGGTAAGGGTAATTCTAGGGTTTAGGGGTATCTAGTGTAAAGGGTGATAAGGGTACTTGTGGAGTATAGGAGTGGGTAAATGACAGCTTCTATCATCACAGTGGAAGGCATGCTCTGGCAGATAGCCAAGCACACCCTGTGAAAAACAACCTCCTAACAAAAACATACACTTTCATGCATAAATTGTGCCTTAAAAAAAAACAAGGCAAAACCAAGAACAGAAACAGCTTCTGCTAAAAGTTACTGTGGAAACCACAATACGCCCTATTGAAGCTATATAGAGAGTGAGGGGTGGCATGCAATGCATGACAGCTTTAAAACATGCCTTTTTATGAAGCGCTTCAAAAATAAGAAAGATAGGGTTCCCAGAAAGCAAGTAGTTGTGGAAGAATAGAAAGAGCCAATCAAGGAGGAAGTAAAAAAGGCTACACTCCATGAAAGGGACTAACTCAACCTGGATAGATTAAAACAAATAAAGCCAGCAAACAGAAACTTGCAAATGTGAGTGACAAAAGGCAAAGCAAATGGTAAGCAATGGCCAGAATGCATTTCTAGGTCAGCTTCCAGCATGTCACCAATATGTCTTTGCAAACCAGACAGCTGTGCTGCCAGAGACGCTTTGACATAAAAGAAGGCTACATTTGAAATAGAAGGCACTTATTAACACTGAAAATATTACCTGCCACTAACTAACCCAGACCCTTTTCACAAGTATCCAAACTTTTCTAAACTCTTCCCTTGTGCATCCTGAAATTACTTAATTGGAGTATTTAATTATGTTTTACCATCCAAACTCCCATAGCAGTCAGTGTAGGAGGCTGTCTCAGTTTACGGTGTACACCTATGGTGTGGCACCCTACACCGAGTCCATGCAACCCTTAGTAATAGTATTTTGGTACCTAGATAACCAAAGCTCTCTAGGGGCAGCTATGGACAGCAGCTCAGGCTTATCAAGGAGGAATGTAAGGCAATTACAATACCACAGTAGTCAATCAGTGATTGCCGTACAAGAAATAACCACACTAAGTGTTACAAAAATAAAGTATTCTTTATTATAACACTAGTACTGTCCTAACGTTGGTATATCTTCACTTGGAGATACATACAAACAAAATATATGCTTAGAAAAGGCAAAGCATAGGAATAAAAGGGCCCTATTTGGGAATGGGGGGGTGCCAACCATATACTAAGAACGTGGCATAAGAATGGAGGTGCCCAACCAAGGTAAAAGTGTTCGAATCCCAAGGGCTAAAGGAGTAAGGAATTACCAAAGATAAGTATTAGGAATCTCACAGGCAACCTGTGGTGAAGTGGTTATTGATCCAGGTGTCCCATAAGCTAACACAAGACCATCACAATTGGAATTTTCAGGATTCAGGACCCTTCCCAGAGGAAACCAGTTGGCACCAGAAAGTTTGGATAGTGCCCCCATCCGTAGATGCCCAGAAGAGCAGAGTACCTACTCCAGGAAACCCAGGTGCATACTGGTGAAGTGATGTTGGAAACCTTATTTGGAGTCAATGGGAGTCTCAGTTGTCCAGCTGCTGTCGCAACCCGTAGACTAGGTCAGTGGAATCCAAAGGTAGATCCCAGACGAGAAGAACCTGAAAAGGAAGGGGACAGTGTACTGACCACTCAGAGATGTCCAGGTGGTGCAGGCAGGCAATGTCAACCCTCCTAGAGGTGAAGTTCCTATAGGTCAGTGAAGGAAGAAATCCAGCTGTGGCATCCAGGGAATGCAGGAAGATCTTTGGAGTCACCCATGAGCTGTCCCACGTCGGTTGCCAGATTGCAGGACGGTCATACCAACAAGCATTGGCAAATGCAAGAAGAAGTTTAAGGACGTTTGCAGGAGTTTGAGGACCAGCAAGGTCCAGGAGACTTGACCCTTGGATGGGAGTCAGGACTGATACTCAGCACGCAGGAGAGCAAGCAGGAATCGTTGGAGCCTCAACGAGTGACTCACTGGCAGCCAGCACAGGGAGTCACATGCAGGCCTCAGCAGCACAATAGAGCAGGAGTCCCATGCCACAGGAGTTGCAGAGTGGAAGCTGAATTTGGAGTTGCAGAGTGCTGGAGGCTGAGGGTTCTTGGAGCTCAAAGATCTCCTGGAGGAAGAGTAAACAAGCCTTGGTAAGAACAGCAGTCACGGTGCACTGGGGTTAAGTTCCAGGAGCTGCAGCAACGTTCCACCATCTCTCAAGTTGGTCAGAAGACTAAGTACCTGGAGAGGACCACAGAACCACTACCGGTGTTGCAGAGCCTTTCAGTGTCCTTGGACAGCAGGATCCACCAGCCAGTCATTGTCATCTTAAGATGCCTGCAGATGCAGGGGAGTGACTCCTTCACTCCGTGGTAGATTCCTTCTTGCTTCTTGATGCAAACAGAGTCCTTGTGACCCTGGAGGATGCACAGCCACGGACGTTGCAGAAATCTTGCTGGAGAAACAATATTGCAGTGGGAGCCCTCCCAACTGGATACAGTCTTGATTCAGCTCCAAAGGCAGACCAGCAGCAGTTCCAGAAGCCAGGAGCAGAAGAGTCTTGCAGAGAGCTCCTTTGGGAAGTCTTACTCAACAAATCTGAGGACACACCCTTAGGGGAGCTGTTAAGTAACCCTAAAAGAGGGTTGGTCACTATCTGCAGTGGGTCAGGGACATCATCTACCTGGCCTAACCAGTCAGATGCTCCCAGGGGCCTCTGCACATCTCACATAAAGGGAGCTGAGGTGTGCCCTGCATTCATTGTTCTCCCTAAGTGAGAGTGGTCTTTCCACTGTGTTACTGTGTGTATGTACAAATACTTTACACATTGCCTCTGAGATAATCCTGACTGCTTGAGCCAAGCTACCATGGGGTTAAGCAAGGGTTATCTTAGGTGTGTGACTCTATTACCCTGACTAGAGTGAGGATCCCTACTTGGACCGGGTGTAAACTGACTGGCAACTAGAAACCCCATTTGTATCATATACTGTTTGCCCATATGGCTAGAGTTGTTAGTGCCCTGACCTGGAATATCTGAGACATGGCGACCCCAGCTCGGGGACACAAAATTTATGTCCATCTCAGATGAAGGCACTTCCAATTTGCTTGTCACCAAGAGACACACTTGACTGACGGGGAGCTAGATAAAGTTAGTAAATCATGGAGTGGTCAGGTGTATGGTACGGGATATTTAGTCTACGCTCAGGGCATTTTAATCTGGGTTGTCCCTGAGGCACAGTTCAGTAATGGTTGATGGTGATTGCCGGTATGTGCATCTAGAGGGGACCATGGACAGGCACCCCTTCTTTGTGGCATCTCTTTATGCCCCCAACATTTCACATGGTGAGTTTCTGGAATCCATCTCCCCGATTTTACTCCTCAACCCTTAGGCTCGGGAGTTCTGTGGAGGTGAATTTAATTGTGTCCGTAACATTAATCTAGATCGCTTTGTTCCCCCACTCCCGGGCACACAAGGTATTCAGGCCACAAAACAGTTCCAACAGTGATCCCAGTCCATCAGTGTGCATGATGTGTGGCACCTGGGACACCCTAAGGAACAAGAGTAATCCTGTTATGGACAGGGACACCAGGTCCGCACTAGACTATTATTTTTCTGCAGCGCCGACTGCTGGCCCTCATCCCCAGCATAGAATATTTTGGTTTGGCAGGACTATGTCCGACCACAACCCCCTGAGGCTTACGTTCCAGTGGGGGAGGACGAAGGCCACCATCCTGACCTGGCGACTGTGGGTTTGTGCCACAACGGGCAACATCCTCTAATATCAGACTCATCTGACATATAAAGGATGCTCCTTCTGGAGGAGCTAACCTTCCGGTGGCAGTTTCACTGGATTTAAAAAAAACATTTGATCCACTTAGCTGCTCTTTTCTGCTACAGATGTTGGAGGCATTTGGCATGGGCCCTGGTTTCCTTCAATGAGTCCAGACATTATATACTGCTCTGCTGACAAGGGTCCACACTGGCTGTCAGAATTTGCGCTTTTTTACCATAGGAAGAGGAACCAGACAGGGATGCGCCCTATCCCCAGTGCTTTTTACACTTGCTATGGAGCCAATGGCTGCCCAGCTATGCACTAGGGGCCCGACATGGGGCATTAAGTTTGGGACAGACTGGCACACTGTATCACTGTATGCGGATGATGTCTGGATCTACTTAAGAGGCCATACACATACCATTCTGGACCTACATGACCTGCTAGATCTTTTCGGTGCTATGACGGGTCAACTGGGGCAAGTCCTGCATTTGTGTGCTACGTTATATTGACCCAGAGAGATATGTGGCATCAATGGGACAGCGGCTCCCCTGGAACTTCAAAACCTTCCATTACTCAGGGGTAAACATATACCATGCAGATAAAGGACTTGCTTGACGGCAACTTTGGCAAGCCCATATATTCACTCCACCAATCTATCCACTTTTGTACACGATTGCCCCTCTCACCAATGGGCAGAGCATCCATAATGAAGATACTTGTTCTACCAAGGCTCCTATACTTTTTTGCTTTTCTACGGAGCCTACCTGCTCTTAAATCATTGACTACACACCTACACACAGGATGGCAGTGTTTAACACATGGCCGGGGTCCGCAGGCGGAATCAGCATGATACGCTGTATTACTGTATTACGCAGCTATCCTGACCCATGACAAGCCCAAATGGGATAAATGCCTCTGCCCAATTCTGACGGTCAAGCAATGGACTATGGCTCTGGAACTGGTGAAGTGCATTTCCCGCAAAGGCTGTCTGAAATGCACACAATGTAATTATCTCCACCAAACGTACCTCACTCCCCACCGCCTCCAAAAAATGTTCTCAGGGCTGTCTCTGGTCTGCCCTCGTAGTGGCCATTACGATGTTACATTTATACACATGGTGTGAAAGTGTCCTCCGTTATTACATACTTAGACCTAGGTATTGGAACAGGTATCTGCGATAATCGATGTGCAGTTACCATTAGACCCTCCTCCTCTGCCTTCTGGGGACTACGAAACGCACCAAATGTAACAAACATTATTTAAAGGTAGTGGATTTGGCCTTACCTTTATTTAAAAGCCTCATCGCTATGGCCTGGAAGGCCCATCACCCACCCACGTTTCACTGTTAGCTGCGAGTGACTCATAGATGGGCCCATGCGGAGGCGGATGCCATGACACGTGATCACCAGCTGCAGAGAGGGGATAGTGCTGCAACGCTCTGTGACACTTAAGTGCTCAAATTGTTCCATAAGTTACACAAACCCCCCATAGGTGGTGATTTTGGAGTAGCTATGTCTGCGGTTGGGACGAGGGCCCTCGGACCCTGGGACCAAAGATTCATATATAAACAAATATGATAGGTTAGCACTGGTATGAGCAATGCCTCTTGCTGGGGATACTGTGGAGATGCGTGCCCCTCTTTCTCCTCCCCCACCGGAATACCACCGGGTAACATCAGTCGTTAGGAATTTCTGTTATTTGTCTCTTGTTGGGTTCTGTGCATTATATGATGGGCATCATGACTACTCCTCTGCAGCACTGGATGCACTAAGGTAATTTATGGTAATATCCTGACTGTCTTATATACGACATACCCTTGTCTTGAATGGGTGATCTGCTGATTGAACATTGTTCCTGCATAGAAAGGAAAACATTTCCGTTCTTGTATTTTGAGAATGTATATCTCATTGCATTCTGTACTATATGTGATATTTTATATACAAATGCCAATAAAGATATATATTTTTTAAAGCACTGAATGACCTAAAAAAATGACATACAACTGTGTTGCCCATTGTTCGGCAGGTTGGACTTATGCAAAGTGAAAACCTCCTAGAAGAAATCCCATTAAACTACCTAATGAAAAATGGTTCTGGGATGTACGTTAAGCTTTTGAGCTGCTCGTTCCATCTACGTCACAGCTGACATTTCCCTATATATTTTCTGTCCAAGTTTGGCACAGATAGGTCGAAGGGTGTCAAGGTTATTGAAGGTATGAAAAAGGTATGGATTAAAGCGGCAACCTAAATGACAGAGATGCCCCTAACGTCATTGATGGTGTCATCAGCGATGTCGTGTGAAGTTAGGAGCAGCGAATGGCAGACAAGTGACACGTCTCGCAGCTTACTATAACTGGTGAATGGTGTACTTTAACCTAACACTTTAATGCTCTAATACCTTTATGTGTGTATCTCTCTCTCTCTCTACATAAACATCAATGATTGATAAATAAAGTATGTCAAGTGACAGGTCCTTTTCATACCAAACAGGACACCAGGTGGAACCCATACTTAATTGGAATTTCCAAGTCTTAGGACAGGATAGAACGTGCTCTGCTGACTCTTAAAGAGTGATATTTTGGGGTTGAACAAAATTAATACAGTACCCTGGTTTTAATTACATCAGGGGTTTTCTTTTCTAGTTAAGATACTCAAGATGTTCACTTTGCAGAAAACATGGAATACCAAAGATAGGAAGAGGATTTCAGATTCATTTGAAGGCCACAACATAATGAAGCGTGACTTGCGTGAGATGGCAAAGCAGACAGTTCGCTCCTATATAACACTGAGTGTTCAGTTGGTCCTGAATATTACCAAAATGACAATTAAAGCTGGGTTTCATAACAAACATGCTGATGTTCTTTAAAAGTTGGATCTCTGAAACCAGTCTGGTCCCTTGCCCAAGTAGCACATGTTCATTGCGAATTAGTTTTTTTGTCTTATTTTCTAGAAATGCTGTAGAGCTGCTTTTCATAATCTATTACTGTTTAGCAGACCTCTCATCTGCTATTCAGTAGGGACATTTTTAAATGAAGCCTCTGAGGTTAGGGGAAAACTAGATGCCCAATAAAGTGAATGTCTAAATTTTAACATATATTTAAGCTGAAGGTAAAGTTTGGGGGCTACACTTCCCTAGACTAGAATGGCTCTAATTGAATTGTGAACTGTCATAACTTGTATGCGGCCAATCCCCTTAAACGCACAGGAATAATCCACATTGAGTAAATGTAGGTATATAGTTCTGTTCGTTTTTGGTATTTATTATATGAAGTCCCTAGTCTACTTTAGAACAGTGGAGTACGTAAATTGTTATTGCTCACACTGTGATTTTCATTTTTTTTAAATATATTTTATTGGGTTTACAGAATGTACAGTTAATATTCCCACCTGTTACCTCAAACCTCAGTCCCTTCCCCCGTGAATAAGCAAACTACTATATAAGTCTATGCATCCAATGGATTCCAGTAGTATCACATGAAAAATAAGTTCCAAAAGTCCTCATATGCATAGGTGATATTGCAGATAATCAAACAACAGTGCACAAGTAAGGTACTCTTCGTTATTATTTGATTCCACTGTTGAGCCATTGATAATTTGTTGCAATTGTATTTCCACCAATTCCCAAACCATCCTTCGATCTCGACCCTGCCCAGTGCAAACTAGTTTGCATCTCACCCCACACTCAGCACGCACCCATCTCACATATTCCCGTAGCCAGTGCTTACTAGTAGGTAGTCTGGGTGTAATCTAATATCGAGCAATACATCTCTTTGCAACCATCCAGCAATTTATTCTGCATGGTTAGTGGATTTAGCAAGTGGTACCACGCCCAGCAGAAACATCTGAACAAAACATGCAAGGGTAGGTCAATCAAATCCTTCAGTGCCTTAATAACTCCCTCCCATAAGTCCACTAAATATGTATAAATGTCCCTGTAACATGCTTACATTTGGGGCCGCTGTCTGGTTTAGCGCGGTCTATCTTAAGTAGCCAACTCAGTGACATAATCCCTGTGTATACATTTATAATGTAGTAGTTTTGATCGCACCCTGCGCAACACTTATACATTGTGATTTTCTTAAGGTTAACTGAAAACCAGCCAGGGTTGGTTTCAGTTTACCTTAAAATATCCTACAGTGTGATCAATAAAAATGTGCCTACTCTACTATTATAAAATAGCCTGCCAAACAATTAACGGAACTGTCTACCTACAGTTACTCGATTTGCATTTTAACATAACCTCCTGGTCAACAAGAGAATCACCTTTAAACTCCTCACCGACGCTCACAAAGCACTGGTTAACACCGGAACAGAATACCTCAGACGGCTCTCCTTTTACACCCTGGCCCGAAAGCTCCGCTCCACCGACCTCACACTCGCAACCATCCCACGCATCCGCAGAACTACAATCTGAGGCAGATCATTCTTGCACCTCGCCGCCAAGACGTGGAACACTCTTCCGACCCACTTGCGTCAGACCACAGACCTCCTTACCTTCAGGAGACTCCTCTCCTCAAGACCTGGCTGTTCGAGCAGTAGCACTCCCAACCTGGCCCCCAAAAACCTGGCTATTCGAGCAGCACAACCCCAGCCCTCTCCACCCCCACGGCCGCCCCTCTCCCCAGCGCCTTGAGACCCTCACGGGTGAGTAGTGCGCTTTACAAATTCCTTGATTGATTAACCTGCCCTTTCTGTCTTGTGCGTTTTAATTTGCTGAACTGGCTTGCGACTGAAAATAAACCAACAGTTGATTAAATATACACACACACTCATCTACCTGAAAGTGGCACATGATCAGGGAATTATTACTGTGTTTGGATACTCAGATAAGGTAGATGTGTTCTTCTTGAACTCAGTAATGAATTCTATGAAGGGGAACTAATGTAACAATCATTTGCAATGCAATGGGTCTTGCATTTGCTTGAGTTAGAGCTAGTTGCGTTGTAAATTCATAACTGGACTTTTCTTGCTACATAAATTGGTCAACCCTGCATCGTAATTCGGTCTTTTCCTACCACATAATTCCAGTGACCCTGCATATAACTAAAGCACTTCCATTTATCTTCCTCTATCTGCAGCTAAAAATTAAAATGTTGCCATTGAGCATTCTAATTTAAATCTGCCCTGCTAATTCCAATAGAGTACCACTTTCACCACCCCACCATCAGAGTTCCTGGCAGGCTAACACAATTCCCAAAACAAGACAGCCACGGAGGAGTAACGAGAGAAATAAAGTAGAAGGGTCACCCAAACATATCAAGAGTGTTCAAACAGTCATAGTGCAATAAGGATGTTAAGTTGGCCATGGTCACAATTACAATAAGGAGAGATTAATAAAGCACATACAATTATAATAAAAACCCAATAAAAACCTTTCGCAGAAATAAACATTTGGCATTGGACTGTAGTGTTCAGAACATACCCTAGAGGACACCACAATGAAAATAGCATTTGTAAGAATCATGGTCATGTTACAATATAGTTAGCCCCTTGAGGGCAAAACCACATGAATAGAAAATGACTAAAAGTATTGCAGTGTAACCATACATTTAGCCCCTAGACGGCGAAGTGCATTACACACTTTCAGGGCTAACAGGCCTACTGCAATGATATTACAAACAAGACCCTTAAAACACAAACTACTCGCAGCTGTAAAACAAAAGTTCCAGCCATGACAAAGGTTAAAAAGACACTGAATGGAGGGAGGGGTTATTAGTTGGGGTCCCAAAGTGAGGCAAATATTGTTGTATGTTGACTGTAATGTTCAGAACAGCCACTAGAGGACAGCACAATAAAAATATAATTTGTAAGAAACATGGTCATGTAACCGTATAATTAGCCCCTAGAGGACATAACCCCATGAAAACAGAATGGCACAAAATAATGTAGTGCCACCATATATTAAGCCCCTAGAGGGCGTACTGTATTCCATAGTTTCAGGGTTAGCAGGCCTACTGCAATATTAAGGCCCTTAGAACACAAACTACTCCCAGCTGTTAAACAAAAGTTCCAGCCATAAGAGAGCTTATAAAGGAACTGAATGGTGGGAGGGCTTATTATTTTAGGGTCCCCAATAACCTAGTGTGGGGACCAGAGATGATGTAGACAGAAAGAGTGCGCGGTGTTGAACGTTTTGTTAGTGGTCCCATTGTCCTAGGACCACCATAGGCTGAGTTATGGGCAACATTTTTTTGAAAAACAATGCTTGCAAAACATTATAGGGTGACTTTTCCTGAGTGCATTAAATATTGCAGTATCCTCTCTCCCGCTGTGCCAGGAGAGTCGTGTTATGGATTTCTGTGTTTTTTAGTAAAGCACTTGTCACTTATAAAAGTTTTTGTGAAAGCTATGGAGCGTGAAGGAGGGAGTCAAAAGAAATTAATCGGATTAGGTAACAGTGTGAACAATGTGACCAGCACTCCAATACCGCCAATGGAGTTTGCGCTGTTGGTACTGTGAGGGCAATCGCTGTCATGGAGCACGAAGGGGAGAGACAAAAGAAAAAAATAGCTCAGCCACGCTGAAGTATAATGGCAATTATCCATGTAATGGGGTCAGTTTGCACGGCGTGACAAACCTGGCCCAAGAAGGGACAAGCGTAAAGCAATTACCAATGACATTTAGGGATTTTTGAAAGGCAAGTCCACGAATGAGTGAAAGTGATGGGCCTGAGGTGGGTGTGGTTAAAAGCCCAGAATATCCACAACAGGTCAAAGCGTTTGCACGCTCGACCTAAAAAGCACATAGGTATTCACCATCATGGACGACTCACTGATATTCAGTCAAGAAACTTACCTCTGACCTCACAGGGAGAGATATAATTGCTGGCACAGAGAAAACAACAAAAGAAGACTCTAAAGTGTGACAGTTTACCCAAATAAACTGGCACTCATGAGACATCTCTTCTAGAGTCAACTGACCGCCGGGTGGCCGTCTACAAGTTTCACTGATGGGTATGTTTCAAAGTAAACCCGTTAGCAGTCTTTCCTGTAGCCCTTTCTACAAAAGGTTTGTTTGCCAGTGTATTATACAAGAAACAATCCAGCATGCTTCAGATTGCTGAGTGCTCTCAATTTCCCCAAGGAGCACTGTAATACATCCAAATGTATAAATAAATAATAACCTTTTGAATATGACCATTCACAGCAACCATGGGAAGAAGGGTAGGATAGGTTCTTAAAACCAACATGTTTTGCGAAAAGCAGTGCGTGGCTTGTTAGAGCAGAATATCAACATTTCCCTACTGGAAAGGTACTTTCAAGCATAAGCTTAAAATATTGAGTTCAATAATTTTGGAAGTAGCTTTCTAGTTGGAGAGAATACACGTGGAAGGCCCTGCAAAAATTCAGCAATTATGAAGAGAGTTTAGGAACTGATTTGTGAGTTTTTTCTTTTTGTATGCCATGATAATTAATCAGTATCTCTTGAAAGAGAAAACATACTACAATTTAACAGATAAGGCAATACATTTTATATTGGGCACAGAATTGTGTCAATAGCTCTTTCTATTTACAGCAGTAAGACAACCTTACAGACAGTCTCTGCTTCTTTTAGCACTTCTGCACACTCTGGTGGACAATTAAAGTATCCATACTCCAGAAATGAAGTAGGCAAAAACTGGTACAGATTATTGCATCCACACCCTGAGTAGCAAGTGTGGTGTGCATGGGAATCTCCTGTGTTTTGAAAGGTGAAACTTTGTGAATCACCATTAAGGAGGTTTATCTGGGCTGATCAATAGCATCTATTTATGAAAAAGCCAGGCTTTATAGAGCCTGGTTCTTGATATTCGGACACAATGCTTTCACACTTTTTCTGCTGTTAAAAGCAGTTCAATTCAGGTTTACTCAAAAGACAGAGGAGTTGATGGAAGGCACAGCTGTTGGGGACAAATTTGTTATCTGCTGACAAGCTGCTCCTGGTTATATTGCCCATCTGCTGATTCTGTACTCAAAGGTGGGCTGCTGTTATTGTGAGTTTTGCTGATAAGTTAATATCAGACTGTTTGAACTTCTTCAACCTCGTTTCCCTTGTGCTTGTTTAAGTACTATGTGTCTTTCATTTAAAGGCAGAATCTCTTTGTGTGCCAGGGCTAGCTGAAATGTCTCTGAGCACGAAAGAACAGCCTCACTTACAGCATCTCAATATGAGGAGCAATTCGTTTAGGACCATGTTCTTGGATCAGAAAGGCTATAAAATGTGTTGCTGTGATCTGCCATAGGACCTTCTGTTCGAAAGAGAGGTCTTTCCATTATAAGCTAGAGGAATGACTTATGGTGCTACTGAGAATGATAAACCTATCTTCCTAGATTCCCCATAAGTTGACTCAATTGAACGTTTAAGCATTTTTTCATGGGTCTTATGTGAAGTCTGACTTTGACAACGACGAACATGCCTTTGAAATTAATCGATTTGTCTCTCTCTTCTCTAAATGAGAATAGAATCCCCTCTATCGGAGAACACATTTATGTGTTTTAGGATTATAATTACTCCCATCTAGTGGGTGCCTTGCACTGGTTTAGGATTGACTGCTTGCAGGTTCTGAAATACAAGTATGGCAGTCTGAAGAACTTTAGCCTGAGAATGAGCTTTAAGATTACAGTCGCTTCAGAATAGAAAGATCCATTTCTGTTCTCCTAATGTGCACTTCTGCCTCCATTATGCATTTAGAGAAGATTCTATGTCGAGAACTGCATCCAAATTAAAGCAAGCTGAACTAACACGGTTACATGAATCACAATAACATGCTGTGTTTTTGGGTGACTTACATTTGACAGCGTTCATCTTGTAGATCTATGACGCACATCCAATCTCCTTGTTGAAGCTACTGAAAAATGTTATGTAGGAGCAGTTTTCGTTCTTTACCCAAATTTTATTTGATGTTCTAATATCCAGTATTGTACTTTGAGAATATGCCTCAGTTACTGTGCAGGTTTGGATCTTGAGGATTTAACACTGTCATCCTTCACAACAGCCAGACACTAGTCACAGTATCCCTTGCCCCCAGAGTTCACTGGGCATGCTCGCTCACAGAACCCAGTTGGCTATGTATGCAGACTGTGACCTTAGTCCATGCACCAATCCCTGGACCTTTGCATCACTGTCCACAGGGCACAGCTTTTAGCACCTTATGGCATTAATAATTCTTCATCCTGTTCTTATCAGATATAGAAATGAGAGCAGTCCTGCCATTTTGGCGACGGTGGAGGTGGAGGACTCTCTGCATCCCAGATAGTCAGTTTGCCCAAAAAGGGTGCTCTTTTTTCAACATTCAATGTGACTACATACGCATTGTTAAACGGAATGCCAGACTTGTGAGGAATACAGACTTGTGAGGCAGGAATGACATTTTACAAGCCAAATAATCTTGTGTATTTGGGATTGTGTGCTTGTGTATTTGGAATACCAGACCAATTCTGATTTGAAATTTTACTTGAGGATCAAATTGTTAGATATACACCAAAACTGAAAGCACACAAAAACCTGTGAAAACCTGTTGACCCAACAGGTTTGATGCTATCCCATCTGGTGAGGTTTCGTTCTATTTTTCAGCAAAATACTCCAGTGGAAATCTAATGGATCGTACACTTATTGAGAGAAACCAAACAACCCTGAACAACCAGCACCCAAAACATTTCTACAAAAATGATCAAAGTTACATGCATGTATCGTTTTGTAACATTTGGTGTAGACTGGTTAGACAGGATCAATGTTACTTTTTTTATAGTGGCCTAGTAATAACTACATATACGTATTATCTTTCACTGCAGTTGAAACTAAAACAAAAGTTACATTTTGGGAATGACTATCTACATAAAAACACAATACACGAAAAGGGAATGTAGTTCCCTAAACCTTCTGCCACATGACACCCTAATGATACCTATGGTTTCCCTGTCACATTAATGTTACTGGAAGGCATGGTTTAAGAATGCAAATTCAAATGCCTGGGAGCCAAGTGAAATGTAGTTCACGAGGGGGGAGCCAAGTGAAATGTAGTTAAAGCAATGGTTGCAGAGAGAAACAGCTCATGACATACACAACAACAAACAACATTTTGAAAGCCAAATGAGAATCAACTCACCATTGTTAGCATACAGTGTCAGAACTAAAGCCCAGTGCCCTGCTACTGCCCCTACAGTTGAACTTAGCTTCATGCAAAATCGTGGAGCTTTCAAGAGATAAACACATGACCACCAGTTTTGGGAATCACTACCCAGTAGTCATGTAATTAGTTCAGTGTAGTCTTAGCAACCCAAACGAAACAATGCATTAGGGCCGTTTTTGACTATACAATGAACTCCTTTCTTTCGATGTGGCCCTTTCACTTGTCCATTTTATAGCCTTTTTTCGTAGAAGACTAGATGTACACACTGAAAGCACACCAAATGTTATTTTGATATGCTATTTATAACTGCTGGCTAACATATGGTAAGTGTGGAAAGTTTGGCACTTTTACAGAGTTAAAAAGGTGAGCTACAGAAGCCAAACAAATTGCGGTTTTCTAGTAGGTTGCATAAGCTATAAAAAAAAAACAATCCCTGCTGACCGACTGGCATATCAGCAAGATCGTCTGAAAACAGTGAAGTCATTGAAAGGTGTGGAACAGTTTTTGGACAAGTCACAATAGAACCACACATACAAGAAAATGTCCTCCTAGCTGAGTGGGAATGCATCTCTCAGAGAACACATCCTTGACCATCCATTACACAACAGGAACGAATCTCAACACTAACATAGAGGGCATAAATAATCACGCTGCAACACCTGAAGTACAAAAATAATGAGAAAATATCCTGTGGTGCAATTCTTAATTGTGAGGTGTTAACAAGCTGATATTGTCTGATGGGTGTGAATTAACGGAAAATTAAAATTGAGAAACCATACTGAAGAAAACCAAATCATGGAAAACCAATTTTAAGGAAAGACAATGTGAATGAGATCGGAAACCACAGAAAGATTTTTTTTTAATAACCAAATTATTTGTTTTAACAATTATCAGCAGCATCAACCAACAATCGATTAACATCATGACAGTGTGTATCAGATTTTGGAACAAAGTACAAATATCTGTAAAGAATAACAGCATCATACTAATAGTCCATGATATGCCCATCATCCACCCCTTATCTTCTGTTTTGGGGGCAACCCTGTGCTGCATAAATTGGCTTCTCCTGCTGTGCACACAGGGAACGATTGTTTAAAGGCAAAACCCAAAAGTACATTAAACCTGGGTGGAGATTAGGGCTATTGTGGGTTTTTTGCATTCACGGATGGGTAACATTTAGGGTGATGAGGAGTTTTTAGGGGTCGGGAATAACTGGAGTTCAGGCATAGTAAGGGGTAGTTAGGGTTCAGAGATGTGAGGAGTTAGGGGTGTTGAGGAGTTTTTAGTGGACACGGATGAGTGTATTTAGGTGTGTGAGGTGTTTTTAGGTTTCATGGATGGGTCGAGTGTAATACTGTTGAGTTCCATTATGAGTAGCAACTGGAATGGTGAAGAATTTTCAGGATGGAGTTTAGGGTGATGAGAAGTTCTTATGGGTCGTGCATGGCTGGTTTTAAAATTGGTGAGGGTTTTTTTAGGGTTTCAGGTATGAGTGGAGTTTGGGTGTGCTAAGGTGTTGAAGGTATATGGGATGGGCGGTGACTCGGAGTAGAAAAGGGTTTTTAGGGTTCAGAAATGGGTGGAGTTAGGAGTAGTGAGTGATTATATGTTTCTAGGTGGATTTTTGGGGTAGAAAGAGTTTTAAGGCTCCAGAGAGGAGTGTAATTTAGGTACGGTGAGGGGTTTAGGGGGCAGGGATTGATGGTGTTTAGGGGTTGTGAGGGCTCAGCGATAGATGGTGTTTTTAGGTGGTGATTATTTAAAAGCATCCAAAGTAATTGTTTGCCAATGTAGAAAATATAGATATGAAATAATGTTGATTAAAACAAAGCACTGAAATAAATACCTCCAACAAAACTGTTTCTGAAAGTAAGACCTGCAACCATTGCATGTATAATTAAAAATTAAGCACTCAAAAGTCAATTTAGACCAAAAAGACATTCTATGAATTGGTTCCTACGAAACGGTAAATGCCAATCATTCTGAAAATCTCCATTAAACAGTTTAGAGGCAATGGTTTCTCAGTAATGGTATCCCATGAAATCCTTTTTCTATGAAATCACGTACAACTGATATTGACTAGATCTGAAATTCTGGTGTTTTCACTCATAATAGTCTTGCAGATTATAGTGGTATAGACTTAAAATCTTTGCATACTATTGTCACTTAGTGGTTGGGTCTGAAATTCTTGTTCTACGCTGGATAACATTTTGATGCTAAATGGGTGCCAACTGGGGGCAGTTTCCGTAATCATACTACAGTGTTAATTTGTGAGGTAATTCCCTTGTTATATACATCTGAATCATGTTTGTGTTTCTATTTTTGAATTTCGGGATGAAGAGAGGATGATCACATGTGAATCTATACCATCATAAGTACAGAAACTATTTAAAAGTACATTGCTAGCAGGCAAATAGTCTTTGCAACATTAAACTGGTAAATGTTCAAATGTTGCATATGGAGCCACAAGCATGTTTTAATGACGAAAAGGGATAGGGGTGTAAAAGAATTAATGGTTTCTTACCAGTAATCCCAGATCTCTCTTAGGGGAAACTCCATTGAGGTCATAAGCACAGAATAGTCCTGCCCATGTGCAGGATCCTGAAGCACTTTTTTTTATAGTCTCTCTTAAGAGTAGATGTTCATCTTTTTTTCAGGAAGGTCTGCAGAGTAACTTAAGAGAAAAAAATCATGCAGTCTTTAGGAACAGGCTATGATACCCCAATTCTTCATCGCATACTTAAAAATAGGGGCCAAGAAAAACATATGTGTATAATTTAACTTTAATGTTTTGTAAAGACAGCTTAAACCTCTTTCACAAACCCTTTTTTGTAAAAGTACTGAGATGAAGGAAAGCAGGACAGTGTAGACTCACAGGCCGTCATTATGTGAGGTAAAAACAGACTATGCCTTTAAGAACTCAGGGGCCACCAGTATCCCATAATGCTCCACAGGTGACAGTTGCTTCAGTTCTTTTTGAAGCGATGCATGAGTGACAGGTAAGAAACCATTCCTTCTCTCTTAGAGGATCTCCATTGTTAGTCGTAAGCATTGAATAGAGTAGCAAGCCCATCCCCATAAAGTGCAGTGGAAAAAACAGAGGAATGACTAAACTAGCCATTTGAGTAAATAGATTTCTGAGAGAGGCCTGTCCTACTTGAGCATCTGTTCTAGCACTGGAGTCCAAGCAGTAGTGCTTGGTGAATGTGTGAACAGATCTCCATGTAGCTGCCTTGCAAATTTCAGTTATAAGGACATTTCTCATTTACGCGAAAGTAGGTGCTGTGCCCCTAGAAAAATGTGCCTTCAGTCTAGCTGATATGGTCTTATTGGTTTTGTGATAGCATAACAGGATGCAGGACACTATCCTTCAGGAGATGGATTGTTTGGAGTGGCTAACCCTGTTCAGACTGGGCCATAATTGATAAATTGGTCCGATCTACATATGTTAAGTGTTTTATATAGATGAAACTTCAAGACCCTCCTTACATCTGGAGAATGAAGGGTTCTTTCAGCCAGGGTTGAAGGATGCTGAAAGAATGTTGGTAATGACAGTTTGATTGACATGAACATCGGAAATAACCTTCTGGAGGATTTTCCTGTAGGTCCTCATGACAACTTTGTTAGAGTGAAAGACTGTGTATGGTTCGTGAGAACATGATGTTTGATTCTTGCTAACCCTACGCACCGATGTGATTCCTACAGGGAAAGCAGTTTGTTGTAGGGATTACTTTTTAATGGGTTCGAAAGAGTACTGCATGAGTCATGAAAGGACTATGTTGAGCTCCTTATGGAGGGGAAGGACACCTAAAGACCTAAAGGGAGGGAAAACCTTATTCAACCCTTTTAGAAAATCCTTGGTCACGGGGAGGTTCTTGGGGGAAAGAAGTTTGTTAAGGACATTTACTGCAGGCAGTAAGGGCTGCCAAATGAATTTTCATTGAAGAGAATTGCAAGCCACATTTTCCAAATGTTGGACATTTGGAAGAATGACATCTTCCTGACAAGTTGTAGGGTCCACGTTTTTGGAATAACACCAAATGTAAAATCTCTTCCACTTGAAGGAGTATGTGGAATGGGTTGAAGGGTGCTTAGTCCCTGGAGGATGTACATGCAGTCTTGTGGCAGGTTCAACTGTTCGTACTGCATTAGCTCATGAGCAATCCAGTCAAATTCAAGGAGGAGAAATTGGGGTAGACCATGTGGCCTCTGAATTTCGTTAGCAGGTCTGTTCTCCATGGCAGCTTGAGATGTGGACGCTCTGAAAGGTGAAGAAGGTCCGTGAACCACCACTGACGTGGCCACTCCGAGGTATTAAGATCCTCCTGGTTCTCGAATGGGACAGCTTGATGAGGACCGACGGGATCAGGAGAATCAGAAGAAAGGCAGAGAAATCTGCCGAACCACTGGATCCATAGGGCATTTCCCAGCGTCCCTATTTGTAAGTATCGCGAGGCAAAGCTGCAACGTTTTTTGTTTTCTGCTGTAGCAAACAAGTCAATTTTTGCTGAGGTCCACAAACTGAAGATGTTTTGTACGACGTCATTGTTCAAGACTTATTCGTGATTTTCATGCAGAACACTACTGAGTGTGTCTGCTTTAGCATTTTGCACACCTGAAAGGTGAGGTGCCATAATTCTCAGGTCCCCAGCTATGAGCTATTTCCAGATTGAGCTTTGTGTGATATGGGTCTGGACCTCATTTGCCTCTGCTTGTTGAGGTAGTACATGGTGGGTGCATTGTATGTCTGAACAAGCAGGGACTGGGTCTTGGGTGATGGGCGAAAAGCTTTGAGTGCTAATGAACTGCCCGGAGCTTGAGGAAATAGATGTTATAGGTCATCTGGCTCAGAGACCATGTGCCCTGAATTTTGGAGGTGATCCATATTGGCTTGCCACCCTAGTAGTAATGCATCTATCACTATGGTCTGAGAGGGAACCTCTAAGAGGGAACCTGTTGATGAAATGGCATTCTCTGAAGCAGGTTGGCTTGAGAGCACCACCACTTCAGGGTCTGTTTTGCATGAACAGATAGTTTGATCCCGTCCTTCCAGTTACCCTTTAGTTGGTACCACTGGTCCTAAAGACATACCTGGAGTAGGTGCATGTGGAGATGGGCTTTCAGAGTCAGGAAGATACAGGAGCCATGAAGCCGAGGAGAGATGACACTGCCCTCACAGTGGGATGAGAGGCTTTCATGAAAGAGTGACACTTCAGAAGGAACAATAACAGTCGCTCCCCGAAGTAAACACTCTTGCCTGAACAGTGTCGATGGAGGCCCCCAAATAATGCTAAGTCTGAATAGGGGTAGATGTTGACTTGCTGTGATTGATATAAAGCCCCAACTGTCAAATGAGATCCAGCTGTAATGAAGCTGGGCTTCCAGTTAAGTGGACACCTTGGTTAGCCAATCGTCTAGGTATGGGTAGACAAAGATTCAATGTTTTCTGACAGGTCCAGCTGTAATGAAGCTGGGCTTCCTGAGAAGTGGACACCTTGACTAGCCAATCTTTTAGATATGGGTAGGTGAAGATTCAATGATTTCTGAGTTGGGTAGCTACTACTGCCATGCACTTCGAGAATGTTCTGGGTGCTGACTTAAGGACAAATGGAAGTACTTGGTACTGATAGTGATCCTGCCCCATGACAAACCTCAAGAATTTACAATGCTTCTTGACAATTGGTACATGGAAGTACACATCTTGAAGGTCTATGGAGCAGAGAAGGGTCTCCCTGTTGTAACCTTGGATAGGTCTGATGTAATGCCAGCATCCAATACTTTTCTTGCCGAATCCATTTGTTGGCTTCTTTCAGGTCGAGAATGGGTCTGAATTCATTCTGGTCTTCTTTTTCACCAGAAAATATCTGGAATAAATGCCTGCAATGGCAGATGGGGATTGGGCTGTTTTGGAGGTATGGTCAGGGGGGGGGACTTGTGAATCTGAGATAATACCCACGTCGAACAATATTCACAACCCAGACTTCTTGCGTGTTTTTTTTTTTGCCACTCTGCCAGAAATTGAGTGATGTTTCCCCCTACTGGAGTGGGTAACGGAAGAGGGGGGAGGAAAGATTCATGGCTTGGAGCCTAATGTCTGTTTAACCCTTTAAGCAGGCTGTTGGGTGGCTCTTCCTCTAATCTGCTTTTGTTGGTGAGTTCATTGGTCTTGTGGTTGCTGAAGACGTTGATATGATTGAGGGGTTTGAACCCTCTGAGGGCAGAAACAGTTCTGATAGGGGCTCAAAGATTGTCTCTGCTCTTTTGGCCTTTCTGGACCACCTGCTTTTAGGGTTTCCATCACAGCTGTCATGTGAGACATCTTGTCATCAGTGTGGCTTACAAAAAGGGTGGACCCTGAGAATGAGAGATTAAGGATCCTCTGCTAAAAGTCCGGCTTGAGAGTTGTTAAACAGAGCCAATAATGCCTCCTTAAAGCTAGGCAGTGGCAGTATTCATGTGGCACTAACAGGGAAGAGTCCTGCAACCGCACTGATGACCCGATTTGACATCACCAAACTGTTAAATAGAGTCCCATAGCGCTATATCTTACCTGCTCAGGAGGGCAGCTGCACTGGCTGCTTTCATGGTGCTTGCGGCTGTGTACAGACTTTCAGACCTATAGAGTCAAGCTTTTACTCTCCTTATCAGGTTGCTCAGATGAAGTAGGAGTAGTGGCATGGTGCTTTTTAGCCACTAATGTGACTACTGAGTCCGGAGGAAGAGAAAGTCCTGGCTCAGGAGGTCAATATTTTTTCTGAAGCCTCAATGGAGCAGTTTTAACTGAGGCCAGAGTCAGAACTAGTTCCACTGCTGGTTCTAGGAGACCTGGGACCAGTGGAAGTAGTGTTCTTGACGCTGACTGCAGATAAAAGCTTCTCAAATAGCATGGATGTGGAGGGGATAGTAACCGACATCTGAATATTGAGCTTTGCAGCTCTTCTTATCAGGACATCCTGGAAGGTATTAATAACATTCACCGGAGAGATGTGAGGTGGCGGTGAATCAAATAGTGTTGGTGAGTATCCTCCCATAGAGGTGGATGTAGTCTAAGTGGAACAATGTTGAGATTTTGAGCGTGACCTGAATCTTGAGTGTGATTGGTGTGAACAATGACAACACCTTGAACACGGAGATGAATACCTGGAACTGTGGCAGCAGTAATGCAATAGCGATGGTGCATTTTGGATCGCGCTTTAGGTCTTGGCAGAGGAGCGTCCACAGGTGGCGGGATAGGCGCAAATGCAAGAGGCGCTTTAGGTGGCGGTGGAGGAGGCGTTGGAGGTGGAGTTGGTGACGGAGAGGATGGTGGAAGAGAACTTGGCAGTACAATGCATGAAGAAGGGGAATAAATCCTCGAATATTCCAAATCTGGAGATGAATAAATGAATTTCCTCTTCTTCCTGTGTCCTAAACGTCAAAAGACTTCGACGTCGGCCTCCATGAACTCCTCAGCGTCGATCTGCTCCTTGGTGTCAACCTCAGCCGGCGCCTTGACGGTGAAACCACTCCTTCCTGACGTTGAAACACTCTTAACTGCCAATCAAGGTCTGTGCGTCAACAGTGTATGGGTCTTTGATGTTGACCCACCTTGCTCGACTTCGATCTAACTCTCTTCCTCCACCTACCCCAACCTCTCAATGTCGACCGGGACCAATATTTTTAGGCTGAAGTCTTCTTTTTGGATCTTCCACATCCTTCAGAGACAGACAGCACAGCCTTAGTAGAGGATTGGCCCTTTCCTTGCTCTGAGGTCCCACCTTCAGATTGTGCCTGCTGCCTGCGTCTTTCTTCAGTGCCATGGAGGCAGATTTTCTCCCTGTCCCTCAGGGTGCTCCTTGAAAAGATCCTACAGTGATGACAAGAATCAGGAACATGGCTTGCTGGAAAACAGATGATGCAGACATTATGATCGTCTGTTTCGGACTTCTTTCTCCCACAGTCAGGGCATTTGTCAAACAAAGATGGCATTTTATTTGACAAAGTACCTCACCTTTCTGTCAGAAAAATGCAGAAAAAGTCAGGAAGAGATGAAAATCGTCGAATTAAGTGGTTGAGACAAAATTCTACTTGAGAATTTTGAGGAGAAAAAGCCTAAAAAGGCTGAGCTCAATGCTCCATGATCCTGTTAGCAGAAAACGAAAACATTAACTGAAGCAACTGTCACTTGCTGAACATTATGAGATACTGGTGGTCCCAGGGTTCTTAAAGGTACAGTCGGTTTTTACCTCACATAATGATGGCCTGTATGGCTACCGTGTCCTGCTTTCCTTCATCTCAATACTTTTACAGAAAAGGGTTTATGAGAGAGGTTTAAACTGTTTTTACAAAATATTAACATGAAATTTTACAAATATGCTTTTCTTGGCCCTCATTTTTAAGTACAAGATGAATAACTGGGCTATTGTAGCCCGTTCCTATAGGCTGCATAATGATTTTTCTCTTAAGTGACTCTGTAGACGTTCCCAAAGAAAGGCGAACATCTACACTTAAGGAGATACACTATGAACAAGTGCTCTAGGATCCCCGCACGTGTGCGGGACTATTCAGTGCTTATGACTATCAATGGAGATCCCCTAAGAGAGAAAATATATGAATTAAGGACTATTTGTCCCTCCAGAGAGTTAGGACTTGCATCACTGTCACCTGCCGGGCATTATGGAATACTGGTGGTCCCTGGGTTCTTTAAGGTACATACAGTCGGTTCTTAATTCACATAATGATGACCTATGGGGTTACACTGTCCTGCTTTCCTTTATCTCTATACTTTTAGAAAAAAGGGTTTGTGAAAGAGGTTTAAGCTGTTTTTACAAAATATTAACATTAAATTATACAAATATGCTTTTCTTGACCCCCATTTGTAAGTACAAGATGAATAATTGGGCCATTGTAGCCTGTTCCTATAGGCTTCATAATGATTTTTCTCTTAAGTGAATCTGCAGACCTTCCTGAAGAAAGGTGAACATCTACACTTAAGAAGATATACAATGAACAAGTGCTCCAGGATCCCCGCACGTTGGCGGGACTATTCAGTGCTTATGACTATTAATCGAGATCCCTTAAGAGAGAAAATATATGAATTGAGGACTGTCCCTCAAGAGACTTAGGACTTGCATCAATGCCCTCAAATCAGTATTAAATATAATTGAACTACATAATGCTGCTTTTTATATATCTGTCGCCGAGTTGTTACCACTGGTTTCTGTACCGTAGCTAAATGGGATGTAGGCTTAAGTACTAATTGTAAACATGCTAATAAATAGGGTGTCTGTGTACACAATACAAGTAATAATTAATTTTGCTACAGTAGTCTTGTATAACATTTTGCCTTTGTTAGAAAACAGTAAGTGCTAAAACGTTGCTTGTTTGTACTAGTTTGCTATGTGTTCCCCCAAAAATATGCTGCTGTTCTCCACAACTCTAGCTGTTGAAGGCCTCTTCCAGCAGCATTCTGTGGGAACCATAAGAAACCAGGCAATTCAATGCATTTGTTTTCTTGAAAGGGCTTGGGCCCAGCACTATCTTGCCCTTATGGAAATGCATTAAACCTTCTTCATTCCTAAGTTCACTTGCCACTCCCATAGAAATTACAGTATTGAGTGATGCTATTTTTAGTGGCGATGTTCTGAATATCAGCTTGAGTATGAGCTCAAATAGATATCTGGTGAGCCTGCAAAGTAATAAGATGATCTCACTGGTGGTAAAACTTAGCACCCCTGATGAGGCAATGAAGCGCTTTATGGAGAGTAGCAAGCTACTCCAGAACCCAAGGTTAGAAGTCAGTCCAGTGGTTATTGTGATTAGTAATATGCTGTTAACTTGTTGGGCCCCGCCCCTTACCGTCTACATGCCTGAATCGCTCCTTGGGGTATATACATGTCCCCATGAACTGAGTGGTGCATCGGCTGCCCCCCACTCAAATCCCCCACAGGGGGCCACCCATAGACTGAAATCCTGTGTGTGTGGGGTTCCCTCTCACCCACCCTGGCCCTGCTCAGAGTCCACCCCTCCACCACCCAATGGAGCTCCACTTTCCTTACCTTGCTGCTGTAGACCTGCCTCTGGAGGCTCTGTACCCACCATTTGCCCCCTCACTACTCCCATGGGGCCCTTGGACGCTGCCTTGCCCATCCCACAGCCTGGACCCCTATTCACCTGACAGGTCTGGGGGCAGAGGACGTCGACTGTGCAGGGCACAAGGTGAGCCTGAACATAATTCTGTCTGTGCATGGCGACTCAGGAGCCACAATCACCAACTCCGTAGAACGCAACATGGTACCGCACAGAACTTTTAACAGCATGAGGCGAGGGGACCCCAAACAACAAAAATTGCAGATTGAGTGTACTAGGGTGACAGACAAGTTGGAGGCCCTGGCTGGCATGGAGGGTTGGGCATCCGGACCATCTTGCCCTAAGCACCTGACTGGTACGGATGCCAATATGGTGGAAATTTGAGCGGGATTCTGCGCTATAGATGTCTAGACACACTCAATGGCAGGCTGGAAGGGATGGGGGGAGCACCTGGACCGTCAGCACAATCGACTAGAAGGTGGACAGAAGCGCATTTCAACTCTGGAGGATGTCACAGTGACAACCACCAAGCAATTGTAACAACTGGAATGACTACTTGAGACTGTAGCCATCAAGAACAAAGACTTGGAAGCCAGATCCCATCAAAATAACCTGGGGATCCTGGGTGTTGCAGAGTCACTGACACGGGTAGGAGCACCTGCTGAGGCGGGAGGATGCTGAACTTGTTATACTGGGAGGCAACCTCAATATGACAGTAGACCCCCTCTTGTGCACCCCCAGGTCGGCGCAGAGCTGCAAGCCGCACTCATTGCAAGTCCTTCGTGACATCTGTGGCACTTACTCACTTAGGGATGCTTGGCACTACGTTCACACACTGCCACCCTGGGTTACACATTTTAAGATGCACCACTTAATACATGGACTCATTTAGATTACTGGCTACTCTCAACACTGACCCTCCCTGGCTGAGCAATGTACCCCACTTCTGATGCACATTGTCAGATCACTCTCTGATTCAGATAATTTTTGACAATGCCCTTTGGGGGCAGTGTTGAACTCCACTTGCGATTCCTGTGCAACGCCTTGCTCAAAGAGATATTCTGATAGGAACTCCACACATCCATTGTGGACTACTTAAAACTTAAGCTAGGAACAGTCTCTACAGATGCTACCCTTTGAGAGACCTTTAAGGCCTACATTCATACCTAGGATAGGCACCCTTATTTTAGGCCTGCAGACTGTGCCTTTAAAAAAACACATACATGTTTTATTCATTATACTCCTTTTAGCTCGCTGTTTTTGTATTCTAATCAGTTGCCTTTTCTGGGAAGGCGTAGTTATTTAAGCTTCATCAGCACATTTGCACGCATTTCACTCTGTGCCCTGCTCAAGGCTGTTGTAATCGGTATTTGAATTTCCAACAACCATTGCTGCTCTAGGAGTTATGGAAACAACAATTAACTTTAGACATATCATCACATCAGGCCTGTTCTTAGAACACTGTTCTGTTTGTTATATAAACACCATGGAGGCCTAAGAAGAACAGAGGCCATTACACTCATGGCCGTTCGGGGACATGCATCATTTCATTGACAGCTTTGCTGATCTTGGCTCTAACCCTACAGCCAACCAGGAGGATTGCCAGCAGACAACAGGCAGACCCTAGCCCATCTTTCAGGTATGGGGTTGGGGCTCTTCCCACAGGCCAGGATTGGCCTTAATCTCTGAACTATGTTTCCTCTGCTTAATTACTGCAGCCCACACTTTTTATAATCTAATGCAATTGCTTTAATAAACAAATTGAAACCTATCTTGCATCTCCTCATTTGTCTTCACGTGCATGCATGAGACTTTGTGTAACAGAGAAAAGATACGATCTGCTCACCACGACTTCCCTGAGGACTGTCATGTTCTAGACTGCCACAAACCTCCTTTACTTTCTAGGTTTAGGTGAGGTGCTAGCCTAAGAAGTCAGGCCGACAGCTTCCAGATCCAGACGGTGTGAGAACGACTCAGTCACCCACACTCGGTAGTGCTACCATCCTAAACTATGCAGTATTACCCCCCCATGATAAGAGCCCTACGACAGCATCTCTAAAAACACAGGGATTTTATGGGATATACGCAATTCACTAGCTCAGTTCGAAAACAAAATATGCAACACAGACCTTGCTGATGCCCAACTCAACCACAGACCGCAGTTGCTATGCCGCACTTCCCTACTGGATGAGCTCTGTGAGCTGGCCGAACAGGAAGTGGCCCACCTGGGAGAACACTCTGGTGCCAGGCGTTAGGGGGAATGGGACTGTCCAAGCTGTACTCTGGCAAGCTTGCTTCGTCACCCTTCTCCCTCCTGTATCCCCTGTTCCCATTACTCCTCATTATAAGCATTGGCCCTCTCCTCCGCCACTTGCAGGAGAAACATCTCCACCGTGGCTTGCAATTGAAATCCGGACCTCTGCTAGTGTCCCTCTACACATATGATGTTCTATTTGTGCGTCATCCCTCGGAAAACTTGTCCATAATAGTGCACAAGATTATACAGTTCTGTCAGTTCTCAGGCCTTAACATCATTTGGAATAAATCTGAGCTATTTCCTCTTACAGACACCACCACTCTGCAGGCAGGTGAATTCCCCCAAAAGTGGTGCACTGATTCAGTCAAGTATCTGGGTGTCCACATTCACTGCAAGAAGGAGCAGGTCATCTGGCTAAACTATGGCAAAGCCATAGATAACTTAAAGGTGCAGATGGAACGGTGGTTCCAGTTGCCGTTTTACATGTCTGGCCGGATCGCCATCATTAAGATGGTGGCCCTCCCCCGTTTTAGGGGATTTAAAAAAAAATATAGCCATCCCTCTAACCAATTCTTTTTTTAATAAGCTGATATTACTTCTTCTGTGACTGATATGGGTGGGACCCAGTCCCCAAGTCGGCTGGAATAGGCTGGTGCTCCCTTACGAGTGAGGGGGTTTTGGTGTGCCGCATTTTCATCTCTAATTATCTGGTGACACTAGTCAATTTGCATACCACTGATACCACAGGGATGCACAATTAATATATTCTGCTTGACCCTGCTGACATCCAGACGCTCTTCACCACCATTTGGTCTTTGCGCAAACTCTTTCAGCTAGTTGGCGGGGATGTGCTGTATTCCCCTTCATTACCCCTTGTGGAAAATCCCCTGCATAAGAGTGGCTAGTCAAGCGCACACTGTCCTGTCTAGCATTACACGCATTTGGTGATCTTTTCCCTGACGGGCAGGTCATAACACACACTGATGATGTCCGGATTGCCAATGACACCCCCATGGACCACTTTGTTCTGCGCCACAGTCACAGAGCACTGAGCGCCTAGATCCCCTCTTATCCTCTTGCTCACGTAAAGTTCACATCATTGACTGCAGTGATAACTGACCCGGACGGAAGGTTCATGTTTTCCAGTGTATCATATCAGTGTGGGACTACTACCAACACGAGATGGAAAGCTCAGGGAGACATGGGAGGACGAGTTGCAGCGCCCACTCACAGACAAAATCAAGTATTACTGTTGCCAACAAACAAAGCCCATATTCCCAAAACCAGTGACAAAAGCTCATACATTTCAAATTATTATTATTATTTTTTTCACAAAGTACATACACTACACCTTGGCTAAAATTGACCCTTCCAAATCCCCATACTGCCCTAAGTGCCATGTAGAGAAGACAGACTTCACACACCTGACATTAAATTGCACTCACATGGGTGGTTTTTGGAGAGACCTCCTCACCCATCTCTTCTGCTTGATAGGGATTGCTCTGGAACCTGACACAGTCATCGCCCTGGGGGGGGTATGTACAGGATTTGCCATGGGAGGTCAACAGGTTTACAATAATGGTGTTAGCAAAGCATTAATTCACCTTGCAATTGGGTAGCCGGAAATCCCAAACTGTTCCAGCTTGGCTTAAAAGCCTGACTTTCTGCAACAGTAATAGGGAGATATATGCCACAATGTTACCTCACAGGGCTAGACCAAGACACATATGGAAAACATTTGTGAACTACCTGTTGCAGCATGAATCTCAAAAATCTGATTGAATTGCAATGTTTATACCTGACTATTGCTTCCTGTTCTCTGCTCTTTATTGTCAGATGTGGGGTGTGTGGATATCTACTGCAATCTGCTATTGAGCTGTCTATTTTTGTGCCATTGGTGACATGTTTTTTTGTGCTGCATCGAGAATGAGGAATATGTAAGGTATATTCTATCACTGAATGGTCCTCCCTTTAAACTACTGTTATTTGATGTCGTTCATACATTTACAACCCACATAGAAGGCTGTCATTTGAATGGGCTGTATCTGCTATAAAAATAAATTAAATTAAAAAAAAGCAATGTGCTGTCAAAAGTCTTGCATGTGTTTATTCCATTTACTTTGTATTAAATTTATTCCTGGTAGTTGTGATCATTAGCGGGGGTCACATGGTTGCAGTTGACGGGTTGTGAGCTAGAAAGGCTGGCAGAGATTAGGTAATGTTAGATTACAGGGCTAAGGTTTTAAAGAGGAGAGGTTGTGATCTATGAAATGAGGCATCAGCCAATTTGCAAAATTACAATAAGACGGGATGAGGCAGATAAGCAGGAGATTGAGCGGAGGCTATTCTCAGAAATAGAAAGTATGCGCAGGTTGGAAGATATGAAGAGGGTTACTCTTAAGAAAGAAAGAAGAGGAGTCAAGCGAAAGTAAGTCAAAATCAATTTTTAATGCAGGGTTAAGGAGATAGTGAGAGAAGGCTTTCTGAATTAGCAAGCAGTCTGAGAAAGTAGGCTGATAGGAGAAACAATCTTATACATGCTCCATATCCACGGCAACCATCTTAAACATGTGATGGTGGTCCAAGTGCATAGAAAATTTAAACATTAAGAGACCTAAACTGTTGAGTACCAAGCCTAGGATAGCCCGATAGCTCTTTAAGCATAGTATCCCAACCTTGGTACAGGGTCTGCACACTGTACAAGGGAAGTTGGCGCATACAAAGAGAAGGTCATATCTAAATATCGTCCCTCACTGTTCTGTAAATAGCATTTTTTTTTGTATTCACTCATTAAAAATTAGTTATTTGGCACTGGCTGACAGTGTCTCGTCGATGTGCAAACAGATTTATACCCTATTTTGTCACTTAATACCGACCAAATGTATGTTGTGATTGTAGTATATGCAGTATATGTATACACAAAGAAGGGTTCCATTTTGGACATCACAGGCATGTTTCTCTGCACACTCTGGGAGTAAAGTTTTTTTTTTTTTTTTTCAAACAGTGAAAGTGTATCAGGAGGGAGGAGCACTAGACAGTGAAGTGAAGACAATGGATGCAAGGTTCCTATAGAAATGTAATTAGGTCCTTACTGTAGCACTGCAACTTCGCTTTCCTGATCACTGTCTTTGTGGCTGTTCATAACCAGAGCCTGACATTTTACATCTCATTGAGCCACTGCTGTAGACAGTCTCCAGGATGGAGTCTGTCTACTCTGCTGCGAGGGAGACATCAACCCACACAAAGGCTGTCTTTGTGTGGGGTGATGGGCCCTCACAGCAGGGTAGAGAGGCACTTGAAAAGGAAGCCACCCCAAACAAGTTCTCCTGCCTGCTCAACCTATTTTGTTCCTTTTAAAATCCTTGTCTCTATCAAACCTCAAAACAACAAAAACATGCTTAACTCCTGCTTCCACAAACTCTCCCACAGGCACTACATACTGCCAGAGTTGCCTGCAGACACCAATCCTCATGTTCCAAGTATAAGGAAAAGGTTAATGAAAAAGGTAAATAAAATCTATGGAACACCGCCCAGTGTCCCATACAAGCTTTTCAAACTTTCACTGCTCTGCAAAAGCTGCAGATGAAATCTCAGGAATGTTTTAAAATGTTCTATAACTGCTGACAGCAATTAAAATTTGTGACGGTGTCAACGCGTCCCTTTATGACTAATTTATACACTCAGGGACTCGTTTTAGGCCAATGAATCTTTTGACCCTGATTGAAGACACCTTAGGACGAGATAGCTAATCAACATGCCAATCAATTTGTCAATATTGTCATCAATATTTATTATAACAATGCAATTCACCTTAGTCAATTACATTTAATAAGACTCAGAAACCATCATGACCTTTCAGTCATGAATAACCACACCAGTTTAGTATGAATTTTGTGATATTTATTCCCTATTGATTACAATTCTACTAGCAAGTTTATTAATCTCAATACCAAGAACCACATTAGCATGTTCACTATATGGTAACTATGGTAAGATTTCATCAAAGCAAGAATCACGAGTATTAGAACATAACACAGCATCAACATAGGTTATCCATAGCAGAGTAACATTAGCGCATTAGTCAACAAAGCATAGATTCAGTCATTTGTCTATTTGCGTCAGTTTAGTGAATCCCTGTCCTAACCTTGAATTAGCATTGGCATGTTGGACTTCATGCAAAACAATTTAGTAACACCAATTTGAAAAACATCTAGCTATTGTCTCTGTCAAAAGTAGCAGTTGGTACCTAGAAAGGAAACCAGCTGTTTTTTTTTTTTTTTTTAAACATCTCCAACTCATTGTAACTACGTCCTGCGTGTATAAAACACTTGAGTATTTAACACGTGCGTTTGATACGATTTTGTGATCTCTTTTGTTTATTTTCACCCTCAAACAAAAGAGAAAGAAGAACAATGGGAAAGTACTTGGGTACTGGGTCAGGGTTGAAAGAAAAAAAGAAAAGGAATAATAGAGAGAAGGAAAAAGTAAATAAAATATTTTCAAGAACAATTCTATTCTTAAGGTATGTGTTCAAAAATCCTATGTTCGCTAGTTACTACGAATGAAACAAAATACATTTAAGAGAAAAATCTGTGATGTATGTATTTTTATAAAATAAAAAATAAAAAAATCAATGTTGCCACCTTGTATTTTCACAAACCTACAATGGTGGTACATAAGCCACGGTAGGCATCCAGGTCACTGTCTGGCTGTAATAATCTCTTGCCAAACATATCCTATTCCTCGAAGAACATCTGTCTCTATTTTAGTGGCTCAGGTGTGGATGGTGGTACAAGCTCAGCAGCTACTCCTCCTCTAGAGTCTCTGCTCTCTTCACTGCTTTTCTAGCAGTTCTGCTTCACGATATGTCAAATATTCTTACTTCTTTTTCAGTGACCGTGGAGCTTCAGCTTCTACTTACAGACCCAATGCTGGAAAAAGAATGTGAAGATGACAACCATGCACAGGCTCTTCTGGGGTGCATGCCTGACGTCACAGAAAGATGACGGACGACAAAAGAAGAGAGAGTGAAAAGGAAGACTAAGGACTAAGAAAAGTATTCTGAACCCAACCACTAGATGGTGGAATAATGCACAGTGTGTGAATCTAGAAAAGATGCAAGATGCAAAAAATTCTTTTCACTGAACCAGAGTTGAAATCAGTGCTGAGGTACACTGGGTTTTAGCGGAGACAGAATACTTTTTCAACATCCATTCCTGTGCCGAGAAAAGGGCCTGAATTAGTGGTTGCAACCAAAGTCAGTGGCATTTTTGGTAATTTGTATCCTGGCTTTCAATTCCTCGAGCTTTTAAGTGAAACATTTTTGTTTGATCTTTCTGGAAAGATGCATTCATCGGATTAATGTAATTTAAATTTCAAAGTATATGGTTTCCAATTGGAGTCTTGCTAAAGCCCAAATTCACAGTGTCCTTCGCCAGAGCTACCCCAATTAAGTCTCATTTCCACTGAACTACACCTTCCTATTTTGCAATTCCTGTGGGGATCTGGGTCCAGTAGATCATAATCATATGAACGTAATATTCCCACAAGAACTCCTCTGGATCTGCAACTTCAGTTCTCGCCTCCGATGAAAGGCGAACCAGCCACAAAACTTCCAGCCTTCCAAAAGGCCTTCACTTTCTGCTGTGCGATGGTGCTTCACTAGCCTTCCCTACCAGGATAACCCTTAATCAGTTGAGAGTTTCAAATAATTAACAGTCAACACATACGTAGAAAGTAATATATCCATTCGCTTTTCAGTGAGATGATTCTCTCAAACGTTTTTCTTAGCAATTTCTCATGTACTCCCTTTCATGAAGAATGAAGTCTGATATACAGAACGATGTTGCATTTTAACTGAAAAGTCATTGTGAATGTTGCAAAGAGTGAAGAGACAATCAAGAACAGGCAGCCTTAAAATCAGAATTCTCTGACCGTTTCAATCCTGATAGCATTTGCATTTTGGCAAAACTGCTCATATCATAAAAATATAAGAAGAAATACATAATGTGATTATTTGATTATGTTCTTTAGATACTGTCATTAAAGTAACACTTACTTTCATTAAAAGCATATTCAAATCCTTCAAGTGTATCAGGAAAATCTAGCGGGGGTTCATCTTTTTTCATCAGTTCATCCAGGTCTATCCGAGATAACAAATCTACCAGAAAAAAAAAATACAATTAGTAGTAAGCTATTTAGTAAAACAATCCATAAGAAGGAAAAGTAACTTTCCAGGTTCAAAACCACACAACATTGATAAAACATCTAACTGTAACATTTCTAAAACATAAGCATTTTTAAATGTTTATTTAAAAAAAATAAAGTTTGATAACCCTCGGTAAAGGAGCAAATATTACAACATGGAGGAGAGTAGTGAAAACACAAAAACCTGCTTGATGAATGACATGTTGAAAAGTTCCTTTTTTCTTGAGGTAGGTCTTATTAAGTAACGTATACTTGTTTACAATATGTATGACTATTTTACCATTTAGGGTCTGATGCAGCGTTAGGAGAATTCTGGGCCCAGTGTAAATGGGAACTTGCCCAGGGACTGGAATTTCAAGATTTGGAGTAATTAGTTTCCTGAAATATTTCAAAAGGGCAAGCCAGCATGTTAGGGGGGAAAAGTGTGGAAAAAAGAAATAATTTCGATGTTGGTGGAGACATGGATACAGTGAGGCTGTTAGACAAAATTAAAAGGATAGCCAGGTTTTTGGTTGCCCTGAGCGTATCATTTTTTTATTATTTTGTTTGTGGAAAATCTGTTTATTAACGTTTTCATCATATTATAACATTCATTTGTAGAACAAGAGCAGGACATTTAGTATGTGCAATTATTAGTAGACTAGATGAGCACAACTGTCCAACCCAGACAGCGGAATAATTGGCTGCGAAGACATATTGCATATGGTTCCACCCCGCACCATAAAGCCCATATATAACAGGATTAATTAATGCATGAGCGCTATCAGACCAAACCGAACACTGGAATCATGAGTCACACAAACAATTGAGCATGTTACAGGCACCACAGTGGTACCTTAACCCTTTCCGGCAGGTCATTGTGCACGTACAGCAGTGTGCATTCAGGCGCAGAGCTTCAGATAAGGGACAACTTAACAATAAGAACGTGAACATGAACGAACTTTGGAGGACTGCCTCTACAAGCAGCAGGTCCAGGCCGGAGCATAGTCTCTGGGGCACAGAGATCCCATGTTTTGCCCGTGCGCATCAGCAAAGGGCAGACGTGCACAACCACACTCCCCCGCCTCCCACATAGGTCACATTCTCAACTCAAAAGGCCTAGGTCAGGTCCGCTGCTCGAAGTTCAGCACCCAACCCATTGCGTTCCCACACCAGGATGAGATACATACACTCAATGGCCATCAGACAGCCACCTCCTCATCCGAGGTCTGCCCCAAACCCCGCAAGCATGCCAGCATCGCCTCCCAACTGACCGATAGTGGGTACTTATGCAGCCCAGCTCATCTTCCCTCGCCAACGCCACTCCCTCCGCCACAGGCCACACCTCGAACGAGGACTTCCAGGCCCTCTCAACCGGTGGGTCGGATGACTTCCACCGGCGGGTTATCAATCTCTTGGCCGTTATCAGGCCTAGGTTCTGAAATCGTGCTGCAGCACTGTTCCGCGTGTCCCTAGGAAAAAGGCCCAGTATACAGGACTCCCAAATAAACTGTACCAGTCGCAACACGCACTCCGATAAGCAACCCACCACCGGCCCCCAGAAGCCACTCAACGATGGCTAGGACCAGAGCATGTCCGCGTCACTGCAAGAGCAACGGGGGCCCGCTGCGTCACGGCGAGCAAAGTATCTGTTTATGTGGCCTGGAATGAGGTATGCCCTGTGTATGATGTAGAACTGAATCTAGCGGAATCTGGAGTTACGCGGTATGTTAACATGGCCGGAAAGAGCTGATCTCGACCGTTCATCCGTGAACGGAGTAATCACATCCACATCCCAGGCCGCGCACAGTGAATCACATTCAAGGGCTGTGTGTAGACGCAACGCCTCAATGAACCAATGAATTAGGTGCCGTCCCAGTCCCATCACCTGTATATACTGTAGCAATAAATGTGCAGGAGGAGCAGTAGGCAAGTCACCCTATTTAGATGCAAGCGACCTCAGCAGTGAGTTATACAGCAGAAACTGCCCCGCAGGAAGACCTGACTCCTGTACCAACGCAGGAAACGGTATCAGCTTACCGTCGTAATACAGATCACCCAGCGTATACAGCTCCACTGCGTGTCACGCCCGCAGCTCGGACCCGGACGTAACTATAGAGCCAGGAGGAGTGCCCAACAACGCCAGGGCCGGTGCAAACGGGATCGCCCCACCACCAAGTCTCCCCGGGAACTACGATAACAGCTGACTGCAACCCTGAGGAACAACTGATCTGGTAATGCCACTTGCGTTATTGGGTGAAACAAATGCGAGACCTGCATGAGGGACCACGGGTCTTCCAGGGTTTCCATATCGGCGAGATTCAGGCCCGACAAACCACGTAGACACCAATTGGAGCTGGGACGCCGAATAGTAGTGCTCCACGTTAGGGACCGACAGGCCAGCCCTCTCCAGCGGCAATTTCCGGAGCGCAACTCTACACCTTCCCCCATTCAAAATAAAATCTCTCAGTGTAGATTCCAGGCACCTGAAAAACCTAGGAGGGATATAAAGCGGGATGTTAGTGAAGTAGTATAAAAGGCGTGGCAGAACTATCATCTTTCGGAGCGCTATCCTACCTGCCACCAACAGCGGCAGCGTCTGCCAAAAAGTAATCTGGGACTTGATTGAGGACACTGCTCTCTTGAGGTTAGCGTCTATTAGGTCGTCTTCATGGTGATAGACGCGAATGCCCAGATAACGGAATGCACGGGGCTGCCAGGGAACCGCACTCTCAAAGAAGCAAAACTCTGGATCAGGGAGCCCAGGGTCAAAGGGGAAAAGGCAGGACTTAGCCCAATTAACCCTGAGGCCAGACAACAAGGCAAACTGCTGCAGTACGGTCCCAACCCCCAGAGGAATTCACAAGATATCCCGGAAGTATAACAAGAGGTCATCGGCATATAAAAATACCGCGTGCACGCCATCCCCAAAAGAGATGCCCCAACTCGCACCACTGTCGTGCAAGGCCGCCGCCAGCGGCTCCATATCAAGGGAGAAGAGTAGCGGGGAAAGGGGGCAACCCTGCCTCGTACCTCTGCACACATTGACTGGTTTTGATATAATACGCCCCATCTTAACCCAAACTTGCGGCTTAGTGTATAACAGTTTAACCATACGAACAAAAAGGGGCCCCATGCCGAACCGCTGCAAAACCCTGAAAAGATAAGGCCATTCCAAGGAGTCGAAAGCCTTCTCCAGATCAAGGACAAGGCAGCCTGCCTGCGGCCAGACTCGCCTTGCGTAGCACATAACTCGAAACAGCCACCTGATGTTATAAGACGTGTCCCTCGCCGGAACAAACCCATTTTGGTCTGGGTGCACCAGGTCCGGCGTGATGGGTGCCAAACACATGGCTAAAATTTTGGCTAATATTTTGTAGTCCGTATTGAGCATGGCCAAAGGGCGGTATGAGTCCAACTCAACCGGATCCCGGTCAGGCTTGGAAAGAGACACTAGCATCGCCTCCCTTTGAGATGCCGACAAGTGTCCCCTCTGCACCGCCTCCTCAAAAACACGGAGAAGCTTAGGTGCAAGAAACGGAGTAAAAGCCTTATAAAAGTCCGTCGGCAGGCTATCCGGGCCCGGCGTCCTACCCAACGCCAGCTCCCGAATACCAGTCTGCACCTCAATAAGATCAAGAGGTTCCTCCAGCGTGTTCCTCTGGTCCGCCGTCAGACATGGGAGCTCCACCCCAGAGAGGAAGTCATCACAAGACTGCTCGGGGGCCACCACAATGGAGGTATACATTGTCTCATAGTGTTGCGTAAACGCCAAATGTATTTTCCCAGGTGTGTTCTTCCGCAATAAAGGGGACACCCGGTTTAATCCAGATCAGGGTCCCCCTGGCATAGGAGGAGTGGCCCGTTGCATACAATTGCCCTCTCCAGCGCCGCTGCAAATGAGGGAGCTCTGCCAACACTAAATGGGTCTCCTGCAAGAAGGCGAGGTGGATCGAGTGCCGTTTTAGATACGAATATATGGAATACCTGCGCCTAGGCGTATGTATACCGCGCACATTCCAGGTGAGTACAGTGCACGAAGTCATGGCAGTTTTAGCTCAGCATGCGCGCGTTCCACACATCCCGCCCCCAAGCACAGCATAGCACACATCATGCCAATGACCTCACGCCCAGACCAATAGCTCATGCAGTGCCTCCAACATAAAATAAGCAAACCCAATACAATCAGAGCAGATGAACAACCGGTTCCCGCCCAAACCCAAGTACCTGAACTTTCGACAACACAATCGCTCATATTAATCCTCCAGCAGTAAGAGAGTGGGGTAAGCCAGATCACACCGGGAGTCAGACAAGCGCTAACCCTGCCCGCCCGTCTATATTGGATAACAGTAGGGGGAAAAAGGAGGACCAGCGGCGGGCCGGGCCTCGGGCCGGAATCCGAGACAACCACATCACCAGCAGAGGCCATACAGTTTATCAGTACAACAGGTTTCCTGGCGTTCAGACCAGCAGGCTGCCCGTACAGAGTCATATGTCAGCTCCATGAACCAGGCCCACCATGCACATCAAGCAGAGGGCCACCGTACCCCCCGGCCGCCCATATGCGTCAAGGCAGGGCCTAGAAGAGGTCGTCTGCAGTGGCAGAAGTCACCACCGGGCCATCCGGGAACCCCAACTCGGAGAGCCAGTCAGGCGTGGCAGGGCGGTCACTGGGAGCTTTGAGATTTCAGTATCAGACTCAGACACCCTCGGGGAAGTGCCGATCGCCGCTGCCGACTGCAGCACCTCGCGCCTCTCCTGTATTAACTGCTCCAGATCAGGGGCATGCGCCACGGCCTCAGCAATACTGGCACCCCTCCTTCGGCCGCGCCACCCCAGGCCGAGCTTGTTCTGCGACGCAGACGGGCGCCTCTCCACCTCACGGCTCGAGACGCGGCCCGTTGACTCCAGCCAGTCCCATGCAGCTTCTGGCGAGGTGAAGAAGTGAGTTTTATTGTCAGCTATGATACGGAGTTTGGCTGGAAACAATAGAGTACTCCAGGCGCAACTCTCTGAGCCTGCGCTTCAAAGGCATATAGGAGGCCCTGTCTCACTGCACTGCCAGAGTATAGTCCGGGAACAACATTACTTGTGTGTCATCCACTCGGGGCGGCGGAGCGGACTTCACCGATCGGAGGATGATGTTGAGGTCCACATAATGAAACAAACGTATTATGAAGGGGTGAGGGCCGCTTCTCGGAGGTCGGGCCGCGTGGGGATTCGATGAGCCCGTTCCACTGAGAAAAAGGGGGTCAAGGCACCCTCCAGCACAAGCCCCCTCAGCCAGTTCTCTGAGTAAGTCACTGCGTTTCGGCCCTCTGCACCCTCTGGCAAGCCCACCACACGTATATTATTCCGCCGGGTGCGGCCTTCAGCGGCCTTCAGCGTCCCCCACACGGCGCTCCAGCTCCGCCACACGCGCCAAGGTATCCCCCACATTGGCCTCCAAGCGAGACGTCATTGGCGCTAGTTCATCCACTCTCACCTCCAACATACCTGTCTTGTCCACCAGGTTGTGATGGTCAACGTGCAGCAGAACAAGGTCACTGGCTACCTTGTCGATCTTGGCTTCCAATGAAGTGCGGGCACGTTCCAGCGAATCGCCAATGCGTTCTACCTCTGCCAACACAGCGTCCAGTTTCTGACCGTCTTGCCTCACAGCATCCTGCCCTCTCCCGGCGCCAGTGCCAGAGCGAAGGCGTCCCGCTCCCGCCATGGCTAAAGTCCATTCGCGTTCCGAGTCAGCGCCACCGCACACTCCGGGCAACTCACCACAAACGGCACAGGCGGCACTTCCCAGCGCAGACAACCAAATCCACTAGACTGGGCCAGGGTGACCGCCGCACATCAGTTTAGGACTTCCGAGCCAGCTCCTACACTCTCCTGGTAGGCCACCACGATGGCGCCGTTTACCCAGCACCACGAGGCTGGAAGGATCTCCTCGCCGCAGCCAACTCCGCACCCAGCGTCAAAGTCTGTCTCCTCCTCGCCTCTAGCTCTCACAGGGCAGGCACCTCACCACACAATCAAAAGGCTGGGCCAGCTTGCCTGCGCCCCCAGTATGGTGCCGCGCAGCAGCATGTGCAGCCCGGCCTGTAAGGTACCTGCAGCCAGCTTCTGTCCACTGCTCACGAGACTCCAGCTGCCAGCTCTATCCCACAGTTGGTCCAAAGAAGGGGCTTCGCTGGGAGCAGACTGCTCAGTGCGAGCCACGTGGCCAGGAGGCCCGGAGCTCCCTCCAATGTTGGGATTCTTCGCCCGGGGGGATAAGGCACGGCAACACTCGCCCCCCAGACACACAGGTTCCTTCTTTTGGCTCTGTGGGGGGTGCCGGGCTCCCGGGCGCCCCCCGCACACAGACCTCAATGGCCCGACCCCGCGGCACCCAGTGCGCGTGTCACCGCCAGGCCGCAGCCGCCGGACTCCAGCACCCGGTCGGCTGCGGACCCACGTGGGCTCAGCTCCTGTCCGCTTCCGCTTCCCGGGGCGCTTCTGCAGCGTCACGCCCCCACCAGCCAAGCACCGCCGGTCCTCGGGCCCCTTTAATGGCCAGATAAGCCGGGCGGTGCACGGAGCTCCTCTAGCTCACGTCCGCCATCTTCCGCCCTGAGCGTATCATAAGTCATGTGAGGAGCTGAGACTGAAGGATGGGCATGCGTGGATTAGTTACAATTTGTCAACAGTGTCCTCTCATTCTGGAGGAAGAATGTGTGAGGAGAATGATGATGCATCTGAGATAATTGTGCTGGTGTAGAACCTTTACCTATCCGCTTTTGTTTAAAAAAATAAAAAGAGATTTACTTTTTACATTTCAACATCATTAGACAGTAAGATAACCAAATAAAATATCATACTACCACCTTTGAGAGCAGTGGTCTTCTCTTTTTCTTCCGGACCGACTGGCTCTGGTTGTGCCATATTTACCCAAGGTGTAAAAACAATAGCAGTGAAGAAGGAGATGGACATCAATTTTTCCAGGATTGCCTACAGCCCAAAAAAAAAAAAAAAGATTTATCATGAAACAATATTTTCTATGTTCTTTTTTGCTTTACAGTATTTCAGTACAGTTAATGTTAGTGAAGAAATAAAAGTTAGTATATGTATAATTTCCATCACACAACACCTGAACATATTTTTGATGCCAGACAAACTTTAGCACAGTTTTTGTTCCAATTATGTATCCACATATCCTATGTGCATTCATGACTAGAGGCAAGGAACACAAGATTTTCTCACCACTGCAGATTATGCCAAATGTGTTGTTTAAGTGTGTCAGTGACTTCTTTTCTAAGGATAGGCACAACCAGGTTAGCAGGAATCCTTACAATTCCAAGTTATAGAATTAACGTTTTTGCAAATGATGATCTGCTGATGTTGAGCCCTGCTTCACCATGTTTTTACCAACATAAGCTTACTGCTTCTCGAGTCCTGGAAGAAGGGCAAACACACAGTTGTAGTACTGGACAGATGTAACAAATTCTGTTCCCTAAACCTATACCTGTAGTCAACGTACATCTTTCTGCTAAATTGTTATTGAGACTTAACACATGGTTAAAGAAAACAAAGCATGCATCATTCAGACTGATCTGCACTAATCACATTGCTCAATTTGGAATGTCGGGCATGTGCTACAATCAATCCAAACTGGTTGGTTTAAATGGAAGGTCCCATGTGGTGCTTGGCAATACCAGTATTAAGGGGAGCGGAGGAGGTTAGCAATCTTTTTGCTGTATACATTGAAGTTTAGTGGCCTAGATCCCAGAAATGGAAGCAGTCCTCTGGAATATATGGCAATAAACTGGTATTATTTGGACAGAGGTGTGGAATCCCTACCGCCCAACGCCCAGGACATATTGTTTGGGGTCAAGGACAAAAGGTTTTAATTTTAATTTTGTCCACTGGACAAGTAGGCCCAATCCTTGCAGCACCTTGGCTGCCATTTTACAGTACCACATTATGGATCTGTGAAAGTGTGTTGTCTGCAGTTAAGGTAAGATTTGTATCCACATGTCCATACTGTTCAAACTTGTATTTATCGTTTATTAAAACAAAGTGTTTATTAATAAGGTTTGCTCCAAGGATATGCTGTGAGCTGCTCGGCTTGCACTACAGAGCGTGGTTCAGAATAAAAATGTGCCCACAAATGTTTCAGAATTTGAGGCTACGTATGATGCTCCCGCAATGCTCTCTGATTAGATGTAACTAGCTGCAGAGGCCTGAAAGCAAGAATGGTGATTCTTTGATTTCAAAATAAAATGTAAATAAAAAAATAGCAAGCAGAAGAAAAGCATTTTGCTAAACTTTGCAATTTTAGGTACCATTTTTGAGACATCGTTTAGTAAATTATGTATGATACATGCTAGCATTTCCAAACAATATTAATAATGGAAAATTAGTGTAAAATGAGTTTTAGCAAGATTATAGGAAAGATGAAAATAAACACGCATTGGCAAAGGCAACAGGTCCAGAGCGCAATACCATCCTTTTGGGTTTGTCAAGGTGTGATTTATTCTGACAAATTTTTCAAGAAAGAAAGTCACAAAAGTGCACCTATTGTATATGTCCCTACTTAGTGTAGATTTGCATCTCTCAAGAAGTCACAAGAATTTACAGAAGTAGGCCTGGAAATAATACTGCTAGAAAAAGTTTGAGAACTTTATTTTAGTGTGAGCAAATATGAATGTCTAGGTTTGCTCATGCAAAACTCTGATTAGAGTCTGCAAGTTCACTTTCCAACAATGTCGTTTTCCCAACCTAGATAAAGTTTTACTTCAGCCCTTGTCAGGAGTAAATGTCCACCCTTTTCCAGTGTAGAAAGAGATTAGAGACAAGATTGTAAAATCTGTTATACATGCAAGTTCGTAGATGAGCACAAATTCATGGGTATTCCAACCAAGGAACTACCCCTTCTCGCTGTTTCCAACCCCAGTATGCAGATTTGACAAAATGTGGCAAAGTCAGAGCATTGCTGCAATACAAACCATACTATGATAGGAGTCCTTGCATAATCAGAGAGGGAATTATCAGAGCTCTGATATAATGAGAACAATGGCATACTTTTTCATCTCACTGCATCTTAACAAGGGACAAGGGCATTTTTCTTTATATGTGAGGTAGATTTATTAAGCATCCCATCCCATGGATAAGTAGATGTTTTTGTATCAGCTGTTTGTTAATTTCAATCGAAACTGAGGGTCTACTTGGCAAAGGATGGCATAAGAGGCAGGAATACCTAAACAAAAAAAAAAACATTAAATGTTTTGAAGATGTAGAGGCAGAAAATTAAAGCTACCGTCTGCTGTGTTTCTACTAACACAGAAAGGACTACGGTCACCCAGACGCCAGATTCTTTTACTGTTGTATTATATTTCAAAATAAAACGAACTTTCCCATAGGGATTTACAGAGAAGGAATGAGAAACTTTGGTCTACAACATTTATTTCTTTAACGTGATTATTTTCACACCAATCAGTAACATGTCCTGCTGCCTAGCAACAAGCTAAATGAAGGCAAAATTAAAGGTTAGCCCCCAACACTAAGAAAAGTCTGCACAATGATTATCTTGCTCCTTTGCAAGCTTAGTATTGTTCCCCACTGTCAGGGATGAACTACAATCACTTCAAAACACTTAAAGAAAACAATGGGAGTACGCGGAGTCCATTTGTGCTCTGCTAAACTGTATTCTAAGTAGTAGTTCGATGGGAGAGTTACACAATGTCATGATCACCCAATTTGTAATTTTAGTTTGTATTTTTAAACCTATGCATGCATCAACTGAACTCTAAACAATAGGAGGAAGAGGTGTTTGGAAGGGGTTTGAGCAGGAACTGTTGACATATGAACCTGGGGATAATGAAGATACTGGGGGACCTGAGGACTAGTGCTTAATTTGTGAAATACATTCTGGGGCCCGGACCTTTGCTCAGAAGCTGCCACTGTAGAAGGTTGTGGTGCCAAACACCAAGGCTGCGTAGTCTTGTTCCCCCCCTCAAGCATCTTTCATCCATCACTAGTCATGCCATGCACATTTTTTTTCATCCCTGCTTTTTCCCTCTGCCACTATTTTTCTTTCTCTTCCTCCTTTAAGCCCCTTTTCGTGTTACTCTTTTTCTTGTTCTGGGTCAAATTCTGATGAGGGAAACAATGTACCATTGCCAAATAAAGTAGTGCTGGTGGGTCCCATGTGCAACTACGGGCTCAAAATAAGCACTGCTGAGGATGCTAAAGAACTAATTTAGCAAAATATACTTTTTGGTTCTACAGCATTAAAGTGGTCTCAAATTGACATATGTAGTATAGAAATCTAAGCACTGCACACTGACTGAGAAGTATTTTCAGAAACCTACTGCTGAAAATATTTTTCAGGGGTGTTAGGAAACCACGGTACTGGGAGAATACCTGCAGCTGGAGGTAGAGCAGTGGAGGGGACGAGTTGGTCATCAATGAAGATGCTAGCAGCTCCACAGAGACAAGGAGTCCATCAATCAGGCCCTGAGAAGGAGACATGTGGAAACCTGGAGGGGACATTTTCAGCGACACCAAGACAACTGAACATCCCTTGTGAGATGGGGAAGGCCTAGAGAGTTGGACGACCCAGGTCTAGGCTCAAACTGCATTACAGAGCTCAGCATGCCTGCTGGAGGGGAAAGGAACACAGATAACTGATCAAAGACTGCAACAAATAATTCAAAGGTGACCAGAAAGGATATTTCCTCATGGATGGTAGCTAGAAAGTAAGGAGAGATCCACACAGGGAGTAATCTATCCGGAGATGTGTGAAAGGAGGTTAATAGGGCATTTCAAGAAATAATATCAAGCTGAACAGCAGACTTGACCACAAGATAACCTGGTTGATAATGGCATGCAGATAGAGCAACAATGGAAGTTGGCTGATGGGATTCTGGAAGAGGGAGCACTGCAGGCACACCCTGAAACAAAGCTAAACAAGGAATCATATGTCCCAGAACCACAGAAAATCCTCCCAAAGACTAACTGACATACTTCTAACAAAAGAATTGAAGAGACCCGCCGTAGGGGAAGATAGCCAATATGGTGACAAAATCTGACCGCAGAGACGTGATGGTTAAGCTAGCAAGTTATTCCCTCAAGGCGAGAATCGTGACACAGGCCTTCTTGCACAAATCACTCCCAATATGCTCATAGTGAAGTCTTCTTATCTCAAGACTTAGCTGTGTCCACCCTGCAATGACAAAGAGAGGTGATACAAGAACTTAGCTGACAATGAATCTGCTACAGATGGATGATCCTGAAATGTCTCCAATTAAAGCAGAAATTACTGGAAACCAGGGTCACCTAACCGAAACAGGGGAGGACACTGCTTCAACTACATACAGTATACTTTAGACACTGCAAGCTTCAGCAAACCGGTCTCTTGGAGAGACCGATCGGCCAGAAGGAACTGAAAAAACACTTTCACTAAACCTGTGAAGAGACCTTCATAACATAGATAGAAGTTAAACAAATCCTGCCACTAGGCCCGGATTAAACAGTGAGGGACTCCTGATGAAAGCGGAGGTGAGGGAAGGAGAGAAGAGGAACTAATTTAATCTCAAAGTAAAGCGATATCATTGGGGACCCACACCACCCTGCCTCTACATTATCAGTCATCTCTAAAGAGTGTCACACTAGCTAACACTCAGGGGGAAGGAGGTTTCAGGGCTGGTAAGGGAATACAATGTTCCGGATATTGGCTGCATACTTATAAGAAATAAGGAAAACTCACCAAAGGCACTCAGGCCTAGAAAAATCATAAAAATGTTATTGCATTTGCAGGTCTAGTGACCAGAAAAATCCACTCAATTTAACTGTAATCTACTTGAGGCGTAAACTAGTCTCAACTTTTGTGGTCCTAGGCAAATATTTTATCTTATGAAGCTGCCTTTTTCTTCATTATCACATGAGAGCACCTTCACATTTGCGATTTCAGCATTTCTGCTGTTAAAAAAAAAAAAAGTGTTTGATTTAATAGAGTAAACATTTGCTCCAGTTATATAATAAGAATCAAGCCCCCATGTAGGGTACACATGACCCATGACTTGCCTCTCTGTTCACTAATAACATTGTCATCAGGGCGGGTAGGCAGGAATATTTCTCAGTTTATGTTTAAAAACTCACTTAAAAAAATATATTAGTAAAGCATGATGTGGTAGTGCACTGTCTATTTCAGGCAGCACATTTTTCACTGAAATGGCAACAGGCATTTCCACTTTCCTGGAGTTTTACTGATAATATTATATAGCGCTTTACCAATGTTTGGAAATTGGGTTTCAGCAAAAATATTTACCATTCGCAAATTACCAAGTAAAGTGTCCTAATTTGTTTTCATCCTATAAAAATCTTGTTTTCACCACACAGAATTACAGAAATGTGCCTGCAGCTAATGAGATATATTTTTAAATGTTTGTACAGTTCAATTATTAGCTATTTATTTCACTTTTGTGTTACACAAAACCCCTAACATCAAACAGCCTTTCACTTTACATAGAACAACTATCACACAGTTCACTTTACAAAATCCTTTAACTTCACAGACAATGAAAAGTAAATATAAGAAGACAAACTGTTTTTTACCTCTGTCTCTCAATGCAGTGCAAATGTGACATAATAAAAACAAGTTTTTAAAGTCTTGGGGGCTGAAGTCTCGTAATGAGGACAGATCAAAGCCGCCCTGGCATCCACCTGTGTTGACACACTGGCACTCCCCAGCAAGCCCTCCCCCCACAACATGGAACCACTGGGGGTGGCAGCGGAAGCTCTTCAGCTGGCATCCCCGACCTCCCCCTCGATAATCTGATTACATCAGCCCGCACACAGCCATTCAGGGGCCATACAGACATGGGGGAAAAGGAAATAATTTTTCCTTTCCCCCGTGTCTGTATGTATTGGTTGACTGCTCTGCGATCACAGGTGGGGCCGTGATCATGAAGCACGAACTCAATACACTAGACTACCAAGGTTTTTTTTTCTTGTTCGGGGGAGCTGCCACTCAGGCAATGGTAGCTCCCCTTGGGGGCAGAAATAATCCATGTTTTGGCCCCTGGGGGCTAGTTCAGTTTTTTTTTCACCCGGCCACACTGCTCCCCGGGGGAGTCGAAACAGACTAGAGGCCATAGATTGCATTTTGAAATTGTGGGAAGAGACCTCTTGGGTAAGGGTCCCTCCCATTGGGGGCACTATATTCTGTGTATGTTTCTCCCCTCTCCCCCATCACCTGAGGACTAATTCAGCTTTTTTTTGGCTGGTCTGTCCACCCCTCCCCACCTCCCGAAACCCACTAGATGCCGGGGATTTTATTTTATGCAAGTGCCCCCTTAGTCAAGGGTCAATCCCCTTTGGGTGCAGTATATTTCATCTATGTTTCGCTATTATTTATTTTTTGGGCCAATCTGCATCCCCATTAGAAGCCAGAAATTTTAGTTTATGAAAATGGGAGCAGCAACCCCATGGGCAAGGGTCGCTCCCCTTGGGGGGATAATATATTGTATTGGGAGATAGTTTTGTTTTTATTTCTGAACAATCCCTACCCCCGATTTGACACCAAGGAATAGTTTTCTGAAGGGGAGCGACCCCTTAGGCAAAGGTCATGTCTCTTGGGGGAGGGGTTTGGATGTGGGGGGGGGGTGGGGGTGGGAGAATATATATTTATTTTATTCCACCCCCTCAAAGCCTACTAGTCACAAGGGTATTATGTTTGGAGACATATTATTTTGGTTTTTGGTCTTTGAGTGGATTGGGCCTCTGAGTGGGAGATAACAATTGAGTCACCTGGGAATAAGGTAACATATGTGGTGGGGAATCTGCTTCTGCGGTAGGGTTTGCGTCCATCTGGTGGTGTCGTTTTTGCCTTCATCATGCCTCCTTTTGGGGGAACACTAGTGTCTTTTGATTGGTATTTTGTTATAATTTTAATTTTCGTTTTGCTTTATTGTAGAGCCAATTGTTTCCTTTGTCTTGATGGTGAATCATGTTTTCATGTTTGAGGGTGCAGCTTTGGCAGATCTATAGTTTGAGAAGTTGTGGTTCGTAAGGAGCTCTTTTTGTAACCCTTTCCTCTAATGTGTACCCTTGGTCTGTTCCTATAATTTTTATGACTGCTGTACTAACGTTTGAATATTTTGCTTTATGTTTGATTCTTCCAAAGTAACGTATTGATCTGTGCACATTCTATACTCCCTTGTGATACGTGTAATGTGTTTTTCCCCTTTCCAGTGGGACTTGTGTGGTGCTTGCTGTGTCTGTGCAGCAGAGGTGCAGTTGATCCTCAGTCTTTGCTGTCTCTGGCAAGTGAGTGGTATTGTTTTTTTGAGTACATAGGTCTTTGTATGCTTTGTGTCTATTGACTTTTGCATCCAGGTTACTATATGCCAGTAGTTTTACTTTCTGTTTGATAAAGCCACACTTTGTTTATTACTTATTTTACTAAGTGTTGGGTTATTGTTAACTTCTTTGTTGTGATACTTTTATTAGTAAGGATTATGGCTATCCACAGGACTACTGCTCAGCAAGTTGCTTGTTTGCTTTCGAACCTTCCTCTGACCATGGATCTGAAGAGGACTTTGCAGCTGAGGCAGTGGAGGAAGACCAAGATTCTGGCAGTGAATTTTCTGTCTGAGAGGAATTATCTGATGAAGAAGCCAATCTCAGTGCAGCAGAAGTGCCTCTTTTAGAGGAGTACACTGATATGCAGATAGTGCAGCAAGGGGAATCTGCATTGCAGCCTGGGGCTGAAAGGCTTCCCATTGGAAGTGTTGAACTCTTCTAGTTGCTGCAAAAAGTGGTGCAGCTTATGTAGCCTGCATTTAGTGGTGGAAGAATTACAACTGAAAACGTTTTCCATATAAAAAAAATTCAGTTGCTTATGGATGATATATTTTTGGATGAGAGTGTTGACCAAACTAATCTGTAAGCTGAATTAATGGAGGGACAACAGTGCCAGACTTAATCTCCTCTCTAGAGAGTGGACTCCAACAAATCTGGATGAGTTGAAGAAGTTCTTGCGTTTAACTTTTTTGATGTGCTTAATAAGGAAGCTGTCGCTGTCTTCATATTGGTGTACTAGCTCCTTGTTGGCAACTGCTATATTTTCTGCAACATCAGCCGTGATCGGTATTTGCTCCTGCTTCGGTTTCTGCATTTTGTTGATAATGCTTCAGCATTGCCATGGGCTAACCAGGACTATAGCCATGTCTTCAAGATTCGTCCTTCCTTGATCATTTTGTAGATTGCTTTTCATAGATCCATGCTGCAGGAAGAGAAATGGCTGCATTTTGTTGATAATGCTTCAGCATTGCCATGGGCTAACCTGGACTATGGCCATGTCTTCAAGATTCGTCCTGTACTTGATCATTTTGTAGATTGCTTTTCATAGATCTATGCTGCAGGGAAAGAAATGGCTGTGGAAGAGTCTTTGGTCCAGTTCAAGGGCAGCTTTGTTTTTAGGCAGTACACTCCTAGGAAGAAGGCACATTCTAGGCTTAATATGTATATGCTGTCTGTCCGTCCACTTTAAGTGTCCGTAAGGAAATTGTGTGGGGACTCGGCAGAGGTCTTTTTCACAAAGATGGTGGTGGTCAAACTTCCTGCAGCCCAAAGTTTCCACATATTGCCTGATAAAAATTGTATCTCACCTGTGTCGGTGGGCCTAGTGCAGGTAGATAGAGCGGCAGTTGGTTGGGCCTGGGTTCGACGGCCACCCAAGAAAACCTACCTAACCCAGGCATTTCTGAAAATTAGACACCCAGAGGAGTACAGGGTAGTGAGCCTCTCGTGTATTCCATCAGGCTTTCTTACCCACAAGTCCTGCAAACATTGACTAAAATCATATTTTCCTTCATTTCTATGTCAAATTCTTCCAGCATCAGAAGAAATCCACAAAGTTCCTACAACCCAGCGTTTCCCCACTTGTCCCAGTAAAAATGTAGCCTCACTTGTGTGGTGGGTCTAGTGCCTGCGACAGGAACAGATCGAACTAACATCAAGGGGAGTCCATGCAAAGGGACCCTCATTAACCATGATTTGATATGTCACAAAAGACTTGGGGGAATGCTAGGTGGAAGTAAGTTTGTGGCTCCCTGCAGATTCCAGAACTTTCCATCACAGAAATGTGAGAAAAATGGGTTTTCCTAGTCAATGTTTAAGGTTTGAAAGGGGTTATGTGTAACAGAACCTGTTGAGAGCTACGCAAGTCCCCCATCCTGGATTCCTTTTGGTGTCTAGTTTTCAAAAAATGAACAGGTTTGCTAGGTTTCCTTAAGTGCCAGCGGAGCTAGGGCCCAAAATACACAAGCTAGGTACATTGCATAAAAAGGGTCTGTTTTCAGTGGAAAAATGTGACGTGTTCATGTTACACAAAATAGTAGAACAGGTGTTATTATCTATAGTTTTTCTCTGCATTTGCACCTTCCAAATGTAAGACAGTGTCTTGAGAAAAGCCCTCTAATTCACGTTAGTATTGTTACCCACAAATACATAGATGTGCAAAACCACTTCTTCTAAACTCCATACTTTGTGTCCATTTCTGAAATACATAGGCTTCTTTGATACCTATTTTTCACTCTTTATATTTTACCATATGAATTGCTCTATACGCAGTACACAATGAAAAACCAGAGCAAGGTGCAGCTCAGTTATTGGTTCTGGGTACCTCAAGTTCTTGGAAAACCCTCAAACCCTACATATCCCCTCAAGCGGAAACGTTTAGCAGATGTAATGCTATATTAATTTTTGTAAATCAGCCTTCGTAATGAGAAGTTACAAATGAAAGCGTTGTCACAAATACCTATTTTTTCCTATTAATTTCCAATATTTTTTTTGTTTCAACACTTAGGGGGTCATTCTGACCCTGGCGGCTGGCGGTGCTTCCTTGCCCATTCTGACCGTGGCGGTAAAGCCGCGGTCAGAAAACCGGGGCCGGCGGATTCCCGCCGATTTAGCCCCGGTTGGGCGAATCCGCCATGGCAGCGCTGCAAGCAGCGCTGCTGTGGGGATTCTGACCCCCTTCCCGCCAGCCTGTTTCTGGCGGTTGTCACCGCCAGGAGGAGGCTGGCGGGAACGGGTGTCCTGGGGCCCCTGGGGGCCCCTGCACTGCCCATGCCACTGGCATGGGCAGTGCAGGGGCCCCCTAACAGGGCCCCAGCCAGCTTTTCACTGTCTGCCTAGCAGACAGTGAAAAGCGCGACGGGTGCAACTGCACCCGTCGCACGGCCGCAACACCGCCGGCTCCATTCGGAGCCGGCTCCTGTGTTGCAGCCCTCCTTCCCGCTGGGCCGGCTAACATAGTTAGCGCCCGCCGGCCCAGCGGGAAGGTCTGAATGCCGTCAGCGGTGTTTTGACCGCGTAGCGGCCAATTGGCGGTTCCCGCCTGGCGGGCGGCGACTGCCGCCCGCCAGAGTAGGAATGAGGGCCTTAGGCCCTAATTACAACCCTGGCGGTAAAGTCCGCTGACCGCCGTGCTGACGGCCGCCAACATACCGTGTCCGCGGCGGAAATCCGCTACGGGTATTATGACCTACACTTAGAAATCCTCCACTATACAGACACCCACAGAAGTCTGCCACACCAAAGATCAGTGATAAACTGGCGGTACCAAAACCCACACCGTTACGCCAACAGGAATACGCCCACACTATCACAACCCACGAATCAACGCGGCGGTCTTTCAACCGTGGTAAACCATTGGCGGTACACACCGCTGTGCTCAAAATAAACACACACTTACAAAACTATACCACATTGGACAATCCAAAATACACACACCTGATACACATACACACACCACACCACTATAAAACACACACCCACATTACCCACAACCCCTTACCACGACATTTTTGGAAGAAGCAGAGAGAGAGAGAAAAGCTAAGACAACACCAGCATCCAGAGGCACACAACACCATCACTCATACACCATCCACGCACAAAACACCACACACCCCAAAACATCCCGCACACATCACATCTAACATCACCTCACACATCACTCACACCACATCATGGCACCTCAAAGACACCCCAGGTTTTCTGAGGAGCTGCTCAGGGTCATGGTGGAGGAAATCATCCGGGTAGAGCCACAGCTATTCGGATCACAGGTTCAGCAGACGTCCATTGCTAGGAAGATGGAGCTATGGCGGAGAATTGTCGACAGGGTCAACACAGTGGAACAGCATTCAAGAACACGGGATGACATCAGGAAGAGGTGGAATGACCTACGGGGGAAAGGTACGTTCCGTGGTATCCAGACACCAGGTAGCCGTACAGAGGACTGGCAGTGGACCCCCACAAATAACAACATGGGAGGAGCAAGTCTTGGTGATCATGCATCCTGAGGGCCTCGCAGGAGTAGCAGGAGGATTGGACTCTGGTAAGTCATATCTCTACTATTATATCTCCCCCACCCTACCTGCATGCCATCACAAACCCCAACCCCTACCCTCACACCCATAACCCCAACACCTCACGTATACCCCACTATCACAACTCACCCATCCCAATAAATGCCCTGCATGTGACAACAATGCATGGACACCCATCACAGACCTGCATGGACAACCCATCACCAAAGCACGTCAAAGGGAGAGACACACCCAGGGCACACAATCACCACTCACACAAGGGCCAAGGCAAAATTGCAAGCACAGTAATAGAGGGAAACACACCCATTGCACAAGATGGCACACACAGATACAACAACAATCCGTTTCCAACCCAACAGGACCCCTACACAACATCTCCGGACAGGAGGTGCCAGCCATATCCAGTCCCCCCACAGAAGAGGCACACAGTGACGACAGCAGCTCTGCACGCCTGGATCAAGGTGACCAGCCCGGTCCATCAAGGACCTCTGGACAGTCGGTTCCCCTGCCACAGTCTCAAGCCACCACAGAACCTCCCCCCTCAGGAAACACCACCACAGCACCCCCCGGGCCCATGCCACTGTCCCCAGGACACGCCAATCAGCAGTGTGTCCACCACTACTGGGACCCCAGGCAACCCCACTAACACAGGAGGATCAGGGACCTGGGGTCAGTGGCAGTGGGCACACGGTTCAGGGGACAGAGGCACAGGATAACAGGGAAGCTGCGAGGACTGCTGTGTGACAGGGGGAGGACATGCTCAGAGAACCCACTCTCCTTGAGGCACTCTCAAACATCATGGGAGCATACCACCATTCCCAGGAGACCATGGGCACGGTACTGGCCAAGCTTCAGGAGACCCAGCGGCTACAGGAGGAACAGTACCTGGGGATCAGGGAGGACCTGAAGTCCATTAACACCACCCTGGTCACCATTGCAGGGGTGCTGGCAGACATGGCCAACACCATGAGGGAGACCGTGGCATACCATTGGGCCACTGACACCAGCTCGAACGATGAACAGCCTTACACGTACACCTGCGTTAGTGGACAGGAGGTCCCGCCACAGGACCAACAGACCACCAGCACCCTACCCCCTGCAGAAGGAGAACCACCCTGCAAACGGTCCCTGCGATCCAAGCACAAGAGAGAGAACATTGCCAAGACCCCCGCCAGGAAATAGGACTCTCCCGATTGTCACCCTTGTGTCCCACTCTGTCACCCTGTCCACCTTGAACTGCCATTACTCCCCTTCCTATGCCCCCTTGGACAATGCACCTGTGATAAAAATAGACTGGACTCTATCCTGGACATACCACCACCATCACCCCAGCCCATTGCACATCCCCCTCTACTTATTAGCACTTAAATAAACCCCCTTGAATCAAAAAACAATCAGGAGTCAGTCTGTACTTTCACAAATGTATTATTAGAATTTATTTGACAAATATCAATGTAAATGTTCATTTGCACATACCAATGTATGACAGTTGTTGGGCAGCAGTAACCATAGCAGAAGGCAGAATGAGGTACCCAGATCTGTGAAAAGGAAAACCAAAGTGAACTGTCAGGGTCCATACACAGAGGTTAAAAGGCTGACTTATACAATGTCCTACAGTAGTCAGATACGAGATGAGCAGTGCCAGTCTCTTACCTGTGTATCACTGGAAGTACTGCATGATGATGTTGTTTCGTTGTTAATATCTTCTTCCTCTGCCTCCTCTTTATCACTGTCCACAGGCTCCACAGCTGCCACAAGACCATCATCAGGCCCATCAGGGATGTGGAATTCCTATCACCCGATGCCCGGGACATCTTGTTTGGGGTCAAGGGCAGCAGGTTTTTATGTTTACTTTGTCCTTGGGACAAGTAGGCCCAACCCTCTGCAGCACAAACCCTTTGGCTGCCTGTTTACAGAGAGTGGAACTCTCTGCAGTTGAGGTAATGTGTTTCCAAAAGATAATGCTGTTCGAACTTGTATTTATGGTTCATTATTTGAAAGCCTTCATTATTAGGGTGGGTGCTGTAAATAAATGTTTTACGGTCACACTTCACTACTGACGTTGGTTCCAGTACAAAAAAAAAACGTGTATACACATGTTTGAAAGGTTTAGGCTATGAGGCTAAGTATAATGCTCCCAGAATGCTCTCTGATTAGATGCAAATGAAGTGTCATTTAGTAAAATGTTTTGATGCATGCTAGTATTTCCCAAAAATATTTCCAATGGAAAATCAGTGTAACCATTTTCAACACGATTATGGGAAGCATGAAAATAAACAACCACTGACAAAGTCAACTGATCTGACATATTTTTATAAGTCTTTTAGTTTCATCAATGCGTGTCTTGTTTAGACATGGCTTTTGTAACACTTTATTGTTGTGGGAGCTACCAGGCACTCAACATTGTAACAAACCTTGGCAAAAAAAAAAATATATGTTTTTGAACTCTAAAAGTACACGTTGCCACCAGTGGCATAACAAAGGCCCCGCAGCCGCCCTCCAGGGGGGGCCTTCAGCACAGCAGCTGCCCTGAGTGAGTCTGGAGAGGGGGAGCCTCCATGTTCTTTGCAAAGGGGCACCCTCCAGTTTCGTTACGTCACTGATTGCCACTGTAGTTCCTGACACTGAACAAAACTACTTTGTGTGCCAATATGCTCCTTGTGGAAGAGCAGAATGCGATCACTCACAGTAAAACCAGCCGAAAGAGAGAGAAATAGAAGTTTAATAAAAACAAAATGTCTTTGTTAACACCAGACCTAATTAGGGACCAAGACCCACATTTAGGTAGCTTTTTGCATGTCGCAAACAGCGACTTTCGCTGTTTGCGATGTGCAAAAAGCACATTGCGATGCACAAACCCAGTTTTGCGATTCGGTAACCTGGTTACCGAATCGCAAACTGGGTTTGTGACTCGCAATTAGGAAGGGGTGATCCCTTCCTAATTGCGACTCGCAGTGCAATGTAGGATTGTTTTGCGAACGCGGGCGCAAACCAATCGCAGTTTGCACCCATTTCAAATGGGTGCTAACACTTTCGCAAAAGGGAAGGGGTCCCCATGGGACCCCTTCCCCATTGTGAATGTCACTGTAAAAAAAAATTCAGAGCAGGCAGTGGTCCTGCGGACCACTGCCTGCTCTGAAAAAATTAAACGAAAACGTTTAATTTTTCGTATTTGTAATGCATCTCGTTTTCCTTTAAGGAAAACGGGCTGCATTATAAAAAAAAATATAAAAAAAAAAATGCTTTATTGAAAAGCAGTCACAGACATGGTGGTCTGCTGTCTCCAGCAGGCCACCATCCCTGTGAGGGCCGCCATTCGCAAGGGGGTCGCAAATTGCGACCCAACTCATGATTATTCATGAGATGGGCATTTGCGAAGCCCTTGCGAATCACAGATGGTGTCAGGGACACCATCCTACATTCGGATTTGCGACTCGCAAATTGCGAGTCGCAAATCTGAACCTACCTACATGTGGCCCCAAATTCTTAAAGAAAGTCACAAAAGTACACCCATGGTATATGTCGTATCCCTATAAAATATTTGTGAACTGTATTTTAGCATGGGTAAATACGCATGTGTAGTTTTGCTCATGTGAAAATCTATTGAGCATTTGCAAGTTCATTTTCCCTCCAGCCACGGAAGAAGTTCTAATTCTGCCATTGTCAGGAGTAAATGTCCAACCTTTCTTATTATTGGAAAATATTAGAGAGAAGCTGGTGAAAATCTTTAAAACATGCAGGTTAGGAGGTTTGCAGACTCAAAGGCATTCCAGCCCTGGAACTATTGCTTACTGCTTCCTCCAGCCCCAGTATGCATATCTGCGGAAAGGTGGCAAAATAAGGAAATTGCTACGGTAGGGATTGAAACTGCAAGTATTCAAGCCCTACTGTGGTAGTAGCCCTGGCATAATCAGAGAGGCTATTATCAGAGCTCTTACATAATGATTGCTGCCATAATTTGGCGCCACACTACATGGCACCAAAGGGACAAGTAGATCTTTTCACAGGACAAGTAGATTTGAGAAGCAACCTGTCCCCTGGACAAGTAGATATTTTAATAAATTCCACACCCCTGCCCATCCTCCTGCAGAAAAGGCACCTGGCGTCGCAAAGCCAGGTTCTGCAACATACAGCATGCCACGATGATCTGTCACACCTTCTTCGGTGAGTAGTATAGTGAGCCACCTGTAAGATGGAGGCACCGGAATATGGCCTTCAGGAGGCCGAAAGTCTGCTCAATAATATGCCTAGTGCGCCTATGTGCCTCATTGTAGCGTTCCTCTGCCCTAGTCCTGGCATTCCTCACTGGGGTCAGTAGCCATGAGAGGCTGGGGTAACCAGAGTCACCTGCAAATGTCGAGGGATATCTGTAGACACACACCAACCCTTAGGGACTACCCCATACCCAGACATCTATTCATACTGTGTGGTGATCTTGGGCTCACCTATTAGCCACACCCGGTGCCTCTGGAGTTGGCCCAACACATAAGGGATGCTGCTATTCCTCAAAATGTAAGCGTCATGCACCGAGCCAGGATACTTGGCATTCACTTGAGAGATGTACTGGTCTGCCAAACACACCATCTGCACATTCGTTAAATGATAGCTTTTTTGATTTCTGTACACCTGTTCATTCCGGTGGGGGTGGGGAGGAATGCCACATGTGTACCATCAATGGCACCAATGATGTTGGGGATATGTCCCAGGGCATAGAAGTCAGCTTTCACTGGGGCCAAATCATCCACCTGGGGGAAAACGATGTTGCTGCGCATGTGTTCCAGCAGGGCACCTAACACTCTGGTCAACACGTTAGAGAACATTGGCTGAGACATCCCTGATTCCATGGCCACTGTTGTTTGAAAAGAACCACTTGCCACTGACAGGACCTGCACTAGAGGGGGGATACCTGTGGGATGGTGGATAGCTGACATCAGGTCTCGCTCCAATTGGGCACACAGTTCCAGGATTGTGGCACGATCAAGTCTGTAGGTTATAATGATGTGTCTGTCTTCCATTGTCAACAGGCCCACCAAGGGTCTGTACACCGGAGGATGACGCCATCTCATCATCTGCCCCAGCGGATGTGCCTTATGGAGGAGAATGGTGAGCAGAGGGTCATGTACCACATAGGTTGCACAAGTGTTTCTGCAGTAATGTGAGTAAATCCGTGTGTGGCGTTGTCTGTCCGTATTTCTGCCCCTGAAATGGCGGCTGCCTGACCTGTAAGGAGGGACAAGGGGAAATGAGGTAACTGCGCTGGCGTTGTGCAGCGTCACGGAAGGCGGTCCAAGACCGCCGCACAATTCAGCATCGGTTATCATTGGGCCCTATGGGTTCCAGGAGTCAATGACGATGTACGCCGGCGGTGACGGTACGCACCGCTGCGGACGTGACCGCCTTTTTCTATCTGTTCACTCACTTGATACCTGACCTTCAACAGGAGAGGACCTACACTGCAAGTGCTGCTGTGACCTGTGTCTGGAAGCGACAATGGCTCGAGTGTCTGGAGAAAGGGCCCCTGCCTTCACTTCCAAGGAGTTGGAGACACTAGTGGATGGGGTCCTCCCCCAGTACATGCTACTCTACGGTCCTCCAGACAAACAGGTGAGTACACTGTAAGCATGGTGTGTGGGCCATGAATGTATGAAGTGGTGTGGATGGAAGATACATGGGGGGAGGGTGAGTGTATGTGTGTCAGGGCATGGGTGGGAAGTGGTGGGCAATGAGTATGATGAACCGGACGGGCGAGTAATTTCCTTTCATCCTATACCTTTCCTCTAGGTCAGCGCCCACCAGAAGAAGGGTATTTGGCGTGCCATCGCCAAAGAAGTTTGGACCCTGGGGGTCTATCATGGACAGAGCACCCACTGCCACAAGAGATGGGAGGACCGGTGCCGCTAGAGCAAGAAGACGGCGGAGGCCCAGCTGGGGATGGCCTCCCAACGTTGAAGGGGTGCCCGTCGCACCACAACACCCCTGATGTTCCGGATCCTGGCGGCGGCATATCCGGAGTTGGATGGGCGCTTGAGGGCATCACAGCAGTCACAAGGGGGTGAGTACAGTCTCATTCAGCTGACTCTGCACCCTTTACAAGGTGTCTGGGTGGGGGATGTCGGCTGTGGGTTCCCCTAGGCCGGGGCAAACTTGGTAGGGTAGGTCCCTTGTTAGGCAGGCTCTGTGGCACTCCAACCCCAATAGTGGTAGTGGCCACCTACAACTAGTCAGCCTCCTCTGGGTTCCAGGTGTGCAGCAAATGGGGTTAGGCATAGTCCCCCATGGGCAGGTGTTTTTCCTACTAACTGCTAGTGCATGACCTAGTGCATAGGGCTGCTCCCTGTGTGTTGTGTCCGCCCACGGTAGTGGTGTTGCTGGCATTGACCATGTGTCTCCTCTGTCTTCCCCCCCTTTTTGTTTTGTAACCCTGTCCTAGCGTGCATTAGCATCATCTGGCGGAGGAGCAGAGGCACCGGAGACGGAGGGAGCTGCATCCCATATGGCCCAGGAGGGTGAATGTACGGAGTCTGAAGGCATCAGTGGGATGCAGGGTGAGGGGAGCTCCACGAAGGGGAGACAGGAGGGGACACCAGCGACTCCTCCATGGATGGGAGCTCCCTTGCGGTGGCGGGCACCTCTGTGCCCACCACAACAGGTACAGCCGCCACCCCCCCACCAGCACCGCCCTCCCAGCAGCCCCTCAGCATGTTTCCCGTGCCCGCTCACCCAGGAGGGTGGGCATCTCCTTTGCCCCAGGCACCTCAGGCCCTGCCCCAGTCAACCCTGCTGCCCTCAGTGAGGAGGCTATTGACCTCCTGAGATCACTCACTGTTGGACAGTCAACCATTCTGAATGCCATCCAGGGTGTTGAGAGGCATTTGTAACAAACAAATGCATACCTGGAGGGCGGGCCAAAAGAAAGCATTTCAGGCTCTGGCCTCTGCACTGATGGCAGCCATTGTCCCTGTGTCCAGCCTCCCCCCTCCAACTTCCACTACCCAGACCCAATACCGTCTACCTCAGCCTATCCCAAGCACACCATCAGATCAGCATGCACACACATCAACACACAAAAGAAGCTCAGGCAAACATAAGCACCACACATCCCACAGGCACTCACACAAGCACCATACCCATGCAGACACACCAACATTCACTGCCTCCACTGTGGCCCCCACCTCCACGTCCTCCCCCTCCCTCCCAGTCTCGTCTCCACTCACACCTGCGTGCACTAAATCCTCACACTACTTACATCATCAGCACGCCCATCACTACACACTGCTCACGTGCAATCACCACCCCCACTACCATTCACACGTCCCCTGTGCCCTCTCCCAGTGTGTCTGTGAGCCATCCTCCCAAAGTACACAAACGCAGGCACACACCCACTCAACAGCCATCCATCTCACAACAGCCTCCAACCCATGCACCTTCACCCAAACATAGCAGACGTACACCTCCTACAACCATTACCTCTTCCTCCACTCCCAAAACCCCTCCATCTTCCCGTTCCAGTGTGTATAAAAAACATTTCCTGGCTACCATTGACCTCTTGCCTAAACCTCCACCCCCCCTGTCCTTCCCCTAGGGCCAGGATGTCTAGAGCCAAGACCAGCACCTCAGCCACCAAATTGTCGTACACTGTGGTCCCTGCAAGGGAGGATTGAAGGGGGCACCCATCAGGGCTGCCAGTGTGCCACCTACTGAAGCTCAGGACCACCCGATTCCGCCACCTGCCAAGGTAAAGAAGGGGCCAGCATGCAGAAGTGAAAAGCTGCACCACCCACCCAGCAAGGCCTCATCTAGAACCAAAGAGGACAGTGCCAAGGTCCCAGCAGCGACTACCAAGGTGGGGAAGGGACACAAAAGCAAAGGAAAGTCACCTCAGGACACGGAGCCTTCTGGTGAGGGACTGGTGACACCCATTTCTCATGACAGGCCAGCAACCTGTGCCACGGTGAGCACCGCCGCAACGACCGCCCTCTGCACCGCCACCTGCACGGCAGCTGCCACAACTACAGTCACCAGCATCATCCCAAGTGGGCAGCTGTCCGAGGCTGCAGGAGACGGCCTGGTGTATCCCTCCACTACTACAGACACCTGCACCACGGGCAGCACCGCCAGCATCTCCGTCGCAGACAAGGCCGCAGACAAGGCCGCAGCCACCGCCACCTGCCCAGTGACGTGCCCAGCCAGTGCCACTACAGCGGACTTCAGCATCATCCCCAGTGGGCAGCCGTCAGAGGCTACAGGAGACGTCCTGGACCCTGCACACAGTACATGAGGCACCACCACCAGCACTGGCACTACGAGCAGTTTGCAGCCTAAGTCCCCGCAAGGTGGAGTGTGGCTCTGCCTCCATGGAGTATCATGCTACCTGTTCCCTGAAAATCTCATGGCTCTGACACCCAGGTGAGGGAATGGGAACTGCCACACCCCAGGTGCAGCATAACTGGGAACCAAGCCCCCTCCAGAACCAGTGGAGAAAAGCATCCTCTAACACAGTCCTTGGCAGGATGAAGCACTCTGGGCACCAAGCCCCCTCCAGAACCAGTGGAACATGTCACTGACTTGAGGGACTGTGGCTTTGTACTCCCCAGGACCAAGCAGTGGGCAAACCACCCACTTGAGAGCCTGTGGCTTTGTACTTCCCAGGAGCAAGCAGTGGGCAAACCACCCACTTGAGACTGTGGCTTTGTACTCTCCAGGAGCAAGCAGTGGGCAAAGCACCCACTTGAGAGACTGTGGCTTTGCACTCCCCAGGACCAGGCAGTGGGCATGGGGCCCCCTCGAGGAGCAGTGGCGTCGTCCCATCATCCGGCTGAGGTGCCCCCCTCCCCTTCCCCATGAGGTGACTGGTTTTTTTTTCGACCTGATGCCCCTGCGGTCTTCTCTCCGTTTTGAGGCAGGTGTCATGTGTGGGCTTTTTGGGACCACTGGTCCATGGACATTTAATGGGATAGTGTACGGACTTGTGTACTTGCTGTATATATTTGTATATACTGATTATTTACTGTGCTTTTGGCCTATCTGATTGTTCGAATATTACACTAGTTAAACTCATTTCGTTTGGTCCTTGCATTCTTCCAGGTGGTGACAGGGTGTATCTGTGATATGATTGGATATGTGTGTGTGTGTGTGTGTGTGTGTTGTTGTGTGTGTGTGTGTGTGTGTGTGTGTGTGTGTGTGTGTGTGTGTGTTGTTGTGGGTGGGGGATGGTGGGCTGGGAGTGTTGCGTGTGTGTGTCACTCTCTTTTCCCTCCTCCCCTCTCCTGTGTGCTAGGTGCAGTACTCACCGTGGGCGTCACTGCCGTCCTTCGTACTCCTGGTAGATGAGAAGATACACCAACATTGGTAACACCTGTAACTCGGGCTCCATGGCGTCCTGGTTCCTAGTTGGGTGTTGAGAGGTGAGTGGTTTCCTTTACAAAGACTGTTTCCACCGTGCTTTTGATGGCATTGGTACCGCCCCAGAAAAGCTGGCGGCGGATTGGTGCCTTGTAATAGTGTGGGCGGTACATTGTCTTCTGCCTGGCTGTTGGCGGTTACCGCCGTGGTGTTTGTTTCTACCGCCGTGTCGGTCGATGTGTTAAAGTGGCTGTCTGTGTTGGCGGTTTCTGCCATAGTCTTAATTCCATTTTTTTTTTACCGCCTGCCTGTTGGCGGTATTACCACCACTTTATCACCGACCGCCAGGGTTGTAATGAGGGCCTTAGTTTCTTCAGAAAACCTATAAGGATCTACACAAATGTCCCCTTGCTGAATTCAGAAGGTTTGTCTAGTTTTCAGGAATGTATAGCTTTCTGGGATCCACCATGGGTTTCAAACCTGTTTCCACCACAAACTGGAAGAAGGTTGAAAGCACAAAAGTGGGACAAATTAGCTATTTTCCAGTAAAATGCTAAAAAACTTGATAAAAAAAATGTGGGTTTATGAATCAAGTCTGCCTGTTCCCGATAGCTGGGACAATTATGGTTTTAGCACTGCAAACCTTTATTTTTCCTTTCTTTTTATTAGATTTTTGCATATTCAACAACTACAAACAAACTTCATGAGGTACAATGGAGAAATTGTTGATATATGTTCGTCGATATGTGGTACCATTACATGCATTTGCTTGTCAATAAAACATGTTACTCAGATATCAGAGGAAATATCTTGATCCTTATTGAATTATCACTGCAGCTAATGGCTGGAACCTAGATATTGCGTGCCTTTCATTCGTGTCCCGCTTGAGGTGCGGTAGCATTCTAGATAGGGACCTTGTAACATACCTTTAGGGACTGTATGTAAGGTGTGCATTTTTGCTTATCCCTCGATCGACAAAGCTGCGGTGAGTGTTGTGGCAGGGGGGGATTCAGGTATATTGTGTGCCTATAAGTATGTCCGTAAGGGACCCCAAATATCTTTGGGTTGGGATCATTGAGGCTTTAAATCCCATTATGTGTCTAGTTGCTCCTGGCAATACGCAACATTAAATATCCAGGCAGTCATTGTGGGAGCGGGGCGCCGCCCCTATGAATGGCCACCCTTTCCTTCGCCAGCAGAAGTAGCATGGCAATTAGGTGTCTACTCTCATCTGGTACCTCTTTAAGGTGTCCCAGTAGTGCCACCAGTGGTGTCTGGGATGGTTTGTGTCCTGTCATTTCTTGCGTGACTTTATACACCTCCTCCCAAAAAGACAGAATACGAGGACATAGCCAAGCTAGGTGTATAAAAGAGGCTCTGGCGTCTACGCATCTAATGCAACTTGCATCTGGAATTTTAAAAGGTGTAAGGGGAGTCTGTAAAGATGATGCAGAAAACTGAAGTGGATGAGGCGGAGTGTGTAGTTAGGGGACAGGTGGTTTAACTGGTTGCAGCAATACCCCCACTGTTTATCTGTGAGTGTGATGGAGAGGTCCTAGTCCAATCCGATCCTGGCTTTTGAGGTCAAGAGTGGGGTGGATGTGTTGAGGCGAGTAATCAGTCATTTAGGTGATGTGGACATGAGCACCATCTCTAGGGATCTCATAGTTGGCGGGGCTGTCGCAAAAGTGTGGTGCAGGGTATGACATGCGCTGCTCGAAGTTGGTAATTGGTCCAAGGTGTTGCTCATTCCCTCCCACCTCTGGTAGTTGTGTGATGAAATGGCTGCTGGGATATAAATCTGCAAATTGCGAGACATTGCGCTTGAGTGCTCGCACTTTAACACTTGGGGGGTCATCCTCCGCCAGGGCCAACGACCGCGGAAGCACCGCCAACAGGCTGGCGGTGCTTCCTGGGCCATTCTGACCGCGGCGGTAAAGCCGCGGTCAGAAAAGGGGAACCGGCGGTTTCCCGCCGGTTTACCCCTGGCCCAGGGAATCCTCCATGGCGGCGCTGCTTGCAGCGCCGCCATATGGATTCCGACCCCCTTCCTGCCATCCCGTTCCTGGCGGTTTTTACCGCCAGGAACAGGATGGCGGGAACAGGTGTCGTGGGGCCCCTGGGGGCCCCTGCACTGTCCATGCCACAGGCATGGGCAGTGCAGGGGCCCCCTAACAGGGCCCCATAATGATTTTCAGTGTCTGCAAAGCAGACACTGAAAATCGCGACGGGTGCCACTGCACCCGTCGCACCCCACCAACTCCGCCGGCTCCATTCGGAGCCGGCTTCATCGTTGCTGGGTCTTTCCCGCTGGGCGGGCGGGCGGCCTTTTGGCGGTCGCCTGCCCGCCCGCCCAGCGGGAAAGTCAGAATGACCGCCGCGGTCATTTGACCGCGGTGCGGTCTTTTGGCGGTCTCCGCCAGGCGGGCGGCGCCCGCCGGGGTCGGAATGACCCCCTTGGTTCCTGAAGGGGAAAGAACATAGAGTTATTAAACAAGGATATAGACGGCGCATACAGCAAGGATAGTCTGGTGTGTTTGTGCAGCCCTTGCCATGCCCAGCGGATGCAGGTAACGGTATCTACATCAGCTCTGAGCTTCTAAAAGGGGCTGAACAGTGCTGTCTCAAGAGGGCATGGGGCAGCTCTATCCACCTCGATGGTCATATGTGGTTGAAATGGGGTGGGATGTACCCAAAAATGCAGGTTTTGTACTTGAACGCAGTATGCGTATAAGGTCATGTCGGGAGCCCCAAATCCTCCCCTATCTAGCGGTAAGGTAAGGAGTTCCCAGGATGCCCAAGGTTGTTTGCCCGCCCAGACCAGGGTACTTAGGTTTGATTTTAAGCGATTTAAGAAAGCGTCCGACAAAGGTACAGGGATATTAATGAAGAGATAGAGGAGTTTGGGGAGGACCAACATTTTTGTTATTGAAATACAGCCCGATAGGGGCAGGTGAGTCCATAGTGGTATTCTGTCCTCTAACCAGGTCAAAGCCCTTCCATACTTTGCCTGCCATACTGTGTCTATATCATTTAGCCATATGCCAAGATACCGTAACTGGCTCTTCGGCCAACTGAAGAGGGGAATTCAGAGGGAAAAGTCTCGTCTGTGAGAGGGAATAACGTTGATTTCCCCCAATTTATCTGGATCTCCGAACAGCAACCGGATCTGATCACCTCCTGTATCAGTGGGTCCAGATTGTCTTTTGGGTTACAGGTATAAAGCACCACGTTGTCAGCATACATGGATACCACCAAGGCTCTTGTGTTGAGTCGAAATCATCTGTGGGAAAGGAACTGCCGAAGACATGCAGCTAGTGGTTCCATCACAATGGCGAATAGAAGGGGTCACAGCGGACATCCCTGTGCTATCCCTCGAGTTATTGGGAAGGGATCTGATACAAAACCTTTCGTACGCACTTGGGCCAGTGGATTGGTGTACAATAGACAAATCTTTTTTATGAATAGTGGGCTAAGGCCGATTCTGGCCAGAAGGAGGAAGAGGTAGGACCACTCCAATGTATCAAATGTCTTGGTGGCATCCAGCTGGGCCGCAGTGGCCTGTACATAGGGAGCAAGATGATGCACGATGGAAAAATTGTGCGGAAGTTTTGGGAGGTGGAGCGGCCCGGTATAAAACTGGCCTGGCATGGCCTGATTAGTTTCAGTAAGAGAGATAGTAATCGGTTGGCTAGTACCTTGGTGTACATTTTATTGTCAACGTTAATTAGGGATAATGGTCGGTAGGAGTCACATTGTGAAGTTGGCTTGCCTGGTTTAAGGAAGGGGATTATCATGGCTTTCCGTAGCAAATCAGGGAGGCAACACTTTTCTAACGATTCCTGATACACGGCCAAGAGGTGTGGGGTTAGAAGGGGAGCAAATTCTTTGTAGAATAAAGTGGTAAGGCCATCCCTACCCAGCGCTTTGTCGCCTGGGAGGTCTGCTATCACCCGTACAATCTCTTCAGTTATAATGGGAGCTTCAAGGTAGGCACGATGGGCACGGTCCAGCCACACCAGCTGTGTAGTGTCTAGGTATTCAGTGAGATCCGGTCCATCCAGCACTGGGGTCCCTTGATACAACTTAGTACAGAATGATGAGAAGACCTGTGCCATCTCCTGTGTGGTGGTTACTAAGTTGTCATCAGAATCCAAGATCTCAGCGATATGAGGGGAGGTTGGGTTGGGGCGTAATAATCTTGCTAGTGCTCTACCCGGTCGGTTGCCTTCGCCATATCTACGTGCTTGAGTGTCCCTGTGCAAGTAATGGGTTTCCCAGATGGCTTCCTCCTGAAATTCTTTCAGTTTGGCGTTAATTTCCACCAGAAGGACTGCACTTTTAAGCTGAAAGTAGCGAGTTTCTAGAGCGCGGATCTCACATTCAAGACTAGCCAGTGACGTACAGATAGATTTCAAAACACCCACCTGTTGTGCTATGCATGTGCCTCTTATGCACACCTTGATGGTTGAAGGCCTCCCACAACATGGAGGGTGAGTCAGCAGTGTTTGCGTGGTGGGCAAAAAAACTCTACGATCCCCTTACAAATCTCTTCGTGGAATAAAGCGTCACATAATGTGCCCGGTGGGAGGCACCAGGAGAAGGGGCCTTGGTGTAGACTGAGGCAGCTGAAGGTCCAGTAGGACCGGTGCGTTGTCCGATAAGGTATGGGGGTAGTGAGTGACTCCAACCAACAACAACCTCACCTCATGGGACACCAGCCAAAGGAAAAGGAAGGAAACATGGGATCCCTCCCTGGCAGTAGGGTGACTACCGGCGTAAACCCAACCAAATGGCTGGGTGGCAGGAGACGTATTTGAGTCCATTTAGAAATAGTGTTCCAGAGCGTTAAGGGCACAGTACACAAACATATACTGGATAGTTGAGGGCCTTATGTGTTGCTCAATCATTGTCACTGAGGGTGATATGCTCGATTGATCCAGGCGACCCCCGCCAAACATCGTTTTTTGTTACACTCTTGGCAAACTTCATTGCGACTTGGCACTTGTAAAAAAGTGTGGTTTGCCCTCCGCAGTGACTCAGAGCTTGCCGGGATATAGCATAGCGTAAGAGAATTCGGCGTTCTGCTAGAGTTTTTTCACTGGTAGAAATTTGCTCAGGGCGGCCTGCACGCACTGGGTAAAGTCAGGGGAAAAGAATATGAGACTGCCATGATGCTGTCTCTGGCCTTTTTCTCGGGCCAGTCTCAGGACCGTGTCTCTGTCCCGAAAATTCAGTAGTTTGGCGATTATCGGTTGGGCCGGCGCCCCAGGCGGTGGTCGAGGGCCCAGCGATTGGTGAGCTTGTTCGATAATTAACACTGGTGATAGGTCTGTGCCAAACAGGCTGTACAGCTGCGACGCGACAAAGTCTTCCATTTTAGATATTACGGTGGACTCTGGGACTCCTGTGATGCGAATGTTGCTTTGTTGTGATCTAGCCTCCAAATCTTCATTTTTTGCCTTCATGACGTCTAGTATCTTGTCCATTATTAAAAGGTGCTCCCTTGATTCGGATTGTTGGTCGTCAATATCAGATATTCGATTCTCCAATCCATCCAATCTAGATTCATAAGTGTCCACACGTTGCTTGACCTGGTCTAGGCGAGCAGTGAGGAGGTCCAGCTTGCTGTCAATTGTCCTTAGGCTTCTTTTCACATCCATGAGTATTCCTTCAACATCGAGCTCGTCAAGGTCTTCTTACGTCGGAGGGTTCATGGTTGCGCCGCGGAACCTCTCACCTTCTGTATTACAGTTGCATTTTTTGCCCTCAAAGGTGAGCTTTTCTTGCTTGGCATCTGTTTTCCCCATGATTTCAGCCAGCTAGTGCCGTCAGCATGCACCTGGTGTCACAGTTTACATCAGCTCACAACTTTGTGGGGGCACCGCACCCCACAAGGTGCAGGTGCAAGCCTTGGGGCCCAAATGTCACAGCCTCGCAGGCCCCGCCAAGCCCTGTCGTCGAGGGCAGGGGGCACGAACAGGCCCGTGTAGCTTCCTTCAACAGCGGGCGATCCCAGGGGGGCTCCAAGTTGCAACTCTCCTGTACCCCCCCCCTTCGGCCTGAGGTCACTTCTAGAAGCAATCCGTCGGGGCACCACGCAGCCCAGAGGTCCCCAGGCTCCACCATGCGCGGCAGGGGTCCGTGTCACAGTTCTGATGAGGGAGTGGAGACTTCAGAAGCCCGGAACCCCTGCCCCGGCACCTACCGGAACACCCCCCCTCTTCTGGGGCACCTCAATGACGGCGGGAGCACGCCCATTGCGACGACACACCGGTTCAGGTTCTGGTGTGATGATGTATTAATCCTCGTCTTGCTGCTGATCTCCTTATATTATTACACTTCTTCAATGAGAAGTGTCGCCCCCGCCTCGGGCAGCCTTCTCCTGTATGCGGCAATGCACCGCACGCTACGCCGTCGTCCGAGAGCCCAACCAGGCCGCATCCAAACCTAGCATGGTCCAGCAGTCTCCGGATCATCAGCAGGCCTCCACGGCTCCTCACATTCTCTCCAATGGCCTTTATGCACTGTGCCCTGCGCTCGGTGGGCTCGATGTCATTCATGTATACCGATTTTTTCAGGATTATCATCTCCAGCCTGTGGAGACCCTCTATAGAGCAGCCATCTTGCAGCCCAGTGAGACCACGCCCCACCCCCCACCCAGAGCAATGCAAACCTTTTGCTGATGCCGTTTGCAGGAAAAAAAACAGACACTTTTCCCCCCATTTTTCCCCCTAAAAAACAAAATTGGCTAATTTCTTGGTGCCCTCCAGGGAAATCCACAAACCCTGAGTACCTTTAGAAACCCCAGAAGATTGGGAAAATGAGACGCAAGTTTGGCGTCGGTGGCTTACGTGGCTACGCATAAACTACACTAAATATCAAAAAAACTGGCTTAGCAGCAAAGGGGTTAAAGGTGTCCTTACTGCTTATTCACTTTGTGAGTAAACAGAACACCTGTTATTTGTCAGCTTGCAAGAACAGACCAGTAGCCCCTAAAAACAGTTCACCTTAATGTAATCTGACTCACCATAATGAGCAGGCGCATAGATTTCTCGAGGATTATAGGTGATGTGGGTAAACTCGTGGAGTATCAGGTCATCAATGAAAGCCCTAACACTCAACAGAATGCAAATAAACAGGCCACCAATAAGTCTGTTCGCGATTAAGTGTGTGTGGGGTGGGGGCGGTGGTAGTGTTTTGGAGCTTATTTTACCTTGACGCACAATAAAGAGTATTAGAGAAAGCAAGAGTAGAGATGGTGTCAATAAATATAATTCAAGCTTCTCTTGTTGAATGTAGGTCTTAATTCCCTAATCAAAGGAACAGAGCGTGGAGATACCCAAGACAACAAGGCCCAGACATTGGGGGTTATTACAACTTTGGAGGAGGTGTTAATCCGTCCCAAAAGTGACGGTAAAGTGGCGGATATACCACCAGCCGTATTACGAGTCCATTATATCCTATGGAACTCGTAATACGGCTGGTGGTATATCCGTCACATTTGGGACGGATTAACACCTCCTCCAAAGTTGTAATAACCCCCACTGTCTTTCTCCAAGAGACACTCTTGCTCAAGGCTGATCTATTTCACATGAAACGCAGATACTATCCTTTGCAGTTTTGGGTAGCAGCCAAGTAGCAAAGAGACTTGGGGGAGGAAGGGCTTTTGGGTGAGGGTCTTGGTGTGGGGTTTGTCAGACAATGAGTCTGACTTAAGAGTCGCCAACAGGTCAATCACAAACCTCCAGTAGCTCACTGCCTGTCATTGTTGGAGCATGCAGCTGCCTTACAACAACAGCTACATTTTACAACTTTATGAGCTGGACCTGTAAAACTGGAAAAGGTGACAATGCTGGCGTCGCTCACAGCTCACCCTCCTCTTAAATAAACAATGTTTCTGTGGTGCCTGGTATTTAAAATTACTTTCCTCTACTTTATCCTCTCTTCTTCTCTTGGATACTTGCCTTGCTTTGCATCTTAATTTCATTTTCTCCTTTCTCTTTCTTACTTACTCTTCTTTTTCTTTCATTCTTAGATGTTCTTTTCGTGTTTCTTTCTCTCCTTTCTTAATGTCTTTCTTTCCTGCTCCTTTTTCTTCCCCTGCTTTCCGTTTTCTCTTTTTCTTGCACACATTCCTTTACCTCTTTCTTTGTAGCATCTCATTTCCATGATTGTTTTTTCCTCCCTCTTGGTCATACCTTCTTTCCTCTGTTCCTTTCTTGCTTTCTGACTTCCTTTTTCCTTCTCTCCTGCATTCCTTCTTTTACTCCTTCTCCACTTTCACTGTCACTCAACTTTGTTCCTTGACTCGTTTTACTTAGTTCTGCTTTCCTTTAATGCATCTATGTTTTGTTCCTCCTTCTGTTTTCCTTTGTTCTTTGCGCCTTCAGACTTTTTCCTCTATTTTGCCCCCTTTCCTGGCTTCTATTGCTCCTTATTTCCTTTTTCGACTTCCTTTTTGTTTTATCTCCTTCTGTCCTCTCAGTCCTTCCATTCTCTCTCCTCTTGTTCTATACTTCATTGTTCTCATTCCTTTTTTCTCCCTCTGATGAACCTTACTCCCTTTTTTCCCAATGGTTCCTTCTTTCCTTTATCACATTCACTTCTTTCCTCTCACTTATTTTCTCCATTCTATCTTTTTTGCAATACTTTTGCTCTTTCCTTCCTCTCTTGAAGAGTGCGTAACTTACTAAGGCAGTTGCTTCTTAATTAACTTATGCTTCATCTTTGCAAGGGTAAACAAACAGGCATGTAGATGTCTCAAGAGATTTGTTAACTAGTAGAATGCTTTGAGTGCACGCCTGGAAGTACCTAAGCATTTTCACCTAGTGCACCAAAGACTCTAAGGTCGGCCTTACCAACAACCATTCTACTATTCCAGCCATCAGTAATCATTATTCTTAATGTTGAATCATTAAAGCTAGGCCAGTTTCCAGACATTAACCAATTGACTTTAGGGAAATTTGTAAGATAATGGAAGTGTTTTGAGTCAAAGATCTCATGACAGAACTGACACCCCATATATTACATGATAAAAACACAAACCCTAATTAGACACTGTTGTGGTGACACAAGGAGCCATGTATCAGTCTGATGTATTTGAAGGTCTTTACTCAGGAACAAGGAGTTGTGCCAGCCCTCAGGCCAGGCACCACATACCAACTGACATTAAGTCTTCAGTAAACACTCCAACATGGAACCTAGTTCCACAAAGTTCTAATTTTGAACATTCAACTACGACTATGACTATGACCATTGTTAGAGGCAGGTATAAAAGACACTCACATCTAACAAATGATGAATAAACAAGATTAAAAGGACAAACTGCCTGCGTAGGGACCCTACACAATGCCATTCATAAAGCATGCTCAACACAACAGAATTGGGTATTAGACACAGTGTTTAGGTCACTTGTCCTTTATGTGCCCTCAAGTCAAAATATTAGTCAGTTACTCAGGATGGTTTTCAAGGATCAGAAGTTCTAACTATTTAAAAGACTGGCGATCCCTGGTCTAATGAGGGACTTGAAGTGTAGGTACACGTTAGCGCACTTCCAAACACTGGTTGAAAGTTTCATCGAACATGCATCAGGAAGAATTTTTGAGCAAGATAATATGGAATCACACGGGGCAGATGGGAGATAACCTCATAGTAAGGAGCAATTTAAGATTAGTATCGAACCAGGTCTAGATAAACTGTCACAAACCTCCCAACACACAAGGGCCAAGTTCAAGATACCAAGAGGGCCGATTTTTAATCATATATATGTATATCCTGGGAAAAATGGATTATTCCTTTTATTCAACTGTCCACAGGACATACATATTAATTGATGATATCCTTGTATCTAAGAAACTCATGGGCAGGCTAAAGAAAGCATGCATAGTAGAGAGAAATAATCTCATACCACTCAAACTTAGAGATTGGGTTTCAGTGGGAGGAACAAAGTAAAAAGGAAAAGGATCCCCCACCTATCCTAATAGCACTGGTCGTAGATAAGGCATTTGAAAGGGTAATCTGGACCTTCCTGGAAGGGGACCTCCACAGAACAGGCACAGCCCCTTAAATTGAGACGTACATCATATCAAATTACCCTCCCTCAGAGTGAACGGAACGAGCTTAGGCAAGTTTCACCTGCGGAGAAGCAAGAGGCAGGGATGCCCTCTGTAATCCATCCTATTTGCCAAGGCACTGGGACACTTGGCTGCACAAATACAAGGGTCATATGTTTGCAAATGATGTGATTCTCACCATCACTGCCGAAATTATTCTTACTAGCATTTAGGGAGATACTGGAGGAATTTGAAAACCTCTCAGCCTTAAAAATGAAAAAAAAAAGAGAGATTTTTTACATTACACTCCCTTGCGAGACGAAAAGAGGAGGGAAGGGTAATGCCCGAGGAAATGTGCCAGCAAATCAATCAGATATTTAGAGCTTAATATCACAAACTCAGTGGGTGATGGATGAAAGCCTTTATCTGGCATATTGGATAAGGTCAGACCCGGGTAAATGACAAACCGCATATATCACAGCAAAGGCAAATTAACTGAATTAGAATAAACATACTGACCCGGCTGCTGTATGTCTACCTGGTGGTTCCAACTTTCATACTGCCAATAGAACCCAAGGACATTCTGAATCGAATACCCCACTTTATATGGCAAGATAACAATGTCAGAATAAGAAGGCACTGATGCCTCAGGAGAAACAGGAGGTTTGGCATGGCTGGACATAATGAGTCACTATAACACCGCCTGCCTGCAAATTATTATCATGTGGTCATTATGAGACATGTGGAATGGTCACATGCAGGACAACCACTATGAATACCCCTTGGGTGGAGAAAGAGGCTCGTCCCTGAAGAAAAAGTTGATTACCTTCATAACGCTCTTTCTTGTGGATACTCTAACAGGAGATTCCTCACCTTAAAATATCACCCTGGTGCCAATCTGGATCCAGGAAATTTTGTAGCAGTGCTACAGCATGCAGACAGATCACATCTACAGCTGACTCCATACCACCCTGTAGGTGCTAGAGCTGAGCTGAATATAAGCACAACGTTGACATGTCACTTCTTTCTTCCTCTTTCCGTGCCCTCAAATGTGGACAGTAAACAACTGTTGGTAACAGTGAGCTGAAATCTAACTTGGGACCTTTTAGTTGTTAAAAAGAGGCCACACCATCTAACAGGGATATATGGGTTCCATTTATTTAGTTCACCAGAATTTTTCACTTTTGACTAACCAGTTTCGGACTTTTACTGTGAGTCTCACTACCAGTCTCACTCACGGTAAATTCATGGTAATTGGACTGATCATGTAAACCCCCAGTGTCCACCTTTTAAGATAAGGCCGCTGTTGTGCAGCTAGGGTAAGAGACACTGGTCTGGTTACACGTCAACACCTGTGCACACACAAATGAGAATGTGTGAGGGCTGCACATGTGAGACAAACCCAGTATTTGTGCACAGAGTAGCCTGTCATAGAAGGTACTCTTCATGTATAGGTACTGACCTAGGACAGGCCTTATAAAGTGAGCAGACATCCACAGTATACGTCTGTGGTGCTTACTAAGGTCTGCTGTTTCCACTGTGAGCACATAACAGGGGAAATCTGCCCAAAAGTACAGTTTTGTGCTACTTAGGCCTACAAATCCCAGGTAGGTATCAATCTTGAGTAAAACATGCACACCAAGTATGAACTGCAAGTCCTCAACATTCTACATACATATCGTATAGGACCAAGATTTGTCACATATCCTTAGCTCAGCTCAAAATCATGTTCCAGGCCTTTATTCTCTCTATCGGGCCAAGCAGAGGGATCATAGACCTCCCCACTCAAAAGGGCAATTATCAGCACTTGACCCAGTTCCTGGGAAAGGAAAGAGGTGGGGAAAAAATCTGCTTCTCGTAATTAGCTTCTCACATAGCCACTGGACTGTGACAGCCCACGCCGATTACAGAAAAGGAGGAAGCTGAGACTTTGGGAACAGGAGGGGCTCGCTTTGAAATTTTGGTGGGAAGAGATCGGGCACCTGTGTCATCAAGGGGCAGAGCTGAGGCTCTCAAGGGAGGTCTTACCAGAAACAACTTGAAATCACGATTTTGGATTGACCCAGAATGCTGTACAAGAGGGTTGGGATGGGGTGGAGAGATGATCTGGTAACCTAGTATTGGTCAGGGGTGTCTGAGCCCTCAACCATTTCACCCCCTCTTCAAAAAACCCTGCACAAGGGAGAGCCAGTTAAGGGTGTCCAGCTGGTAGGGGAAGCCATGTTCAAGGTCAGTGGTGCTTGCCCCCTTCAGCCCCCTGAAAAACAGTGGGAGAAAGGACCTTCTGGGCGACCCTGGATGGCTCCTGAAGTTCTGTGGACTGGCCTTTGACTCCACATGTCGTTCAAGTAGCCAGGAGGCTCTGGGGCAGGGAGGCTGTTGGGCTGAAGAGTAGTGGAAGGGCTGTGTGAGATGCTCCCAATCGCAAGGGAAAAGCACCAGGAGACCTGCAGAGGAGAAACATTGGTGTAGGGAGCCAGAAAATTCAGCTTCCCACAAAATGAACACTTTTCGGAGGAAGGAATCCTGCAGAAAATGTTCTTGGTGGCTAGTGCTGGCTACCAAGAGCAAAATGGCTAGTGCTGGCTACCAAGAGCAAAACGATCCCAACCTTCAAATTAGCTCTAGAAGGCCAGAGAACTGCCTGTTTGTGTGCCCCTTTAAATGAAAGCTGCCAGAAAAATGAGCACATGATACTCTGCCACAAGTTCCTAAATTAAACCTGGGGCAAGCCAGAGCCTAGGGATTGGTGATACAGCAAGTTTACCTTCCTGGCATGGGAAGGGGGATAATTGGGGGGGGGTGAGGGGATAATCGTGTGAGGGGGGACACTTTTCCCTAACTGCCTATTGCCCTTAGGGGCTTGCATCTCACCAGTGGCTGGTGCAAAGGTAATAGGTTTCAGGGACCACAGTCCCAAGGAATTCAATATGAAAATCCAGGTTGGCAATTACCAGCCCATATATATATATGCCCATGACTAAGTTAAGGTGGGTTGTAGCAGTGTCCACAATCCCTGCCAGCTCCCACCATGGCCAGGGGATATAGCACAGTTTCCACCCACAAGCAGGAGCATAAGCGGAAAAGCTCCTGTTGCGCCGGTGCATGAAGAAAGGTGTTGGCTTCAGCTCAGGAGCGCCATCCATGGCTCTCAACAACGTCTGAGCCTGTGGGGGTGCCCCAGGTGGGCACCTGAAATTAAAAGAATAAATCAAAGAAAGACCCACAACTCAAGGCAGCAGTTGAAAGGAAACAGTCGGCGGACCTGCTAATTAATTATTCATGACTGCACGAGGGAGCACTCCATAATGGTCCATTAGGGATGGAAATCTACATTTTGCTGGTTTGTGTGGTGGCCCCGAACTGGGCAGGGGCATCACAAATTGTTACTGCAGAGTATCGCACGGGCTGCAAAAGGGCAGCAGTCCATAAATTTTTTTTTTTTTAAGTAATCCTACCTTTCCCGGGGAACTGAATCCCTGACCCTGGGAGAGGTTTGCCTAATTTTTAAAGCAATCTAGAGCTTTTGCTCTGGGTCTCTGCAGTGCGGGGCCTTTTGTGTCAGGTTCTATGAGTGCAGAAAGTGTGGACTTGTTTATCTCAAATGCTTTATTGACAATGTTCACACTAGCAATGCAATGGTCACTATTATGCTGATTACCATTTATTAACCAAAACATGATTGCCACTTTCAACGGGTGTACAATATTGAGTCATCACAGGTGGCTGCCTTCATGAATGTGGTGACACCCTGACAAAAACCAGTAGAACTAACCATATATACTGAAAGAAAAATGCCCGTATTAAACACTGAATACTAGAAAAACAATCAGAAACTTCATTTCTAATAACACCCAGGGGAAAGAAGTTGTAGCAAAATCAGTACATATCCAATCAGCCGCCGGTGTGTCATATAACTCACGTTGTCCCTCGTCTTCAGTCCCCTTTCTTCGCTGCTCGCAGCAGCGCAAGTTGAGTATCGGGACTTAGGTCTCCCTTTTTCCTTGCTCTTACTATTATTGTCCTTTCTATTCCAGGTGAGGTTTATCCCTTCAAGGTTAGCAGCTGCGGGAAAGCTTTGCCGCTCCTTCGTGGTGCTCTTCATTGTTACTTCCCTCATCTGATGGCCTCGGGTGAGACGCTCTCCGCCTTGTTGTGCTGGGGAGTACACGTCAGTTTTAATTGAGCACCTCCACCCGAGGCAATAACGTTGCAGTGCCCCTCCCGGCCTGGAGCCAGAGCGCCCTCCGGGGCAAGACTTGGTCAGGAGCTGCAACTCCTATGCTCAACGGACAGCGCCCAGGCGGTCAGTGTATGTGCCTCTGAGCCTGCTTCTGAGATTGAGGGCGAGTGACTGTCAGGCCCCGGTACTGGGCCTTATGAGGAGTATTTCTCCTAGTGGGCAGTACTGCTTAATACATTATATTCTGCCCTTGGGTGCCTTCCCGGCCTTCCAGGCAACTTTACTTCCCTTCCCTTTCACAGAGCCTCAAGAAGGGCTCAGCCAGGCTTCCTACACTGCTGGGCTTCTCCCCTTCTCCCACGTAACTGAATTCCCTCTACCTGGTGGGTGGCCACCATCTGGTGCATATCAATACGCACCGCAAATACCTCCCTCACAGACCCCATGGAAGAGTATAAGGATTATTACGAGATGGAGGAGGACATTCAGTATTTCTTGATCACGGAGGAATTTGGTGACACCATAGACGCCTACATATTTAAAGTGGTCTCAGATGCAATGGCCTCTCTTATGAATATGACACAACAGTTCATAAGACCCTTCGCTCAGAGGGAATACCTTCCTAGGCCTTCGGCCCAAGAACCTCCAGAACCAGCCTCTGCACTCCACCCTCTGAGAACCCACGCAAATGCCCGCAAGACTCCGGAGTGGACCTGGACGCTTTTGCCAAGCTAAAGAAGGCGTTTCTAGTGTCCAATGCCTAAATGTTCCAGACTTGCCCAACCCCTCCGGCCTCTCGCAACCCTGCAAGATAGCGCCCATATCCTCCCCAACTCCACCTTCAAACAGTTCCCCTACAGGTTTGGACGGAGAGTCTGACCATGACCAGTCCTGGGAACCCTCCTCCAACCCACCCACTAGGGCTCAGACCACTACAGCAGACCCAGCAAGACCTCCTAGACCCTGAGGAGCTCATACATTCCTACTCCAAGTGACAAGGTGGCCAAGTATGTAGCTGTCTTCAGGGGGAATGTCCCCGCCGCTCTTTGGACCAAAGAGTGTCTGTCACACCTGAGATCAGTGTATGTACGGCTACCTTTCTGGCCAAGTACATACATTAAGGACCCTAAGAAGGGTATTGACTGCTCTTGGCAGTAGTGACTGGCCAAACTCCTAGACATCACTGGCCAACTCGTAAAGAGCTTTGAAATGGCGGAAGACGCAAACACGTCCGGTGCTCTAATTCCCCCAAATGTACTATCCAGCTAGACTCAAGGGAACAGGCCAATATATTTCTCTGCAATGCCAACTGCACTATCTCCAGTTGATTAAAATCTGCTGATTAAAATCAATACGAAGCTCAGAGAAATGGCAATAGTAGAGGCGGGCCAAGTGGCACAGGGTGGGCTCTTTGTCAACCCATTTGTCAAGGAGCTTGGAAAATCTGGGTCGACATTAAGCTCGCTCAACAAGGCCCAATCCACTGTTAAGCGCATCTTCAATGTGCATGTTTTCACTGGGGCCGGCTGTGGTAGGGGACGTTCGGCTGGCCATTCCACCTCTGGCAGGGACCAGCCTTCCCAATGAGGTCAGTGGCAGGATTCCTCATGCTTTGGGGGATTCTACCCCACCAGAGTGCGGTCACACCACAGAGGCCACTGCAACAGACCCCGTGGCGGACGACTCAACTCCAATTCCTATAGTAAGTTTTTCTTTACTTTTCGGCAATCGACTGGGGAAATCGACTCACTCCGTTTGTGGACAATTGGTGGGCTCTCACATCGGACGTCTGGGTGCTTCTAACAGTGCAGGGGTTCCACGCAGAGTTCTACTAGTTCCCCTTTCAACCTGTTTCCCTCCCAACCCCCCATCGCCTTTCCGGACAGGAGGATGCCCTTATTCAGCTGGAGGTTCAACAACTCTTGACAAAAGGGGCTATATGCCCTTCCCAAAGCCTCACCCCTCTGGGTTTGTCAGCAATACTTTTTTGCCCCAGAAGCTGGACGGAGACCAGCGCCCGGTGATTAATCGCCAGGAATTCAAGGAGTGGCAGTATTTCACCACTTCACTATGAAGGGCATTGACATTGTTTGCGACCTCCTCCGCCCTAACGATTCGATGGTCACACTGGATCTGAAGGATGCTTATCTTACAGCCCCCATTTTCCATCTGCATCATCGGTTTCTCTAGTTCATATGGCACAGCCAATCGTTTGAGTTCACCCTTGTGCCATTCGGTCTGTCTTCTGCCCCTTGTTGTTTCATCAAGGTACTGAGATCGGTGATAGAATATTTGAGAGCATCCGGGATTCGGTTGTTAGTGTACCTGGATGACATGCTGTAGATGGACCAATGTAAATATTCTCTGCCCTGTCACCTTCAGATAGCAGTTGACCTGCTCCAATCCCTCGGGTTTGTCATCAACCAAGCAAAGTCAAGTTTAATGCCTTCACGCTCAACCATCTTTCTGGGCTTTGTGATCAATTCGGTGGCATCCATGCTCACATGCCTTAAATGAAGATGGCAAAAATTCGACACAAGGTGAGGACTCTGGCAAAACAGATCACCACCCTCTGCCAGATAGCTAGGGTGATGGGCGTGTTGTCATCCTCAAGTCAGGCTATATTTCCGGATCTCCTTCACTTCCAGGCCTTGCAACGCCTGAAAGCATCCCACCTCTGCTGCAGTACTCACAACACATCCCCCTGTCAGACAAAGCCAAAGAGGAACTCCAGTGGTGGCTCTCACATATGGAGGCGTGGAATGGCTGTGCCATCTTCAGATCACAGCTGGATCTCGTGAGCAAGTCTGATGCCATGCGATGAGTTCATCACTGACAGAGGATGGTCTACTGCACAACAGTCCCTGCATATCCATTGTCTGGAACTGCTGGTGGGTTCCTTTGCAGTCAAATGTTGGACCAAGTGCAATCGTGTGTCCTGCTGAAGATGGACAATGTGGCAGCAGTCTGCAATATCAATCACGTAGGGGGTACACGCTCCAAGGCCCTCTTAGACCCGTCGAAGGACTTTTGGCAGTACTAGCTGGACCACCATGCCTAGGTGACGGCAGAACACCTCCCCGGGTCCTCCAACCAGGTGGTGGACTGGCAATCTCGCCACCTCTGGGATTCGAGTCAGTGGAAGCTTTTCTGCCAATGTTCCAAGCCATCACCTCCCTTTGGGGCCCATTCATCATCGACTTGTTTGCGTCCCACCTGGACCATCAGCTTTCCCAGTTCCTGAGCTGGAGACCGGACCCAGGTGCAGAAGTGACTGATGCTTTTCTCCAAGATTGGGCATTGGAGTGGGGTTACGGATTTTCCCCATTCTCCATGATCATGCGGCTGACAATACTGGTGCGCAGGCAGAAGGAGAATTTGGTGGTCGCGATGGCAAATCCCTGGCCTATCAAGAGACACTGTGGACCTTCTCTCCCGCACTTGGGCGGACAGTATAGTCAAGAGGTATCGCTCAGCCTGGTCACGATGGAAGGGTTGGTGCCTGCAAAAGAGTCTGGATCTGAATTTACTGGCCGCTTTAGCGGCAAAAGGAATGGCTTGCAGCTCAATTAATACCTTCAGATCGGCAATCTCAGCAGGCCATGCGGTGACTGTGGATGCACCAGTGGGTGAACACACTTTGGGCAAGAAATTGTTACAAGGTATTTAACTGTCCCTTCCTCCGGAACCCAGGTGCTCAGCTCTCTGGGGACATGAGTAAAGTCTTAAACCTTTTGTCTGCATGGCTAAGCAACAATGACCTTACCTGGTAACAGTTTTCGGCCAAGTTGGCCATCCTGTTGTGCCTGATTTCCTGTAGGGGGGTTTCAGATGACAGGGCCCTACATATCACAGGGCATTCCTTTACCCCGGACAGAGTTACTTTTCATGTAGCTCTGCGTACAAAATGCCATTCCCTGGTGATTTCAAATCCGGCCTTCTCTGAGGTTCCCAAAATGTGCATTATTAGATGTATGAAGGCCTACAAGGCTTTGACGTCAGAACTTCCTCCACATGGGGGGTGTTTCAAATCTATTAAGGTCTCCTAGACGAGGATTAGCCCACCCTGGGATGAAGACGGACCCTCCAGTGTTATTTGGATCCACTTATGAGAGTAAATAAAGTATTTTATTCAAGTTGCCTGAGGATATTTGCTATGTGATGCTACTATTTGCAAGTGCACATTTCCTTGAATTGCATAATGCCACTGCTATCGCTGGGAAAGTTTTTACCCAGGTTAACAAGTGCTCTCTCAGTTACAGGAAGGGAGTCCTCAAAACAGGAATAAAGTTCTTCCAGGTTCAGCTTCTTGGAGGAAGAAAGAGGACTGAAGAAGAGGGATAACGCAAGTTATACCACATAGCAGCAGCTGATTACATAGGGGCTGATTATTTTAAAACTTCTTTCGCCTTGGGGTTATGGGAAATGACTTTTGATTGTTTTTCTAATGTTCACGGTTTAATACAGCTGCTACTGGAAATAAAACAAAAAAGAAGACATAATCCTCGCCTCAAAGTCCTTAACAGAATTGTAACTTTCCATTACAATAGCCAGGAAATTTTTCATTCACACAATCGACTACTGTAGGACAAATGGATGGGAACTCCATTATTGATGAAAGAAGCACAGCCCCGTAAAAAAGTACCACGTGAATCATTTTTATGTGAGACAACAAAAATTCCAAATACATTGAAGTGAAAAACAAATTAGACAAATAAGACAAAAGTGTCCAAAATAATATGTCCACACAAATAATAAAGAAATCAATGGTATTTAATAGAGTCCAGCACCTGGTTTTCCTATAATCTAAATTAAAAGTGACCTAAATTAAAAAAAAAATCACGTACTTAACCCAATTTGATACAAAGGGTTATGATCATTAGGTTCACTGAAATACCATTCTTTAAGCCAATTTTGATGTTATGGGGAATGGACATTAAATGATGTGTTTATCAGTTTGTTCGATTTTCGTGATTTCCTTTCTGGTCTGGAATTGGTAAATGGATATAAAGTGAGTGAGGACTGGTAGATTTAGGTGATTGGTTAATTTAAATTTATCAGCATTGTAAGTGGTTACAATTCTGCCTCAATAAGGAGGAAGGATGTTGAGCGGTACATCGGGAGGCTCCGTGGAGAGGAGATATTACATCATTCTTTGCAACATACAGAAGTCAGTGGTCACTGCTTCCAGGCAATTGCTCGGACAGAAACAGTAAGGCACCAGAAACAGTGTTTTTTTATGGAGAGACTCACTTTTACCTCCATGATTTGGGGAAACCGTGGTTAGTTACAGTTGAGTTGATTGACTTGATAGATAGTGACTCTCCCTTAAGATACTGGAACTTTCGCTGAAAGGTCAGGATCTAAAAGTATGCCCTGTTACCTAGTTGTTCTCCACATATATAGGAAATTTAGGTTATTTACTGTTGGTCTTGTTGACTTATTAAATTAGGTACTATCCCTTAGGATATTGGGATTCTTCTGAGTGATGGATTCATTTGTTACACTACAAAAGGTTAGGATCTGAAAGTACGCCCTGTTATCTATCTATTCTCTCAGGTCTCACTGCGGAAAAGGAAACATGAGTTTTGTTTGACATGTGCTATAGGAGAATAATCATAAGAGAAACAGTAAAAAGGTGAATAAAAAGTGAGTGGGGGACAGATTGGGTATTTTTGAGCTCAAAATAATGATGCTATAAGATTCCTAGTATGATTAGCTACAAATATTCATGTTACCATTAAAAAAATGTGTTAATGGTTATGTAGGATACACTATGTATAGCTTTAGTGGGACAAATGGGTATAGTTGTTTATTTTAAATGTTTAAATACGTGTATGATACATATTGCCAAATACAGACTATAACATTGGACAAATATATATTGCCTGATGTAAATAATGATGGGTTACATGTGAAGAAGATGGGTATGGCTATCTATTTAAGAGATTAAAGATGGTAGGTATGTGTAAATTTATGATGTACTATGTTGCTGCTTTTTCCTGTTGTTGATATTAAATGTGAAGGGTCCTGATATGTTTTACTGTATCCTGAAATAGGTGGATTTGGTGAACTGTGTGCACTTTAGTGTTTAATACATTTTTGTTTTTCCTTACGACTTACAATTTATACACATCTGTATGTTTTAATTTTTGTTTTCAGTCCTGATGAAGTCCTGTCTAGGGGTCAAAACGTGTTGGTTGGTCTGATGATGAATGATCATTAAAGGAATAAAGAAACAATTCTGGATTGAAACACAATGTCATGGCTCCTGCTTCACTGAATGTTTAAGAAAGACTGTATTTTTATATGATATGACTTATAAGAAATGTTCTAGTATTACTGGATTTTCGAACACTCAAGGATTTTTTTTTGGACTACCTTAGCACTCTATTTTAAGTATGGATTTTGGTATTGGGTACATGGTCTCTGAGCAATAGGACCACTAGGCAGTGGGGTGCTGTATCCTTCCTAAGTACTAACACTTGTGCAGCTGCTTGTTGGCCAATATTGCTCTTCCAGTGGTTTTCACTGAAATACTGTCAATTGTGTTGTGCCCCTTTAAGAGATGAGGGGTCTTTTTGGGACACCCCCTCCTAAATGCTCCACAATGGTTCCGTGTAGGAAGAACATCAACTAATAGATGGTCAGTCCGATCTCACTGTGTATGGTAACCACACAGCTGTTATTTCTCACATATTGGTAGTCACGATTAAATCAATGATGCACAGGTTCTGTAGCCTGGGTATATTGTGTAATGATGACGCCCCGAATGAGGATGGGTTGGGTCTGGTCTTGGCAAATCTTCCTCTCAAATAGAGGAATCAAGTGTATGGGAGGAGACACATAGTGAAATGGAAACAAACTGAAATGTGTTGTCCATGATCCCCTGTGAGGACACAGAACTTCAGGCAGTGGGCATTCGCATGAGTGGTTAAAAGATTCACCTGAGCATTGTCCCATGGGCAGAGTCGCTGACCCATCTCTGGATGGAGATACCACTTGTGATCTGCAACACGCTGATGTCGGCCCTGATACTCAATGAGTCGGCGAGGTCGATGGGAACTATCCACAGCCACTGTTTGCATGCCCCTAACAAGAGTCCGACTGCTTTCTGCTTTTTGAGAAAGATAATACCCACTCCTCTCTGCTTACTAATTCATCACAAAGGGAAGGATTGAAGGCCTTGAACATTATCTGAATTGCACAAAGCTCTATCAGACTCATGTGTTTGACAGGGACTTGTGGGAACCTGTAAAAGAGCAGAAAGTCCTTCTTTTGAGGTTGGGTCACAAGGAAAGGTTCCAGAGAATTCCTCCTTAACGTCACACATCCCTAACCTAGGATTTTGCTGATTGGGGAAAAGGGGCAATCAAGAGAGGAAGTCAGCATTGCCCTGATTTTTTCCCATTTCTATGTCTCGCCTCAAACTGGAAGGGCTGCAGGGAGAAAAATCATCGGATTCTAGAATTTTTACCCTTATTCCAATAAAGCCAAATAATGGGAGCATGGTCTGTACAGAGAATAAAAGATCTACCTTCTAAATAGTATTGCAGTTTATCAATGGCCCACTTAAGGGCAAGCCACTCCTTCTTGATTGTATGGTATTTGTGCTCATGGGGAAACAGCTCCCTCCTAATATACACTATCAGTTTCTCATTACCGTCTTCATACATTTGGGATAATACTGCCCCCAATCCCACAGCGAATACATCTGTTTTCAATATGTAAGTCTTAATTTGATGGCCGTGACTTTCTCATTCTGGGGATCAGTAACTCCTTCCCCTAGGAGATAGCCTAGATATTTTACCTTACCATGTGTGAACTTGGATGTTTTTGCATTGCTATGTAAGTGTGCTTGTGTAACTCTGACTGGATCAACTGAGGTGTTTTAGGTGTTCTTGCCACGTTTTGCTACAAATTACTATATAATCGAAGTAGGCAGCTGAATAACCCTGGTGATGTTGTATTATGGCATTCAAGAGATCTCTGGAAAGTGTATGGAGCTCCATGAAGACGAAAGGGCAAAACTATAAACTGATATAGAACGTCAGGTGTGGAAAAAGCTGTTTTTCCTTGGTCGGTTGGGTTTAATGGTACCTACCATTATCCTTTGGTTAAGTCTATGGTCGTGATATAAAGGGCTTCTCCCAACTTCTCCATCAGTTGGTCAACCCAAGGTAATGGATAATTATCCGTTGGTCAACCCGAGATAACGGATAATTTATTAATGGTCTATACAGAAGTGAACGATCCAGCTTCATGGATTCTCTGTCTGGGGGAGCGCAGGGAACGTGTCATGAGAGGTAGAAGCTTGGCCCACCAACCTCTCTGGGGTACGGTGCTGGGTAAGGAAGGCAGGGACCCCTGGGGCAGGACTATGGCGACAGGCAATCGTCCTATTCACAGGAGTCCTGTGCTGGGTTTGGATTAGGTACCCAGAAGGACATTGTTGAGGGATTTGTTGAAAGTGAGCAGGGGTTCGGAGGAAGAAGCTCCCAGTTGCAGCAGCTCCGCCACTGAGGGCAACTCGAGGTCAAGGACCTTATCCACCCCTTTTCACCACCATGGCATCACTAGCTCCCTTCTCCATATCCACAGTACAAGTAGAAAGCACACCAGTATCTGGAAGCCGGTCCAGTTCACTGCCATCACCCAGTTCCATATCCTGACCTTCTGACTCTTATTCTATAGGGTCCACAGCAGGGGTGTGGAATTCCTATTGCCCAATGCTCAGGGCATTTTGTCTAGGGTCAAGGACAGCAGGTTTTTGTGTTTATTTTGTCTTTGGGACAAGTAGGCCCTACTCCCTGCAGCACAAACCATTTGGCTGACAATTTACAGTACTACAGTATGGAACAGGGAAGGGAATTGTCTGAGGCTGAGGTAATACTTGTGCACATATGTTAATGCTGTTCAAACTTGTATCTATGGTTCATTGATGCAAAGCTATAATTATTAGGGTATGTGCTCTAAATAAATGTTGTAAACTGGGACTGCACCGACAGTGGTGCCAGTAAAAGAATGAGTACACACATTTGCAAAGTTTAACAATATTAGGCTACGTATAATACTCCCAGAATGCTCTCTGATTAAATGCAACATTTGCAGAAGCTTGAAAGCAAAATTGATGATTCATGCTTTCAAAGTAAAATGCTCACAAAAAAAAACTCAACTGGGAAGAATTGTTTTGCTTAACTACTATGAAATTTTAGGTACCATTTCTTTGAAGCAACATTTAGAAAATGTGTTGATGGATGCAAGTATTCACAAAAAAAAATATTCATAACGGAAAATCAGAGTAACCAGTTTCAACAAAATTATGGGAATCATGAAAATAAACAAGCACTGGCAAAGCCAATAAACACGTCCAACACTGGTGGTCAAGTCTTTTGGTTTTGTCAATGTGTGTCTTGTTTTAATAAGGCTTTTGTAAACCTTTATTGTTGTGGCAGCTGCTGAACCCTCACTACTGTAACAAACACTGGCAAAAAGCAAAAATATTTTTGGGGTCACAAAGCCCACATTGCCATAGTAGTTCCTAGCACTGAACAAAACTACTTTGTGCACCAAAATGCTCCTTGTGAAAGAGCAGATTGTGAGTATTCACAGTGAAGCCAACCATTATATGAGGAGTGAGACAGAGATATAATGTTAATCAGAACAAAAGGTCTTGGTAAACGTCCGACCTAATTAGGGGCCCAAATCTTAAGTCACAAAAGTGCACCCATGGTACATATTTCATGAATTCACAAACATTTACAGAAGTAGACCAGGAAATTGTATGCCTAGAAAATACTTGTGAACTGTATTTTAGCACAAGCAAATACGCATGTGTATATCTGCTCATGAGAAAAACTGTTGAGAATTTACAAGTTCGCTTTTCCTCCAATCGCTTTGTACCCAACCCTGGAAGAAGTTTTACTTTTAACCCTTGTCAGGAGTAAATTTCCAAACCTTCTCAGTATGGGAAAAGATTAGATAAGAGCTACAGAAAACCCTTAAAAAACAAGCAAGTTAGTAGGTTTGCACAGCGTCAAAAGGGCACTCCAACTATTGTTTTCCGCTACCTCCGGTCCCAAAAGGCAGATCTGAGGAAAGATGTCAAAATAAGGAAACTGCTAGTATTGAAGTTCCACTATAGTATTAGCCCTGGCATAATCAGAAAGACTATTGTCAGAGCTCTGATAAAACGACACTGATGCCATAATTGGTTGCCTCACTACATGGCACCAAAGGTACAATTAGTTTTGTTTACAGGACAAGTAGATTTATTAAGCAATCTGTCCCATTGGCAAGTAGATATTTTATAATATTCCACATTCATGTCCAGTTACTCATCCCATTCTTCACTGAGGTCTAGCCCTTCAAAATAGGTTTGAGGCACCAACCTGGAACACACAGGTCCTCTCGGCGCCAGAAACAGCGTTGGTCTGTGTAGGATTCGGGGATCCAAATGAGCTGGGCCACCAGTGGGTGCCGGGAGCATTGCTGTCAGGACCGATGTCAGGGAAGGTTGTAGCGGCACAGCCGACGTCAGTCTGGATCCATGATCTGACCCATGGGGGCCCGTCGGAGCAGAGGCCTAAACCGCGGGTGCAGAACCAGATGGGGCCCCCTCCGACCACATGGCCCCGTAAAACCCTGAGTTGAGAGGGGGTCGCTCCAGCTCCTGGAAAGGCAGGGAGGCGCAGAGTCGACTCTGGCATATGCTTCGAAGAACCATGCCTCAAACACGGATGTTCCTTCATCAAGTCGGCCGATAAACGAGAAGAAACACTCTTTGACTTCATGTGTTTTACGTGCCTCTTACCTGAGTGTCCCAACAACTTTGAATGGGATGAAGAGGACTTAGGACCTCTAGAGCGGTCCGGAGTCCTTTCTCTTGACCACGTCCGAGATCTCTGAGGAGTCGCCTGCCCGCAGGCTAGCACCTTTATGGACAGCTCTCTCACAGCATTTAGCACCATGGCCTGGCAGACAGAGCACGACTTGGAGATGTGGTCTCGCTCCTGACACCAGACACACGAGTTGTGGGTCCTTTACCAACAAGGCACTGTGACCGGCACCATATGGTTCAAATCTTGTCTTCCTCGAAAAAAAATTCCTTCAACACACCAGGATGAAAAAAAAAGGAAAAAAGAAAGAAAAAAAAATGGTTGACAAAACATCAAAAAAATCCAGTCACAAAGTGGCACCGGGGGTAGCTCTTCTTCGGATCTGCGCAGACAGAAAAGAACTGATGTCAGCGCACCGAGGTGGCACCTGTATAGCTGATGCAGACCCTGATTCCATCGTAGACAATGGCGACGACGCTGCGCAGAGCTATCGGCTCTCAGGGGTACTGCTCATGAAAAATCTTCCTGATACAGTATGATTCCTGGAGAAGTTTAAAGGTGAGAAATCCATGGCTAGTATTCTCTATCAGATACAGCTTTTAGCAGCCAGTCATCAAGGTACGGGACCACAATGATTCCCTACTTCCTGAGACAAGCTGCCTTCAGGAAAAGGGAAGGACCGAAAACTTGTAGTGAGGGGAACCCACTGCGAATCACAATCCTGCATTTGCACAAAATCTATCTCTGAAGTAAACATCCTGCAAGACAAGAGACACCATATAGTGTTTTGCATCCAGCTCCAAAAGTACAGAGACAACATCATGAACTTCTCCTTGCATAACAAGATCTGAGATTGGACGAAGGCCACCATCCTTCTTATGGACCAAAGTACCAAGAGCAGAACTCCCTGCCCTTTTTGTGGCTCTGGCACCAATGCCACTGCTTGCTTCTGCAGCAGGGCTGCCAGCATCTTCAGCAGGATTCTCAAATGTTCTTCAGACTGAAGGGACTCTCAGGTAGGGATGCTAGGAGGTTGCTGGTTAAAGGGTATGGTATACCCCTTTTTTAATATCTAACAGACCCGTAGTTCTGAAGTAATGGCACTCCAGGCCTATAGAAAAGAGGTTACCAGCCCTCCTATCGGCAGTACATGGTCCTTTGTGACCAGACTACTAAGGCTTTTCTGATGGCGCTGGGGAGAATGACTGAATATGTTTAGTGTGGCCATTCATCTGCCTCAGAACTGGAGCACAAGGGGGTCAGGTTGCTGTTGCTAGGAGGCTGATGAAAACTGTTGCTACCTGTAGGAATACCCTCTAGAAAAAGGACATTGGTCTATGAAAAGTGCATTAAGAGGAAGCCTGAAGAACCAAGGACCTGGCTTTAACTCACTTTTCCTTGAATCACTCTAAAGCAGTGTCTGCTTTCTGGCCAAAAAGTCTCTCGCTGTCAAAAGGAAGGTTCATCAAAGTATTCTGGATGCCCCCAGAAAAAGCTTGAGGACGAAGAGAGGCGTGTCTCCTTAGGGAGGAAAAAAAGAGCTCAATAAACAAGCGAATAACTCTGCGAAGTCCAACTCCGTCTTCATTATCTGACAAGCTGTCCATCACTAATTACCTCAGTAAAGTAAGGTCTGAGTTGTTCAGGTACGCGCTGGGGACTTCTACCGCTGGTATGTACCATTGGGCCCGTGTGTAGCCACCATGACGGCAAGTCTTAGAGAACTTACTCCCAGACTTTGCAAGCAAAAATACTTTCTTGCCTACTCCTAATTCTTTCAACTTCCTGTCTAGTGGGAGAGTGTTAATGGCTTAAGGATTTCATTTAGTAGTAGAAAAGGTTTGAATCACTAAGTTTCAGGAAGTTTCAGGAGAGGGCTGAAGGCAAAGACATGGTGGCTCATCTGGAGGTGGCCTACATCGAACATGCTACAGCTCGTTTGAATGTTGGAGTAGTGATCTGACGCAACCAAGGTTCCCTCACTTCCCATTTTAAGGCTTTATTAAAATGAAGAAGGGGTCATTAGATGGTGTGGATGCTTGCAGAGTGTTTGCCAAGATGCAGGAACGATGTTCTACGGATTTAAGAGAGAGTTCTAACGTTTCAGCAGCTTTTTAACACCAAATAAAAAGAAGCCATTACCGGCAGAGATTGGACCTAGATCACTCTCAGGAGATATATCCTGCCTATGGACTTACTGTTGAGCTGTAAGGCTAGTGAAGCCAGTAGGTCATAAGAGGGTCTTCAATCTGTGCCAGGACTTGACCTTGATCAGAGCCCAACTCAAATAAGTTGGTGTCCATGCTGAAATAGTATCCAGGATCCAGATTCTGAAGAAAACCTACTTGCACCAGTGGAGCACACCGGGGCAATGAAATGTTCAGCATCGGAAGAGAGCCGAAGTGAGCTCCATGCATACCTATGGGTACAGGTGTGTGCTGGAGGGGGCCGCTGCCCTGGAAATATTTCCAGCATCGCTTGAAGAAAGGATTCTTGATCTACTGCCGGTCATTTTTCTTAGGGGGTGATCTTATCACTTACACTGCACCCAATTTCCTCTCTTATGTGAGGTGAAGAGAGATGCTCCAGAGCCACACTGAAAAAAGTGAAAAGAACTATAACAGACACTGAGGCGGCAACTTTATAGTTCCAGTGACATCATGTGAAACCACTTATGGCATCAAGATAGAACCAGAGCCACCTACTAATGCCAGACAGATATTGTAAACATTTTCAGATCCAGTCTGCACCTTGGGTATTTAAAGGTGGTGAATTTTCAGGTAGAATTATCGATCAGAAGAATATATAGCATAAAGACATACAAAAAAAAGGTATGACAGGTGGGCAACATGCGTGACATGCATGCACAGACAGGGCATGAGCATTTGAGCAACAGTCAAACGTGGTCTCTCCATTACTTGTCACAAATATATGCAATGTAAAAGACAATGAGCCAAGTACCCTCTAACCCTTATGACCAGGGTAGTAAAGCGGATAGATTAATGGTCAATGCAAGGGGGAAGTAGCCTAGACTTCCACGGAAATCAAATAGCTAAAGTAATTCTATGTGTACAAACAATGTAACATCAATAGAAATGTATTGCATTATATATTTCTTTAAAGATGTTATTCCAGATATGAGGCGTATATTTTGTAAAACATGTTATTCTGAACATAAAATTTGTATTTGTCTAAGTAGGTGCTCCTAGTGAAAACAGTGAAGTGATAAAAAGTGCAGGTAATTGAAGGTGATATATATATACAGTTTGTACAAAGAGTGGTTTTAAGAACATTATGGACTTCTAGTGGCTCCGTCAGTCCAGGAAGCCCTGAAGTTCCATAAGATTTCTTTACATTTATATATTCCACACTCAAAGATATGTCGACGTTTCGACCCAGTTGTAGAGACAAATCAAAAGAGGGTCATCATCAGGACAGTGAAATTCAAGTCAGTAGCACCTATGGGTAGTATAAATATCTAGGTTACTAAAGGTCTGATTATTCTAAGTAAAAACTTAATTAAGGCAGGGATTAAACACTCACCTAAACTCCAGTGTAAAAAAACACTCTGGTGGTCAGGGACATCTTCCTGGTAGGAAAATGGTAGTTGTATAGAATGTAATTGTATATTAGTCAGTGAACACTTACAAGTAATGGAAAGTGTCCCAAGGTCTAATAATTGTACAGTGGCTGGTTTTGCAACTTCCAGGTCTAGGAACCAGAGAGAGCCGATCACATAAGAAATCCCGGGCTCAAGTTAACTAAAAAACAATGGTGGTGCGCACAAATCAGTATATTGTGGGTATTAATCAAAAGGCGCAGATAAAACTAAAAATGAAACACTTACAAGTCAGATTTATCTGATGGTATATAATCAGCAAGCCAGGGCCGGACGTCAGGGGACCACCGGCTGCGTGCACAATGGATCACAAATGAAATCCAGGACTCTAGTTATCTAAACAACAATGGTGGTGTGCACTAATCAATATTGTGGGTGTTAATCAAAAAGAGAAGATAAAACTAAAAATAATGATAAAGGGGGTGTGAAACACTTACTAGTCAGATTTATCTGATGTTATATAGTCAGCAAGCCAGGGCATGGCGTCAGGGGACTCCTGGCTGCCTGCACGATGGATCGTGTATCGTTAGAAATGGAGCCGCACGTAATACGAATGTGCCGGCTAAAGAGTGCTTTGCTCCCATTTTGGAGCGAGCCTTCCAGTCAGGAATTGGTCTGGGAAACAACCAATCACCTTACAGAGTATTTTGTTGTGGAGTGGCGGTGCTGCGGCTGCCAGCAAACCTGACAGGAAACAGGGAGCCTTGCATGTTTTCAGTACTTGGTCGCTGCACTCGAGGAGGGCTAACCACCGGAAAAGGCATGACGTATGAGTGCCTTCCACTAATGAAAGCAATCAGATTTTAACAGGCAAGCCAACGAACCAATGATGTGACGTCAATAGGGCTCCAAGCCCTTTTCGAACTCCTAAAGCGTCTCGCAAGCGAAATGCATGGGCAAGCACATGCGACGCAGGCTCGACCCTAAAAAGAGGTGTTCCAGAAGCCCTGGCAGGAAAAATTCCCAGCCCCATGATGTGTGCAGTGGTGGGAGGCAGGGAAATGTGAATGATACAAACAGACTAGTGGGTTAACCAAAAGCCATTGTATGTGTGTAGTATTTGTATTCAGATTTTTTTGGAAAACAGGAGGCGCTGTAACGAAAAAAGCTGGCTCGAGGCCAGACCTAACAAAAAAATAATAAAAATAACTTCTGTGCTGACGGAGCAGTTGAGTTCCCAAAGGACTTCCAGCTATGGTCAAGCAACACATTGTTTAACTACCGGAGCAATTAATTAATATTTCTCCAAAGAGTCTGGAAAAATTGTGTTAAATTAAGTTTGTTACAATTTTAAAAGGTACAGGATATGGGAGAGGCCGAGGTTGCTGCCTGAGTTGGGAGGACTCTAATAGCCATACCACTTTGCTCCTAGGAGGGGCCGTGACAGAGCTACAGAGCACCTTTGCAAGTCTGGCAGCACAGGACACGCTGGCCTAGAATGGACCCATAAGAGCCCGAAGAAAGCCGAACAGGGTCATCCTTGGTTGTCCAGACTACTTTGGGAAATGTGGTATGACGGGTAGTTGCAAAATGGTTACTCCTGCAGGGGGTAAAACGTCATATCAATACAACGCACTGGCAAATTTTCTTTCTAGTGCAATGGAAGTGATTAATAAAGAAATAAGCTCTGCCACAGCCAAAACATCTCCGTCGATATACACTTTGATCCCTTGATTAACGTAGACATCACCTAGTGTGTCTGTCAAAAAAAGAATGATGTGAAACTCATGCATGAATAACAAATTGCACCAACAGAGGCTTTGCCACATGCTCTTTGGGATTATAGTAACTGCTACCCGTACCCAGGTTCATTTGACATGTCCCCTCCATTTATGCCCCAGAATCCCCACCAAGGAGTTGTATACAAGGAAGGATTCCGAGGGCAAGGCTGCACCAGTCATTAATGACTTGTAGGGAACAAGGGCAGTGTCATGGTAGAGGTTGCCAAGCATGTGGTGGTCACAACTTGCCCCCGCCTGGGTGTTCCTAGAAACGCCATTCCTGGGGCATGTGGTGCGGCAGGTCGAGTGAGAAATAAGCAGTGACTGAAGAATCAGTAGGGCCTTGACTATTATCTTAGGGCATGGCAGTAGTGGATTAGAGCATTGATGAAATAAGTGAAGGACAGTGGTCTGACTCCAGGCAAGCTCAAGTGTGGCAGTATCTGTAAGCTGTGAACCAACTATCCATCACGCCATCCATTAGAGTTGGGATGCAAGGTAGCAATGTTCATAATTTGACACCGCCAAACCTCCCCGATCAGAAGGCAGATATAATTTTGTTAATGCTACCCTGCAACAGGTTTTGCCCCAGATGAAGCCACGCATTAACTTTTCAAATGGTTGGAAAAAAGTAAATGTAATTACAACATCAAAATGGAAAAATAATAGTTGTCAGGGAAGCACCACAGTTTGTAACAGGTCAATATGACCCGTAATGGTTAGTGAGAGTGTGTTCCAGTGATTTCAGTGACGTAACCAATCTAGTGAGATTTCATCAAGCGGATCCAAATCCGAGTGGTATAACCTAATGCCAAAATATCAGAAGACCGCAGACCTGGCCCTGGTGGGAAATTGTTATCCACCGGAGACCTGGCAACCATTCTTCAAGCCATCCAGAAGTCCCAGACAACGGTGGAGGCCAAAATTGGGGAGGTCAGAGTTGACGCGGCGCTCGTGCACCAAGATCTCCGCAATGTAACTGCTCAGATCACAGAAGTGGAAGTGAGAATATCCGCTGTGGAAGATGAACTGACCGCCCTGAATTCACAAGTGTCCACACTATCTGTCCGTACATCAGAACTGTCCTGGCGCAATAACCTCCATATCGTAGGCCTTCCAGAGAACACAGCGGCCTCCTTACTAGCCTCTTTCTTGGAGGAATGGTTCAGATCGTGGATGGAGGGAGATCGCTTCACGCTGTAGTTTGCCATAGAAGGAGCCCTCAGGGCTCTGCAGGCTAAGCCACCGCCGGGCTCTCCGCCAAGACCGGTGATACTTCGGTTCTTTAACTTTAAGGACAGGGATGCGGTGCTACAAGAGGCATGCTACAAAAGTGATCTGTGCTGTGACGGAACAAAGGTCCTTATATTTCAGGATTATATGAGAGAGGTTCCATTTCAACACCGACCCTGCACAAAGTCAAGCAGAAACTGAGAGCGATGGAGATATCCTACTGTCTTCTTTTTCCTGCAAGGCTCCGACCCTTTTTTTTTATTTTTTTTTTTTAAGAGTCCCATGGAGGCATGGGCATGGATAACCGAAGATGTCCCTCGGTCCCCCCGGTGGTGGTCCTTGACAGACCCGGGAGATGCTACCAATAGACAGTCAACCGCGTAGGCCCGCAGCAGCGCATGCGCTCCAGGAGGCACAGGGCGCGGCAGGGCTCCCGCTCCCCAGTGGGACCCCTGTCAGAGGGTACCATTTCAAAGACACTACCTGAACATCCAGCAAGCAATTGCCCAGATGGAGCGGAGGGGGAGCTGCGAGCAAAGGGGCTGACGCCTGAGCGCTTGGACGCTGCTAGTGACTCCAACCTGTCCCGAAGCCCAATGCTGTAATTTCAATAATGGGAAGAGAGAGAGAGGGGAGAGCGAATAAAACCCAAACTAAGTATATGTTACACTGTAACTGCCTAATATATAATGCTCTTTAATCCGACACTATGGAGGGGTCCACCACTGCCCGCTAGATTGGGGTTTAGAACGTGCTGTGTTAGAGAGTAAAATGTTTTATATGTGCGACAGATGCTTCTTGGGGGATGTATTGGGTGGGGTGGGAGTTGGGGGGTATGGGAGTTCGGGTCATGTAACAAGGCATTTATTACTGTTGTTCAGGTTCATTGTTTGTTTGCTCTTACTAACTGCTGTATAGCAAAGAGTATGACACACAACGGGGCATTATGCTTACTCTACCGATGGGGGAACTAGAGGATACCCGGGAGGACCCATGGGTAGAAATTCAGTTGCCATACACCCACAGATAGAATGGGACCAGTGCACATTATCTCATGGGACGTTAATGGTCTTCTAGATAAGATCAAGCGCACGGCTGTGCATACATACATACGTTCACCGCCACCAAACTGACATACTCATGCTGCAAGAGACCCATTTGTTAGGGGACTGCTGTCCGTTCTTGTCCCTTAAGGGCTTTGACAGGGTATACCATGCAGAGTTTGTGTGTGGTTCAAGGGGAGTAGCAATACCGCTCCACTGCTCATTTCTTATGGTGGTCACCTAGGTGTGGAGGAAACCACAGGGGCGATATGTGGCCCTGACTCGGAAAGTTGAAGGCCTCACGATCAATGCTGTAAGTGTATACGCCCCGCCGGCAGCCGTGCACGGGACTCAAAACGATCATACTAGCCTGTTCCTAGATCTGCCTAAGGGGGGCCACCATGTTAGGGGGAGATTTCAATGCAGTTCCCGACCACGTGTTGGACGTGATGGGTCCCCCTCGACCCACAGGCAGGCCACGGCCACCGGATTGTCGGGGTGGCTGGCGTCCAGGGGACTGTGTGATGTGTGGCGGGCTTGGCACCCACGACACTGTCACTTCACGTATACCTCGGCAGCACACTAAACACAATCTAGAATTTACCTTTTTATTGCCGGCCACAGATTGCCGCAACCTCACACATTGAAATTCTGCCGTGAGCGATATCGGACCATGTGCCTCTCCGATCTGTAATGGGGCCCGCTCAAGTGGTGGTCCGCCCTATGTGGCAAACTAATGGATGATACTTGCAACACAAATGTCATGTTCAACAACTGAAACAAACAATTCAGGAATATTTTGACCTCAACAGGGGTTTGGTCCCCTCACTGGGAGTTCTTTGGACTGCAGGCAAGGCGGTGAGGCGGTGGCGGGCAGGGTCCTTGTCCGCTCCCAGGAGCTCCCAGGAGCACTCTTTGAAGTACTCAGATGGCCCTAGAAGCGGAGCAAAGTGCGCAACCGAGCTAGGCAGTGCCCAGGCAACTCCTACTGATTTGAGAGGAGAGCCATTATAACTCTCTGGAGGTGGCTAAACACCTTTAGCGAGCGGTCAATGCCAGATGAGGGGACAAAAATGGGAAGCTGCTTTAATGGTTGGCCTCCCACCACCAATCATCTAGAATTATTCTTGAAATTTTTAACGCACGTGGAGAACCTGTCTCCAAGCTCCAAGAAGTGGCGGACACATTAGCCTCTTATTATGAGGTGCTCTATCGGGCCTCGGCGGTGATTGACTCGTATCATGCCCGCCAATTCTTAACAGACATTCCCCTTCCTGAATTGCCCCCTGCGGAGGCAACAATACTAGATGAACCTCTAACAAGTGAAGAAATCAGTGATGCCATCTCCTCAATTGGGGCGGGTAAGACTCCTGGACCTGACGGGTTCCAGTCAGAATATTACAAAGTGTTCTGGGACGACCGAACACCACACCTTAAAGCCACATATGAGGAAGTGGACCAACAGGGCTTCTTTTCGGAGGGACTAGACATAGCTACTATTGTGGTACTTCCCAAAACCCAACCACCGTCACAGCTGTGTGCCGAATACAGACCAATTTCCCTTATTAATAGCAAAGTGAAGATTTACGTCGCAATTGCCTCACGACTTAAGAGGGTACTGCCGCTGTTGATTCACTCGGATCAGTGTGGATTTCATGGCTAACCGAAGCATGCAACATTGTATACGTTGTTTACATATGGCTCTAGCCTGGCGCCACCAGTTGCCCCAGAACCTAGCCCTTCTATTTGTTAATTTTGAAAAGGCTTTTGTCGCTGTTGACCAGAGGTTTCTCTTCCTAGTATTGCAACGTGTGGGTTTGGGGCCTAGATTCTGTCGACTAGTCTGTGCCTTACATGCCAACCCCACAGTCCGTGTACAGGTTAACGGTACCTTATCCTCTACATTTTCTATCCGCTGGGGAACGCACCAAGGCTGTCCCCTGTCCCCTCTTCTTTTTGCCCTGGACATTGAGCCTTTGGCACAACTGATCCGAATAGACCCACTATATCGCGGCTGGAACTGGAGAACAGCCTCTGAAAACCTAGCGGCCCTGTATGCCAACGATGTTCTGCTCTACATGACGGAACCCAGTGAATCTGGCCCAAGGAACGTCCACCTCCTGCGCCGCTATGAATAGGCATCGGGGCTCAAAATGAACCCTGCCAAATCTCTGTTGGTGCCCCTAGCATTGTCGCAAGACTGCTATGACTCGCCGGTTGAGATTTAAATACCTTGGTATATGGGTGCCCTCCTTCTAGAACTCACATGGACCTTAAACCTGGCACCACTGCTGTTGCGAATCAAGAAGGGCCTACAATGATGGTAGACGTTGCCATTAAACATCCTGGGCCGCATGGCCCTATAAAAGATGATGGTACTACCGCTTATTTTATATGTGCTCCAGAACTTTCCATTGCCGATCCCATGTTCCTGGTTCCATGCACTGGACAGAACTGCCTCCTCATTCCTTTGGTATGGCGTGAGACACTGGATAGCCTACAGCACTACCAGAGAGAGGTATATAATGGAGGGACGGGTACGTCTAACCTTTACCTGTACTACTTAGCGACAAAACTCCTAATGGTGCATGACTGGTTTTAATGGGGGGGAGTGGACTGACCCGGCCTATTAGCTAGAACTAACCACACTAGGCTTTCCACTTATTCTAGACCTTCTTTATGCCTCACCACTCCCCCGTGAGATGGACCCAGTGACTAAGGTGGTCTTTCTTGCATGGCAGGTGGCACTGCGGCATACTCAATGGAACAATGTCATTACTCAGCAGACTCCACTGTGGCACGGCACATGGCTGAGCGAATCGGCTGCATTGAGCGGGTTTGCGAAATGGGACCTGGTGGGCATTTCACGGCTGGGAGATGTGTGGAAAGGGGACGCCATGGGACCCTTCCAAGATTTGCAAGCTGACTCATCTCTCTCACATGCAATTCTTCAGGCACCTCCAGCTCCGCCATGCCCTAGACGCACACTTGTCCTGTGCTGAACCATAGCCTAAGTACAGCCCACTAGAGGCCAAGCTGCTGAAGGGAGAGCTGAGGGAAAAAAAGAGGTATTCCAAATTTATAAGATGCTAATTAACAATGCTTCGGGCAACCTAAGCCATATCAGGGACAAGTGGGAGGGCAGGCTGGGACCTATTGAGGTCGCAGACTGGGTGGAGGAACTGATGGCACCCAGAATACTGGTGGTGTTGGCAAGAATGTGTGCGGTGAAGCTATATTTCTTGTACAGGGTATACCCTTCCCCTGACCGGCTATACCGGGCAGGTCTCTGCCCCGCTGCTCAATGTCCTTGGTGCGCAGAGGGCACAGCAGACTGCTTTCATATGGTATGGACAGGCCTGCTAAAACAGGTGTATTGGGATAAGATAATTTGGGAACATAATGTAGTGCTGGGGAGGGAACAACAGATATCCCCTAAACTGGTCCTGTTGGGCACAATGGAGGAGCTAGGGGGATCAAGAGCTGACCGTACGATTGTTGGTGCCGCCATGCTCATGGCCAAGTGAACCATGGCAGCCACCTGGAAATCCCCCACTGGACCGTCCTTCTGGAAATGGAGGCACGGAGTTTACTGGTGTGCAAGCCAAGAAAAATCGGTCTATGAGGTGAGGGGCTGTCCCCATAAGCATGCAAAGGTGTGTGGGGAAACGACTGGGTCTTCTACCATGAACAACCACAACTTTGTGTTTTGTGAGGCATAACGGTACTGTTGAACTGTCTTATGGTCAATATATATTGTCACTATGAGAATGAATTTAAACTGGCTGCGCCAAGCCTTACTTGTGCATTTATCTTTCTTCCTTTCCCTTTCTTTCAACAAAACCAATAAATATTGTTTATATAAAAAAAAGAATTAAAATAAAAGGGCGGGTATGACAATGTGGGTGTAAAGGGGAAGAGACAGGACTTCGCCCAAATGACCCTCAGACTGATAAACAAGTGTGCACACGGCCATTGGGGGAAAGGAATGGAGGACTTTTCTGATGTAAGGGAGTAGGTCATCCGCATACAGTGACATTGTATGAACTCCGTCACTCATGGGTATGCCCCATTCCTCATCTTGTGCTCACATCGCGAGTGGTAAGAGCTTGGTGGATAAAAAAAGCCATAAGATTCCTACTGTAGTTATCAGCTACTGTTTGATGAGCATGGGCCACACTGCTCTACATTATCCACTGATAACACCATTCAATGGTGAGGTGGAAAGTGAATTTCTATTAATCAGAATATGAATCAAAGAATTTGACTAGGCATTCCGGTATACTGGGGGATATTAGATCATATATTCTGACTCCCAATTCCAGGAGGGGGTTGGAGAGACCTGCAGCCAACTTAGGCATACACATTTGGGATGTGTCAAGGCTAAAGAGTAAATTAAATAATGATGTTTGGGGAACTATCGCAGGTTTTTCTACGTTATGTTTCTAAGAGACATGAGTGGGAGATAATCTACAAATTAATAGGTACATGACCTACCATCTTCCAACTATTCAGTTAACCACTGGAAGAGCAAAAGGGGGCTTTCAATTAATTTGTCTACTCTAGTCATACAGCGGTGGTTCCCAACCTGGGGTCCGCAACTGCTGAGACAATTAAATAATATTTACAGATTAGGTCCCCAGCTTTCAGAAATGCCTCAGTGGGGGTCCCTGGGTTCCAGTATTGATAAAGTGGGGGTCCACAGAAGTCACAAGGTTGGGAACTACTGCCATAGAGGTTTTTTGTTTTTTAATATTGGGCAAGAAATCCCTTCTACCAGATCTAATAAATGGCTGGGGAATGGGGGATTTGTTTAGTTTTTATAACAGTGATTGTAGTTCAGGTAAATCAGGTATTTTAAACAGTCTGCACAATTATCTAAATCGGTTTATAAAGAGGAGAGGCCAGGAATTAGACCTCATCTGGGAGGAGGATTTCAACACCCCCATCTGTGAACTGCCAGTTAGGGAGGTTTGCGGGATCTGTGATCAAGGGGGTAATGATCAGACATTTTCACATGATGATTATGGTAATCTAATCAACCAACTTTTTCCCAAATATAATTTTGGTTTCAGTAATGAAGTATCCACTCCAAAGGTGAGGAGTACTCTTACTAATGACTTTTTAAGATCTGCTAATTTGAGCTCATATGTTTCTAATTCCCAGATCATTAACTGCTTTAGTAATCACAACCTACAAATATGGACTGGAGTATGGAGGTACAAGGGAAACCAACTAAGTAAATGACTGAATTGTAGGGCTAAGGGACTCTAAAAATAATGGCCCATTGTCCAAGATGGGATAGGTTTAACCCAGAAGGGGTTCTTAGCTAAACTTATACAGGACAGACAGCAATTGGGTGATATCTGCCTGGATGAGCAGGCAACGCCCCCTGATGTTAACAACGTGTTTGAGGAAATTTCAAGGAACATGAAGAGGGAACTCACAAGATCTGGTTCAGATATACCCCCAGGTTCAAGGGCTGATTTGACCACAGCTGCACAAAAGCACATGCTAACGTAGGGCTTAGAAAAAAGCGAAATTGATTGCAAATAAAGACTGCAGAATATAGAAGAAAGCATAAAGCTGTTCTCAAGCATAAGAAAGACATCAGCAAAATCAAGGCTTGGAAAGCCCGAATGACTGAAGAGTCCGGGTACGGACACAACTGCATCCTGCTATGCTTTTAATTATTTTAAGGCACAGGGTGTTAACTCTTCCCCGACTATATTAACAATTTGCTTAGGGTGTTGGTGAAGCGATGCAAGGACATGCCCCAGGTCGGTCATCGTCCAATTCCCACACACGTATGACGATGATGCAGTTCTTATGGGCCGCACTCTGGAAGCCCTTCAATCACTTTTGGATGAATTTGGTGCATTTGTGGAGATCAATCTGGATAATTTCTTAATTATGACAGCAGGCTCTAGCCAGACCAACTTGTATGGGTTGCGGGTGAAAGTTGTGTTTACAATACACAAACTTTCTCTTATTTGGGAGTCCTTTCTGATATCAATGGATGCCAGAAGGAGCAAATACTCATTAGAAAACGGTCAATTTGCAAAGCCCACTAGTTCACTGTAGCAAAGTGCCCCTTTTGGCATGGTTACCCCCCACTCCCTTACACTTTTTGCCTGATATTGATGCTAACTTGACTGAGAGTGTGCGGGAGCCTCTTCACCAGGCCCCAGCACCAGTGTTCTTTCCCTACAACTGTACCATTGTTCCCACAATTGGCACACCCCTGGCACACAGATAAGTCCCTTGTAAGAAGTACCAGTTGTAACAATGGCCCTGTGACAAGGGAGGGGCCCTGTGAGCAGGGAGGGGCCCTAAATGCTGCAGCGTGCATTGTGCCACCCTAAGGGACCCCTCACCAATCACATGCACACTGCCATTGCTTGTGTGTACTGATGGGGAGAAAAAGGCAAAGTCGACACTGCATCCCTCTCAGGGTGTCATGCTCACCAACCACCGCCTGTGGCATAGATAAGTCGGCCCTTTAGCAGGCCTTACAGCACTAAGGCAGGGTGCACTATACCACAGGTGAGGGTGCAGCTGCATGAACAATATGCCCCTACACATGTCTAAGTCCATTCTTAGACATTGTAAGTGCAGTGTGGCCATATTAAGTACATGGACTGGGTGTTTATCATTACGAACTCCACAGCTCCATGATGGCTTTACTGAAGACTGGGAAGTTTGGTATCAAACTTCTCAGCACAATAAACCCACACTGATGTCAATGCTGGATTTATAGTACAATGCACCCGGGGGCATCTTAGAGATGCCCCCTGTATTTTAGCCAACCCTTTAGTGTAAGGCTGACCAGTGTGTGCCAGTCTGCCACTAAAAGACAGGTTTGTGACCTCATAGGGTGAGAACCTTTGTGCTCTCTGAGGCCAGAAACAAAGCCTGCTCTAGGTGGAGGTGCTTCACACCTCCCCCCTGCAGGAACTGTAACACTTGGCCTCCTATTACAATGCCCTAGGCCACTCCAGCTAGTGCAGATGCCCTCCCCCCTGACAAAGCCCCACTTTTGGCAGCAAGTACAGCAGGAAAATTTTGTAAAACAGGGAGAAGCGACTACTCCATCTAGGACCACCGCTAAGGTGTCCAGACCTGAAGTGACCCCCTCTCCCTGCAGAATCCTCCATCTTGGTTACGAAGACAGGGACCAATAGGGTTAGGAGTGTGCCTCCCTTCCCAAACAGAGTGGGGACAGGAAGGATGTAGCCACCCTCAGGGACAGTACCTATTGGCTACTGCCCTCTGACCCCCTGTAACACCCCTAAATCTAAGATTTAAGTGCTTCCCTGAACCAAGTGCACCAGATTACTGGCAAACTCAAGAAGAAAAGAAGAAAGAAAAAGTACTGCTAAGCTGACCCCAGCAGAGGAGACCCTAGACACCAACTGACTTGTTCCCAGCACTACCGGCCCATCTGCAGCATCAGAAGTCCTGCTACAAAAAAGGCAACACATCCTGCAGGACCAGCAACCTCTCGAAACACTCAGAGGATTGTCTGCCCACCAGAGGACCAAGAACCCCAGAGGACAGCGGCCCTGTCCACAAGAAACTCCAAGAAGGACTCCGGACCCACCCCGGATCTGCAAGTCCTACCCATTCCGCACCCGACGCCCACGGCCACTGTCCAGGTTGCACACCGGTCCAGAGCAGGTCTCCAGGCGATTCTGATCTTGTGTCCACTCTAGGTTGACCCCTCCTGGCCAACACGTCAAACACCTGCAGCCTAAATCTGGAGGACCCCCCTGACCGCAAGAGAACCGGACGAAGATTCCCAACACCTCAAGGTACCCCTGCACGCCCTGGCCTTGGGGAATCAGTCCACCGGTCCAGCAATGTTCAAAGGGGTGTCCCTCCTCCTTGTCCAGCCTGTGGATTCGGGAATCAACCCCCCTGGACCCAGCCTGCAGCATCTTTGTGGCCCCCCGGACCCAACTATTGAAAAGCATTGGGAGCCCGATGCTGTGTTTGCACCCTGCACCCAGTGCCGCTGAGGGTGTGTGTTTGGTGCTGACCTGTGGCCCTCCCGGTGCTCACCTAAACCCCACAGATCTGCCCTCCAAAGTCGCAGGTACTTACCTGCTAGCAGATCTGTTTCCGAGTGCCACCAGTCTCCCTAGGATCATATTCTAAATCTGACACCAACTTTGACCTCTGCATCCGGCCGGCCCGTGTTGCTAGTGGTCTATGGTTGGGATCAACCTGAACCTTGACCTACGAACATCCTAACCCCTGGAGACTGGAACTGTAAGTTGAGTACTTACCACAAAACTACACTAAACTGCCCCTCCCCCCTTCACCACCCCAGACCTGTGTTGATAATTACACTGTCAACTTTTGAAATAGAAAATTGCTACTTACTTGTAACCCATTTTCACTGCGAAATCTAAACACAGTGTTTTGATACATGTGCTTGATACTTACTTGCAAATGTACTTACCTGCAACCAGATCCTTTTGGTTCTAGAAATAAAGTAACAAAATATATTTTTGCTATATAAAAACAATTGGCCTGGAGTTAGTCATTGAGTGAATGCCTCATTTATTGCCTGTGTGTACAGCAAATAGTTTGCACAACTCTCTGATAAGCCTAACTGCTCAACCACATTACCTTAAAAGAGAGCATTAGTATCATCTACTTTAGCCTCTGGGGAACCCATGGACTCTGTGCACACTATATCTCATTTTGATATAGTATATACAGAGCCAGCTTCCTACATTCTCTATATGCCTTCTCAGCTAATCTCGACATTAAACCCCATAAGGAAAGGACCATTATCTACCAGGCAAAATATATCCATCACTACTTCTGGTTTGTGTATATGGAGGCATGTTAAGGCTCCAGGTATATAAGAACACCGAAAACATTTAAGGAGAAGGTTGCCATTGCCTCTGAGCACATTGTCATACCGCAGCCATATACAGCTCGGTCTGCAGTAGATTGAACATTTTATAAGGATCCGACACTTTTATTATTTTAAAGGACTGTTTCGCGTCAGATAGGGGTCTAGAAATTCCTTGGTTATGGAATATTAGAACTCTTTGTACTAGTCTGACAAAAGTATAACTCCATGATAACCCAATAACGTTATCCCAGCTACGTGGGTCCGAGATAAGGCATCCGACTTTGCAGCTGTTCGAGGAGGATTAGGTAAATTATGTTAAATTAATGGTCACCATCTCCCAGTATCTACATTGATCACCAACTGAGGGTACAATTTAGCTCTTTAAAGCACTCTGCACTTTTTTGGACGTTTTTATGCTTTGCCCAGTCATCTCCATTCAACCTCTACTATGGAAATACAAGCTGAGAAACTGCCCGCCATTACCGGTTTAAAGAAGCTGGAGTCACCCGAGGTGTGTTCCATAGTTCTTGCTTATACGTTATGGGCTCCGTATTAGGAAAACTACTGGGGATGCTAGTGGGTCCCCCATGATAGCAATGATCAGCTTTTCGGGGGAGGAGATATGTCTATTTAACAGATTATCGTAAAACTCCGAGACTTTACATTTTGTATACTTTACCCATTTTGGTGTTTTTTACAGATTTTATTGTGGTTTATGTTTTTATATGCTGTACTTTTATGGTTTGTCAAGTACAAAACCGAATAAAGTTTTTAAATAAAGATACGGTAAAAGGAGCAATATTAAGGGTAGTCATAACTGTATACGTTGCAAGCTTATTACTATAGGAAACTTTTGATCTTCGGTATGACACACTATAGAAGTAAAATGTATCTGGAACGGCAAAATAAATATTAACGCTGCTGCGACGCTCACTTTCGACAAAATATAGAAACAAAGCTGCTGGGAATTTCACAGCTGACAACAATGCTCGGGTGATTTAGAAAAGATTGCACACAGACAACTAAACTATCTAAAACGATATTTGTTATTAATAAGAACTGATTTTCACCGTACGCCTGTCAAAGAAAAGAACAATTTACAGTAAGGTAGCACCGCAGCTGAGAATGTTTATATTTTGGGGATATTCGGTACTCTGTAACAACTAATGCAAATATGGCATTCAACCTAAATGGAAAATAAAGGATGGCACGCCTAGGATAATAACTTGCAGTAGTGATACATATCACGGTTGCTGGGACAGCAGCACATGTGCGAAACACCTGTATCTTTATCACATTTCTAAGTAATAATCACACTTGACATTTTCAGGTTTTCATTTTGTTTAATAAAAGTAAAATGCTAATGTAAACAACGAATGGACAGTAGAGAATCGGAGCAGGATACACTGGGGGTGCGGGGTCACTCGGGTGGTGGCAAGGCAGCAGACACCCGGAAACGGGACCAACGAGGGATTCAAATTCACCGTTTAGAATGTCACTGGCCCTCCATCTGAATTCAGTTATCCGTTTAAAGTCGGTTCAGTTACAACGCCCTGCTCTGGTAGAAGAAAAGCTTAAAAAGGCCCTTTGTGCAGTTCTTCACATTCTAATCATTTCTAAAGGTACTGCAGCTATGCAACGAACGTGCGTTGTTTGGGGTTATTTATTTTCACAGTGTCATGTCGGATGGAAAGGAGAACCGCCTCTCTTGGGTTTCTTTAACTATGAATGGAGACACCTGCTGTGTAATGCTTGCTAATCACTTCTGTTTACGCACAGCCTTCTGGAGATGGTTGTGGGCTGCAGCATATTTAAAACATCTGACTATTTTCACTCAAGGCAGAGCAATTATCATTTCCTCTTTACTTTTCCTTATGCAGTTTCAGCAGAGAAATGTACTATATGTAAGAAAGCTATGAATAACGTTTCTTGGCGTCCTCGTCCATGTTTGTGTCAGCATTTCAAAATCTGCGCTTTGTACAGCAACGACAAGGCAATAGTTTGTCACAGTCAATCTGATAACTGTCAGGCCAATGAATCGAAGCAGGGCTCACTCCTCTGCAGTGCAGATTCGGGATCCCTTAGGAGCAATAAACACTACCCTCTTGCAAAAGGTTCACCCGTAAAAGGATGGGCAGGGTTATAATCTACATCTCAACAACAGCCATAATATTGTTTATAGGTAAATGAGCTAGGGCCGTGGGTCCCTGACACATTCCCAGGGGTCCGCAGGCCTGGGCTGGGAGGAAGGCACTTCTCCAGCTGGGGCATCTGACAAACACGTGGGTGCGTGTTTTCATATTTATTACTTCCTTTGTTGAGCAGTTTTAAATGCACTTCAAAGCTCCTTGTACTGCAAAAATAAAAGCGTCAAGCTAACTCAAGTGAATAATGTATCTGCTGGAGAGAGATGGGAGTTTTGTGCAGTGGCAGTTTTGACTCAAAGGTAGCGCAGATGGTTAATATGCCTGCTGCAAAGAATGTGTATCATGCAAAGAACAGTATTTTATGTGCATGGCACAGTGGGTTACTGCTTTTGTCACAGATTATTTTGTTACTATGCAGTTCATAATCGTAATCTAGCACAGTGAGCTGTGAACTGCCTTTAAAGAGCTGCATGCAAACCGCATGGCACAAATAAGAAAGTTCTTTTTTTCCTAGTCTTTCATTTTCCTTATGCTGCTAAAAAAGGTTTGCTTGTGTAGAAATACATTCTTATTGCTAACGCAGTGCTTAATTTGTGCTTGTTGTTTCTGGGGCTGAGCACCAGCACTTATTTTTGAGGGCCGGGTCTTATTCTTCTGCCTCAAGCATTTGCTGCAAGTAAAAGACACATATGGGAAAAACAGAGGAAGGGAAAAACGAAAAAGGATCACAAAGTGAGAAAGGAGAAAGCTACTAGAGTGAACTGAAGGGGCAGGGAGTGGCTTTATATGGATTGAAGATCCCGAGATGGCTTCAGGATTATGCTGCCTCAGTATTCCGTGTATCCACATTTAATTGCAGCAGTCGCGTGTTCAAGAGGAGGGCTTTGGGCACCAGCACGTTTTTATTTACAAATTAAGCACTGTGCTAACTACATCGCTAATCACTGTGCTGTGTTCTGAATCCTAAGTTTGTGCTTCTCCGGACCAAGCACGCTTAGAAAATGCCTACCAGTGTGGATGACATATGAATCCTACACATTGTAGTCCCCTGTAAAGTGCCCTGACACCCTACAGTGGTATGAGAGGTGCTAATAAACAAATGAAGTACATGTTACAGAGAGGCTAGAGAGAGATGAGAGGCCCTTATGGTTTACTTCCTTTCCCCTTCACTTATTTATGTGAAAAAGCTTTCTCAGATCTTGCATACCTAAAAAATAAAAACAGAAATCACTCCGGAAATGTAGAATCTGACCTGAGGATTCACCTTTCCTAAATAAAACCAAACATTGAATAGGTAGTTGCCGAGATGCAGTGCCAACCTTCCCAATAAAATGTTTCGATTTGTGCATATTTTTTCAATATAAAATAATTTTATCTTTAGTAATTTGAGTATTTGTTTGGTGTTGTTATATTTTTGCAAATTACTGTTTAATGTTTGAAAATTAAGTCGTACAAATTGCTGGGGGTCCCCGGCTTCCAGTAATGATTCATTGGGGGATCCTCAGGAGTCAAAAGGTTGGGAACCACTGAGCTAGGGAATACTTTACTCCCCGTACTAAGTAGTTTGCAAATTTACAAGGTTTGCACGGATTACCTGCACTTATATTTGAGGTCCAACCAAAGTAGCTTTAAAAAGCAAAGCTTGGCCTGAAGCCAAAATGTACACTAAGACCCTCACTACGACATCGGCGGTCTTACAAAAAAAAAACGCCAAAGCAGCAGGCGCCACAATACCACCAGTGCTGGCGGTATTGGAGGCTCCCAATCATGACATTTCCGCTGGGCCAGCGGACAGAAACGCTGTTTCCGTCCGCTGGCCCAGCGGAAAAGTCACATTAACATTGCCGCCGGCTCAAAATAGAGCCGGCGGCAATGTTGATGTGCAGCGGGTGCAGCAGCACCCGTCGCACATTTCACTGCCCATAATTCGGGCAGTGAAATGCGCAATGGGGCTGTGCCCGGGGGCCCCCACTGGGGGCAAAGTGCATGGGCAGTGCAGGGGCACCAGGGGCCACCCTCGGGTCCTCCTTACCGCCAGCCTTTCCATGGTGGTGTTTACCGCCATGGACAGGCTGGCGGTTGCGCCCTGGGGATTATGACCGCCTGGCGGTCAAGTGGAGGGGCCGGCGGTATGGCCGTGGCTAATGTACTATGGTCATAATACACTGGTGGTAACACCACCAACCTGTTGGCGGTGTTACCGCCAGTGTACCGCCGGCTGCCAGGGTCGTAATGACCCCTTAAGTCTTGAGTTGCAGAAATCTCAGGGTCCTGCTACGCTAACAATTTGTTTCATGGTCTGAGATTTAGTAAAAAATTACTTTGTAAAATGGAGAAGTTTTACTGCTCTGTGTAAACCAGTGGTTATGGGTGCTACCTCAGAATCTGCATCACAAAAGAGTTGCTGTTGTGTGCCGTTAGCACCAGAGAGTAGCAAAACGTGAATGCTTGGACATGCTGCAGCAGCAACTCTGGTCCCTAAAGTTAAGCCGACTGCCGGAGAGAGTGGCAAGAAGCTGCAAAGATAAACAACAATCAGCCGCAAAACTGCAACGCTGACACCACCTGGGTGAAGGAAATATGAGACCCAAAGTTAAGTGCGGACTGACAAATACACAACCTCAACGCCATTTCGGCAGGACATTCTGTGAGGGGGAGTGAGCAGAAGTCGCCTGGAGAAGTGGCATGCTTGGGGAACTGGGCCTTCAGTAGTTTGCTGAGTGCAGAATGGGTTGCCAACTTCCCGGACTGCAATATTGGGAAAAGAACCTCGCTTCATCTGTCATTTTGGCACTCCCTTTATGGCCTCTTATAAAAACGTGGCCAAAATCCTACGTTCCATTTCCTTAATACTTTTGTACATTTCCTTGATTTAAGTATTTAGAAGCGTGTTTTTGATTAACTCAAACATGTGACCACAATCAAAAACGTTTAGGAACCATATGTATTAGTAACTCGCACTTAGAGGCCAGGAGAAAACTGGCATCCCCTTATTGAAATGGAAGTTCTTGTGGCTGTGTTCTGGGACATCAATTGTGAGATTTCCCCTATAGATAGTCTTTATAGGGGCCCTAGCATTTCGAAAACTTGCTAAAAAAAACAGCTATCTTTAAGAATGTTACTGAAATGTCTATGAGCCCGCCCCAGAGTCTGGCTTTGGAACCTGAAGAGGAGCTTGAAGCAACCAAAGTAAACAGACAGTCAACATACAGATTTTGATTCTTTGGAGGGCTTAATCATTGGGCCTTCTGAAGAATGAGTCTCTTTAAAAAGCTTATATAGGTTTCAGGTTTTGGCCTTGAACCAACCTGTGGATGAAACCAAGTGTCAATAGATTTGGCCTGTAGACAACTTTATGCCTTGCCAGTACCATGCTTACATAACAATTTAACACAAATACATACACATGTATTATTATATTATTATATATTTAAAAAAAAAATGTTTTTGAATACAGGTGTCAATAACGCCTGCGAGGTTATGGTTAGGGCAGACTTTCCAGTAAAAAGGATTTTTTTGTTTTCCTAATAACTTTGGTGCAGTTTAAAAAATATGCACAAAAACGTCCAAAAAAAACCACGTCCGAGTTCGAGTCCTAATTGCAAATTTCACATAGTCTGTCAAGCGGGGCCAAACAAACATGAGGCCCAAAAGTGACCATGCCAATTTTACCTCCACACAGGAAAAAAACAGCTGAACAGAATTACACCAAACTAGGAATTTCAGTAGAAATTTACTCAATGAAGTTCCTTTGCCAGGTTTGAAGAAAATTCACTCAATAGCTTGAGAAAGTAGTGTTTAAAATGTGTGTTCCGGTCTAAGAGGTCACATTTTAGAGATATGATGGCAGTTGTAGGATGAATATGTATGACATCTCACAGATGGTTATGTTTGCTTACTCTTGATATTTTTAAAATTTGTGCAGATTCATCACAGGGGTAAATTTAAAAGGGGGCATAACAGTGTTAACTTGCTAATAACTATGCAATAATTAGACAATAAAATTTGATGGGCATTGAGCTTGACTGATGCAGTTTTATGGGTGAACAGGTGGTTATTTCATGTGCTAAGAACTTTCGTTTTCTTTACTTAATCTTACTGAAATTTGGAAGGGTGTTAGCACGTTTATCCCAGTGCAGGAATCTCAGGTTTCATGCAGATCCAAAGGGGGGGTAGAGGGCTTTGACAGGATCATATGTTTGCCAGCAACTTTGGCACAGCTCTACGGATCTGCTAGACACTTACCATGTTTAGACTCTTAGCTTACTTTTTGAGTGTCATGCAAATCCATCAAAACAACCGGGGTGGGGCTTAATAAGGAGGTAAAAAAAATAGCATTTCCCATTTTAACTTCCTCATCGAATGCTCTCCACTACAGAAGGAAATTCTAAACAGAATCAAACTCCATATATTAACCCCTTCACTGCCAGGCCTTTTCCCCTTTAGGTGCCAAGCCTTTTTTTGGGCTATTTGGGGCAGTTCGCGCTTAGGCCCTCATAACTTTTTGTCCACATACGCTACCCCATGCCAAATTGGCGTCCTTTTTTACCAACATACTACGGATTATAGAGGTACCCAGACTATGTGGGTTCCCCTGAAGGAGACCAAGAAAGTAGCCAAAATACAGCAAAAATGTTGTTTAAAAAAAAAAAGAAAACTGGGAAAAAAGGACTGCAGAAGAAGGCTTGTGTTTTTTCCCCTGAAATTGGTATCAACAAATGGTTTGCGGCGCTAAAATCACCATCTTCCCAGCTTTCTGGAACAGGGAGACTTGAATCAGAAAACCACATTTTTCAACACAATATTGGCATTTTACTGGGACCCATTTTTACTATTTTTTGTGCTTTCAGCCTCCTTCAAGTTAGTGACAGAAATGGGTGTGAAACCAATGCTGGATCCCAGAAAGCTAAACATTTCTAAAAAGTAGACATAATTCTGAGTTCAGCAAGGGGTAATTTGTGTAGATCCTACAAGGTTTTCTACAGAAAATAGCAGCTGAAATAAAATATTGAAATTGAGGTGAAAAAAAAGCAATTTTTGTCCACGTTTTACTCTAACTTTTTCCTGAGATGTCAGATTTTTTAAAGCAATATACAGTTACGTCTGCTGGACTCTTCTGGTTGTGAGGATATATAGGGTTTGTAGGTCTATCAAGAACCCTAGGTACCCAGAGCCAATAAATGAGCTGCACCTTGCAGTGGGTTTTCATTCTATACCGGGTATACAGCAATTCATTTGCTGAAATATAAAGAGTGAAAAATAGGTATCAAGAAAACCTTTGTATTTCCAAAATGGGCACAAGATAAGGTGATGAGAAGCAGTGGTTATTTGCACATCTCTGAATTCCGGGGTCCCCATACTAGCATGTGAATTACAGGAGATTTCTCAAATAGATGTCTTTTTTACACACTGTCTTATACTTGGAAGGAAAAAATGTAGAGAAAGACAAGGGCAATAACACTTGTTTTGCTATTCTGTGTTCCCCCAAGTCTCCCGATAAAAATGGTGCCTCACTTGCGTGGGTAGGCCTAATGCTCACAAAAGGAAACGCAACATGGACACATCACATTTTTACATTGAAATCTGACGTGTTTTTTCCAAAGTGCCTAGCTGTAGATTTTGGCCTCTAGCTCACCCAGCACCTAGGGAAACCTACCAAACCTGTGCATTTTTTAAAATTAGACACCTAGGTGAATCCAGGATAGGGTGACTTGTGGGGCTCTCACGAGGCTCGGTTACCCAGAATCCTTTGCAAACCTCAAACTTTGGCCCAAAAAACAATTTTTCCTCACATTTTGGTGACAGAAAGTTCTGGAATCTGAGAGGAGCCTCAAATTTCCTTAAACCCAGCGTTCCCACAAGTCTCCCGATAGAAATGGTACCTCACTTGTGTGGGTAGGCCTAGGGACAGGAAATGCCCCAAAACACAACGTGGACACATCACATTTTCCCAAAGAAAACAGAGCTGTTTTTTAGGAGGTGCATAGCTGTGGATTTTGGCCTCTAGCTCAGCCGGCACCTAAGGAAACCTACCAATCCTGTGCATTTTATTTAAAACTAGACACCTAGGGGAATCCAAGATGGGATGACTTGTGGGGCTCTCGCCAGGTTTTGTTACCCAGAATCCTTTGCAAACCTCAAAATGTGGCCCAAAAACACCTTTTCCTCACATTTTAGTGACAGAAAGTTCTGGAATCTGAGAGGAGCCCCAAATTTCCTTCCACCAGCGTTCCCCCAAGTCTCCCCATAAAAATAGTACCTCACTTGTGTGAGTAGCTCTAGTGCCCGCAAAATGAAATGCCCCAAAACACTATCTGGACCCATCAAAATTATCAAATACAAATCCACCTGTTTTTGCGGGGTGGGGGTCACCTGCGTTTTTGGTCCTGGGCTCAGCAGCCATACAGGGAAACCTACCAAACCCATACATTTCTGAAAACTAGACACCCGAGGGAGTCCAGGGAGGTGTGACTTGCGTGGATTTCCCCAGTGTTTTCTTACCCAGAATCCTCAGCTAACCCCAAATTTAGCTAAAAAGAAAAATAACATTTGTCCCACATTTCTGTGTGAGATCACCTCACTGGGACAAATTTCCTACCACCCAATGTTCCCCTCAGTCTCCTGGTAAAAACGATACCTCACTTGTGTAGGTAGGCCAAGTGCCTGTGACAGGGAAGAGCCAAAAAAAATGACAAAATTGAGGGGGAACCAAAACGGGTCCAAAAGGGTAGTTTGGAAAAAAAAAAAACATTTTTAGGCTGACAAGTGGGGCAGATTTTTTAATCGGTATAGATGCGACAATGCTGGGTGGTAGGAATTTTGTGGATTCCTGCAGATTCCAGAAGGTTCCATCACAAAAATGGGGAAAAAATGTGTGATTTCCAGCAAAGTTGGAGGTTTGCAGGGCATTGTGGAAAAGAAAATGGTGCAGGGTGCATGTGATGCACACCACCCTGGACTCACCCAGATGGTTACTTTTCAGATGTGTCTGGGTGTTGTGGATTTTTCTACATGGCAGCATCCCAAAGTCCAAAAAGTGTAGCCCTCACCATTCCTAGTGGGACAATATTGAGAGTTAGACGAGCTCTCATGGCCTAAATGGAAAACCAAAACCCAAAATAATCAAATGTCCTCTTGCTTGCCATGGGATAAGATGTTTTAGTGTGCGGGGGGAGCTGAAAGACTGTTACCCCCTTCAGTTGTGGTGGGGGCACAGCCAGGCCCATACTGGTTGGTAGCCACCACCCTACTTTTTTTTTTTTCTATTTCCCTGGCATCTAGTAGACTTTCTGCCCCCACTAGGATGTGGATTGGGGGTAATTGCCCCATCTTCCCACTGGTGGGCAGAATACCTTTTACCCCATTTATTTGGGGTGGGGTTCCTGCCCCCCCTTGGGGGCAGATGGGCCTTCCAAAAATAGGCCGATATGCTCCCAAGGGGGGCAGATATGGCCTACAGTAATGTGCCCCCATGGGGAGCAACCCTTGCCCAAGGGGCTGCCCCCCCAAACAAAACACACACATACACACACACACCAATTCCTGGGGCCTAAGTGGTTTCTGTCCCCCGGGGGCAGACCAGCCTAATAGAAATAGGCCGATCTGCCCCCAAAGGGGGGGCAGAAATGGCCTAAAAACAATTCCCCCCCTTGCCTAAGGGGTCACTCCTCTTAATATAAAATAAAAAAAATCCCTGTTGTCTAGTGGCTTCTGTAACCCCCTCCACCCCCGGGGTCAGATCGGCCTAATTAATTTAGGCTGATCTGCCCCCAGGGGGGAGCAGAACAGCCCTAATCAATATAGGCCGATATGCCCCCATGGGGGGCAGAAATGGCCTTAAATAAAATGCCCCCCTTGGGGCCGCTCCCCTTATAACAATTTCCGAAAAGATAAAATTCCCTGGTGTCTAGGGCTATCTGCAGCACAATCGTTATCCGATTGTGCAGCAGGAATGCACAGTGAGACATGAAAAGGGAAGGAAATGCCTTTCCTTCCCATGCCTCTCTGCCTCCCCTGCCCCCCGTACCGAGGAGAAACAGTTTTTCCTCGGTCATGTTGGAAGCATTGCTTCCAGCGCAACAGGAGTTGACCTCTGATGAGGTCAGCGCACGTTGGCGCACTAAGGTCATCGGACGTCAGTGGGGGGGGGGGGGGGCGGGGGGGAACAGTTGGGTATTAGGCGTGGAAGGGGAAGCGATTCCCCTTCCAACCCTGTCCTTGAGGGGTAAGGGAGGAGGCTCTCAGGGGGAGCGCCAGCACTTCCACCGAGGGCCAGTCCCAGGACGTAATGTTTACGTCCGTGTCGCCTGAGCGCCGCAGCCATGGACGTAACCATTACGTCCATGGCGGGGAAGGGGTTAAGGATATGCTAAACATGCCAAGTCTGCCAAAATTCACGCCAGTCCATAATACAAAACCAAAGACGTTGGCAAGTAAGAGAATTAATTACCACCCTCCCCCTTTAGCTTTGCCCCCTTTGGCAAATCTACCTGAAACCTGTGACTCTTGAATGGGCCTTAACTTGCTAACAGCCTGTCAAATATCATGTTGATTCATTAAACAGTACAGTAGTTATTAGCAAATGCCAAGCCCCAGGGTAACCCTATGGTACACAGAGCTGACGATAGTGCACAGTGGGATTAGCAATCTGCAGCCAATTGAGCAGTAGACCTGGTTAAAGGTCAACAATTGCTGTGCAGGGGTTTTGGCCCCACAGGCACCAGAATGGGCATGGCCAACAACGATGCAAACTGCCCCTTTTCCTCTATCTACACTTTTACCTTTGCCCTCCCCCTTGTCAGATCTTGTTGAAACTGGAGATCATTGCATTGGGCTTAACTTGGTCAGAGCCTTCCAAATACCATCTAACATCATTAACGAGAGCCGCTATTAGCAAATTAACACTGTTTTACCCAACAGTAATTGTGTCCCCTCTTGACGCATTTACATGAAACTGAATTTACTAAGAGTAAGCTAAACAAGCTAAGGTTATGCCAAATTTTATATGCGTCCATGATACAGCACCTTCAATATTAGCAAATCAGAGACTTTTTAAACTAAATTTGCTAACAGCCTGTCACATAGCACACAGATTCATTAATCAGAGCCAAAGTGATTAGCAAATAAACACTTTATTTGGCCAACCCCCATGTAACTCCCACTTGACGGATTTGCATGAAACTCAATATAACAAAAGTAGGCTGAACATAAGGGTCTGCCAGTTTATTTAACGCAGATCCGTAATAATGCATCAAAGTTATCGCATTATCAAAGTTACAGGACCCTCCTTTTAGATTTGCCCTCTCTTGACTTCTCTGCCTAAAACCTGACAAACCAAAAGAAAACTGAAGATGCTAAAGCTTTGGCAAACTTCACACGGATTTGTGCAAAGATATCACAGTTATTAGTAAATTAACACTTTTTGACCATCCCCTTTTAAAAGTTAACCCCCTTCCTCTGCCCCCAAACACAAATTTGAAAATACTGAGAGCTGCTTGGGATAGTCAGTGATCCAGGTCAATTTCAAACTGGGCCCAACTGCCATTAATTAATAGTTTTAACATACAAAGTAACCCAGGAGGGGAGGAAGTTGTAATGTTGTCCATAAAGTAGCTCCACCCACTCAGCAAAAACAAGCATTTTGCAATCTCAGTGTATCTATGAGCGATAGAACAAATGTCAAATCAATGGTTCATAGTTCAATGAATTGGGCAAAACCCACCGAGTATCAGAGAACAATCACTTTATTTATAGACTATGACAATAAACCTTTTCAAAAATTACTTCTGATAAGACTTCGGTTGTGTCTTCCAAAAGAGAAATCAGCCTAAATTCTCAGGTGCTGAGCAACCACCCCTTTTAAAGATTACTTTAGTTGTTGTGCCTCTCCGTAAGCCTGTTATTTACCCTGATGCTACAATTTAGTGCAAGAATGGCACCAGAACATGTACCCACAAAAAATGGATTCAGTCTTAAAATCTGTGCCTTCATGTTGTCAGGCTCCACAGCAAGTTTTAGTTTCATAGACACAACTGCCTTAATACATTAGAATTCAACAAGGTAAATATAATCAATAATGAAGTGTGGTGGGGCGAGACTGTCACAATTAAATCTGGACCTTGCTTATAAGAAGATGAATGCTAAGCAACCCGAGATGTTTCTGGGACCATGCATTATAAAGAGGCAGCGCTGGAACCTGCATCTCAAATCACCAAATACCAGAAAAACTGGGCATCCCCAACCACACCTAGGACATTCAGTTTTCCAAATTGCTCCTTAAAAATTGCCTTTTTTCTTTTCACTGTATTTCTACATGAAGCCCTCAAAAGTATCAATACAGAAAGTTTGTGGGCACAATATTTGTATAGTACAGTTGATTTCAAGATCTTACAATTTCCACTGAACCACCCACTTCTAGTGGGTTAACCTACTAACCAACAGAAAGAAGGAATTTTACTCGAATGAACAGAGGTTGCAATGGTTGCGTTAATATACACTATATTTTCAGAACATGTAATCGGAGTAACAAATTCGTAGAATACATGGGAAGAGACCTTGGTTTGAACTTCTACCAACAAATCATGAGACACAGAAGTTAAGAAAAAACAGAGCATGTGTGTGTAGCTTAGCAAGAGAGGAAAAGGGGAAAAATAAGTATCTTCTTGGAGATGGCCACAGAAGAAATTATGAGGACAGTCAACTGGAGGGCGTCGTTGTTTAAGGCAGGAGTATCGAGCTGGTAGACACATATAAATAAACACATTACCGGACAACAACAAATAATTGAATTTAGCCTCTGGAATCATACAAACCTTAACCTTATTGCACAAAGCATCATAAAAATGAGCTGAGTGTCTTTGCAAACTGAGATCATCTGCAGAATATCAATCGAGAGTGGTGAGGATAATCTGAAATTACTTAGTTTGTGATCAATAAACCAACCTGATGAGCCATGCTAGCAGAATCTGGCAGATATAACATTAAGAGAAAAAAATATATAGTTCTCCAATTCACCCTTAAATCCCAACGTCCAATCACATTCATTCTTAGAGTTGAGTGACTAAATACTTTTGAAAAGTAAAGACATCAGGTTTTCATACGGCCTGCCACCATTAAAAATCAGCAGCATGTGTGTCACCACAACAGCAAAGCCATCAACCTCAGGGAAAACTGGCAGCCAGGACTTCTGAAAAAGCATAGCAGCTAATGGATCACACAATTGTCGCGATTTTCCTCTCAAAGCTCAAAACTGACTGTTGTTGCAAAACAGAAGATTAAGGCAATACAGGATCCCTTGCATTAAGAATACATCCAATTTCGAATGCTGAGATAGAAGTCTCACCATGTCCAAAAGGCCATCTCTAAATGCTAAACTTATTCCAATTAGGATTCCCTTAAATTGTTAATCTGCCACTCCAAATGCTCAATAGACAGAGATGGCAGAGCTCTGTCTTTTTGAAGACAGAAAGATGATCACAACAAGTCATCAGGCAACTGATTCATCTGGACTCCTCCCGGAAATGACTCGGAGTCACGTCTTTTTTAAACGACCTATTAATGAAAACTCCTGATCAAGAAAACTTATGACAGTGTGAAAAGGGGGTATGCATCCTTACAGCATACTGGTAGGTTTGCACGAGAAGAAATCAAGAACATTGCACCTGTGCTTAGATACACAAAGATAACATCATTTATATTTCATAAATGTGCCGTTTTTTACATAGCACTTGATGCAAACTTTGTTTGGCTTTAGTGGTAGTGAAGAGTGTCATTTTGTCATCTGTGTGACTTCTATTGCCATGTTGGTTGCATGAGGGTAGTTTGGTGCATGTGGTACATTGCGTCAGCTGGTTTATGGTGGTTGCCATCATTTGTGTTGAGTGAATTGAAGCATTTTGGCTAGGCTTAGTGACTTAGAAAACAACACTGCCTTTATTACTGTATTGATAGTGTGAGAGTATAATGTTGGTACTTTTAGAGTGTTATGTTGTGCCGTATATCTTGTCTCAAGTGTGCTTTGTGGTTGAAGGCATTCTAGGCTGTTTATTAATAGTGATGAGCAATATTTTGCCATTTGTAAGATTCTGGATGCAGTGGCATTTCCAAAAGACACTGCATTGATGCTTGCTATGTATTCTGCAGTAGGAGCAGTACTGAAATGTAGAACTGGTGGATTCACATGTATTAGAACATGAACATTTATCATGTTGATGTTTTAGTTAACTGTACATCATGGTAGGAAGCTAACAGGTGGACTGGCCAATGCTCATATAGGCTGTTACGTTTGACAAGCGATGTCTCATAAGAACAGGTGAAAAGTCATAAGTCAAAGCTACTGGACAAGGCCCTGACCCAGATGTGGCATTTATTCAAGGTCAGCTGCTTTCTTACACTGCAATTTCAATCAATCACCAATACATCACTATTAAAATGTTTGTATACATTTCCACAGAGACCTCCAAATTCACCACCACAACATGCATGATAAATACAACAAGTACTCTAAAATGGGTAGTGAAATAATAACAGTTTCTATCCGTAGGCATGCTTGGAGGTCTTCCTGCCCATAAAGAGTGAGAAAAAGATCTAGACTGCTGATTTAGAGAAGTCTGCAGGAAGTCCTTCTGTCGACAAACTGAATATGTATCCTTAAATTTAGCGCACAAACTGTTACATTTTTAACTAGATTAACCCACAACACACTTCATAGATTTGACCATTGAATGAGCACTGCATGTCACAGAGGTTCATGCAATTACCCAGAGTTCAGCCATTTAGAATGGGACTGCCCAAGGATCTAACCCTCCAGGAGAGAAATTATTATACCATAGCAGAAATTACTCAGGCTCATATCAACTTCTCCCAGTTCGTAGCCCATGTACGAGATGTTGCTGAGGTGCAAAAACAGGTCAGGTGCCTAAAAGCTATACTACTGTTACTTACAAAACACCATTTGGCCGTGGTGTGGCTTAAAGGTCCATTGCCTCAACTACAGAACTGGTTGCAGGGTGAAGTTTTCTGTAACAACATGAATGAAGTATGCTTGTCCTTTCAGCATCTTAGAACACATCTTCAAGACATTTTGGGCCCCTCAGTAGCTTTTCTCTCCATCCAAGATTAGAAAACTCAGTAACCTATTACCATTTACACAACTAGAATGGGGTGCCCACACCTTTGACCTTATATACAATGCTTTTCAAGGTAGTTGGTTGGTTCGACCAGGAACAAACTCAGGTCTGGAGTACCAACTGTGGGGTGGAGGGGTCAGTAATTGATTATCTAGTGTGAACCGGTGAAATGTTATCTATTGATATGACCATTGATGAAGAAGCCTATTGTTTCATACTTACACATGACTCTTACCTACACCTGGTTGAGAAACCTAGTTTGGGGTTTGTAAAATAAAATCTAATTAAAAATAAAAGCCTGTTATTTTGTTACACTCATTACACTGCGACTGAGTGGAACACAACAATACTTTTATAAGTGACAAACACTAAAGTTAGCACATTACCAAGACATCAACATCTACTTTTAAATAAATGTCTTCTGATCATTTCAAAAAATTATTCACCATTGAAAGGGATTCGTTTTACACCATGACTCACAAGTCAATGAAAGCATATATGTTTTTGCAGACGTCAAATTTTCTTTTTTTCCCTGATGTATGATATTGGCTCCTACTTGCAAACTTTTCTCACGACTTTACTGAAGAGCCGCTTCTTGTTGGGAATTGGAATTTTTTCTGGCATCTACTAGAGGACCAATTTGCATGCCTTAAAATACGTCTGCAATACGTCAAATTGCAACTCTGAAAAACATGTAAGATTTTTTTTTTTACCCTTTGTGTTCAACAGTTGGCTTGTTAAAACTAACAGAGCATTTCTTAAGCATCATCACCTATGCAGTGTTTATTTGAAACTAAAGAACTAAATTAAAAGTCACTAGTACAAATTTCTCCCTTGAAGCAGATGCACAAGTTCTGAAAAAAAAGAATACATAGAGTTCTCTTACGGATAATCTGACGATGCATGTGTATATGAAGGTATCTCTAACTGAAGTAAACGGATTTCTTTGTTACATTCATTCATATTCTTGCTTTGGTTAAGACTTTTTAAATGGAAAAATATATTGTCAGTCTGCAGTCTTCTTTAGATAGAACGTTAGAAGTTGCGGCCATCTACTGTAAGCTGTAATGGTCAGTTCAAAGTAATCATTTAACAGATTTTTTTTTTACTCGACTCTACTCTTGATGAAGTCCTGCACCTCAGTACTGAAGACACGCCACACAAAGATTATGTTATGTTATTAAACTTATAGAGCGCATGGCTATCCGAAGGCCTCCCAGCGCTAACGGACCGACACCTAAACTAGGAGGAAGGACAGCCAATTCTAGAACAGCCAAGTCTTCAGTGCTCTTCGAAAATTATATTTGTGACTTATCAGTCGAAGTCTAGGGGGGAGGGAGTTCCACAGTTTGACTCTCAGGTAAGCCATTGCAGCACCACCCCATCTTACCTTTTTAACTCTAAGTAGGGTGGCCAAGGCTGCCGATGCCGACCTGAGGTCTCTGTTAGGCTTATAAAAGACTGCAAGGGTCTTTAACAGAGGAGGACCTCTGTTGTGCAGCGACCTACGAATACAGCACAAAGCCTTAAACTTTATGCGCTGTTCCACTGGTAGCCAATGCAGAGAGACTAATGCTGATTTTACAGAAGAACGTCTGGAAATGTCGAACAGAAGGCGGGCCGCCGCATTTTGTACCACCTGCAATTTCTTTTTCACATAAGTGGGAGAACGAGCAATAGACCATTGCCGTAATCAAGACGGGAGAGAATATTGAATAATGAGCCTTTTCCCCAAAGATGGAAGTATGACAAAGACCTTCCTCAAGAGTCACAATAACCAAAAGCAGGTGACAGAGATGTTCCTAGCATGCGGTTCCAGCGTAAGTAGGGGATCTAGCCAAAATCCTAGACTCTTAATATATTTCTTTGGGGGGGGAGGGGTGTCGGCATCGTAATAAGCTTGCCTGGTCCAGAGTAATGGCCCAAGATCATTACCTCTGTTTTATCCCCGTTAAGTTGAAGCCTACTATCCGTCATTCATCTTGAGACTGCTTGTAAGCAGGAGGACAATGAAGAGTTCTCCAAGGCAAAGTTCGATGAGAAAGAGACCACCAATTGGGAGTCATCTGCGTAAGAAACCAGTGATAGTCTGGAGGATTCCACCAGCTCAGCCAGAGGAGCCATATATATATATATATATATATTACATAGCGTGAGGCTGAGCGATCAACCCTGTGGCACTCTGCAGCTATAGTGGAGTCTATCCGAGAAGTAGGATCGGTCAAGGACCTGGAATGATCTACCCTCTAAAAAAGTGGTCAGCCAAGAAAGAGCTAGACCCTCAATTCCAATTTCCTTCATCCTCTGACCCAGCACCTGGTGATCTACGGTGTCAAAGGCCGCACTCAGATCAAGAAGTATCACCGCCGTCATCTGGCCCAGGATCATGCGCTTCCTAGCCTCTTCCATGACTGCGATCAGGGCTGTCTCAGTACTATGACGGGGTCTAAAACCCAACTGAGTAGGGTGAAGGCAGTTATTTTCCTCCAAAAAGGTAGAAACAAAAAGGTAAACAAGAACCCTAATTGTGTTATTGAATGTTTGATAAATTTAATTGTCTGGTCAGAATATTAAATACTGTGAATGACTAATGTTTGAAAATGTTCAAAGGCATGTGTGAACTGACATTAAAATCCATACAATTATAAATTAATTTAACATTCCTTTGACAAAGAGGATCTCCCCCTTAATCAGGAACCTCATTTAAGGGATAATGGCAGAGGGTGCGCCAACGCAATGATGAGCTGCCCCTCCCTAAACTTCATGCCAAACATGTACCCATTACTGGCAAAGACTGATTGTATACCTGTGGAGTTGATGCTCCATAACTTATTTGGAAGTTGCACAGGCCTGCTGAAGACCATTCTCGTAAGAATTCAGTTCAATGGAAGGTTGAGACCACTCCAAGAAGATGTATGTTGAGTCGAAGCCTTATGGCACGTCTCAAGGCAGGATCAAGGCAGTCTGTAATGTACAATCTGTCAAGCACTTATCAGTTCAAAATGACAATGCAAAAAGAGGCAGGTCATTCCTTGCGGACATTGCTTTTGACTACATTCATACAACTGCTTTCATAGACGAGACCTCATTAGTGACTCATGGAGTAATCTGGACCAGAGATTGGAAGACTGATGCTATCCAGAATAACTAGTTTCTGCACATGCATTTTTAGGATCAAAATGTCTCTCAACTAGACAGCGAGATGTAGAAAAAGAGGTTTTGAGAAAGAACTTTGAGTAAGACTATAACCTCAAAGGTAAACTAACAGAGAATTACTTTAAATTCACGCCCAGTGCTTCCTCATCATAAAATCCTGCAAGGCCTCGTACATGAAACGGTTCTTCCCATCCCTACAGACAGATCTCACTATCATCATCCCTTTCTTCATTGAGATACACCAAACCACTTGAAGCTTGCCACCACCAATTCTCTGCTAAAAATACATATAACCTACTTTAAAGTCTTATACAACTACTGGCCAACATCCAAAACTACCCAAACACAGCAATATCATGGAAAGGGAAGTTACATAACAGTTTCAAGAGTAAGACAAATTACACCTCGTCTTTCATGACCACCAATATGGACTGAGGTGAGCAAGTAGACACAGGGCTAACATTAGACAAAGAGCTGCTGTTCATGAACAAAATAAGAACACACCCTCATACACCTCGAGCTCTCAAAAGTGTACAATACCATGGACCAATATCTGTGGTACTTCCTCTCCAATCACAGCCAGCAATTATGGGCCGGATCAATGAGATCATCACCAAGGAAGGCATCCTCTCGAGTTACCAAGTGATCACCCGTCTCAAGACTGCTTTTTAACATCTACATGCACCTGGATAAGACAGATGTTATTTTTCCTGAATGGAGCCAAAACATAAATTTTGATTATGAGAGGGCAGAACTCACCTCCCCGCCTTTCAGGTGGCCACCAAATCACTAAGACTCTCCATCAACCACAAATGAAGTCGTGGACCAAGGAGTCATATTCGACTTTAAATTCTCCTTAATTACCCAGGTCAATCAATATGCAGCTTTCTCTTCTCCAGAGAATCGTATATGCCGCTAAAATGACCAGCAGGTGGAGCCAAAAAAAGAGCCTTGATGGCCCGCTTAAACAACTATAACATTGTTTACAAAAGGCTCCCATAGAAGCTCATTGAAAGACTTCTAAGAGAAGAGTCCAGATTCAAGTGGCCATAATGTGCTTGAACCCACAACTTTCCAACCACATAAATTATGTACTAGAGACAAAAGAACGCAAGAAAGAAAACCCAGAAGATAAGCCTTCCCAGTCTATGCGCATCACTTAGAATATGGTACAATATACACATAGATAGCAGAACTGCTCAAGCCCTCCTTCAATTCAGTTGATATTGAAGAACAAAGTCTTAAGGGAACATTAGCCTGCTACACAATACAACTTACCTCTGGCTTCCCCCCTTCACCTTACACAATAGTATGCCCTCGGCTCAGACCATTGTTCAGCCCTTCGATTCTTCCCAGCTAAGAATCTGAAAGATCTACACTAGTTTCTGGTGGATAGAAATATGAAGTTCTTTGCATCACACATAAGACTTACAAGGGCAGAAGAACAGGAAACCAATGGTACTTGCCCAACAAAAACCTCTACTCAGCTTAACAACACAAACAGAAGCATCAGAAGAGGCACATCAATATTCACTGCCAATGCTGGCAGGGGGGGGAAGCACACACAAGTAGTTCCTCCAGTTCTAGGCTTCAAGCAGCGCAGTAAATGCCTGGCCCCATGTGCGCATGCTGCCATCCACAATGCCCAGTCCCATGTGCCTTGCAGTAGAACCTACCAGAAGTGGCTGCAGCAGTCAGGACGGAGGCTTGGTAGGACAAGGATGAGTAGAACTGCAGTTTGGTGTCACTGTTAGTGGACAAAGGTGCTGCACATTGCTGCCAGTCAGCCTGCAATGATGTCTTTGGAAACTTGAGCAGGGTTGCCTGGCAGAGGACTCCGGGATCAGTTAACGTGTCCTCTACTGCTTCAGCCACATAGCCATAACCTGCCAGATAATGAGAACAGAGTTATCGGTTATGCCAAAGCACTAGAAGTTAATATGGTCAGAACAGACACACTGTCTTTCTGACACATCTACACTTCTACACAGTAAGTTCTCCAAATTACACAGATTTGTCAACTCACAAGCCGCCACCTTGTGACAAACTGTTTAATGCCTCATTGCAAGGACGCGCTATTATCCATCCCGTCCCCTTGCCATGATCATACCCACTTATCCCAATACACTCACAAAGTGAAAAATATTCTAAAGGTGGCAGGTCTATTACAGTAGATACGCAGATTAGCTTTTTACAATTTTGTACACCGTGTACCTCATAATATCTATATGAGCAGTTGCTAAGTCTATGATTTGAGTTTCAATATCAAATCTCTCATGCAATCAATATGTAAAAAGGCATTATAAATCTAACTTAATCTTTTAATTTAAATTACCTGGAATATGCAGAAATTCGGGGTGGGTTAATTAATTCATCTAAATCAATTAAATGTACATATAGACATAAAATGCAGTTGCATCTGTCTAATGACAGGAAGGCAATGTAGGCAATTCAAACACTGGCATAAATTGTTTGTGACCGTATTTGTACTGCTGCCGTTTAAAAGGAAAGGGCAAGTTACTCTACATTTTCGGGCCCAATATGTATGTGAATCGATTGCACAAGCAGACATTAGGCTTTGGGGTATTTTTTCACCAAAGTAGTGGTGTTACTTTTGACAACGCCTTCCTGTTTTCCCTTCAGTGACAGCAGGAGGGCAACCAGAAGTTTGGAAAAGGACCGAAATCTACATGTGGGAAAAGACCATGACTGACATGCATGTTGTGACTCAACGAAGTGGCACGAGTGCGCACCGTAACCACAAGGCGAATGGCAAAAGTAGATTAAAGGTGAATGGTCCTTTGCTAACGAAACATTTATTTAAATGTTTAACATAAGAATTACTGTGATAACACCTGCGGAAGCAACAGGGTCTTTAAAAGGTTCAGTGTGAGCTTTAGACTCGCAGGGAAAAGTGACGCCTGAGTTATTAGCACGGTTACTAATGGGTTGGCATTTTTAACAGGTACAAGCAGCACTAGCACGTTTTATGAGTCGAAACAAAAATGATTATCAACAGTATCAGTTAGTTATATAGTTACATTTTAAAAAGTGCACAAAAAAACACAACAGTTGTGATCTTATTTTAAGTTCAGTGGTAAAAACGGGCGTAAACGTCCCTAGGTACAAATACTGTCCAAGTATGATAAGAGATTTGTTTTTAGAAAATGGTTACATTTTCTGCGTAAGGAAGAACGTGGAGTAGGTGCGGAAGCATACTGTATAACTGAGAATCTATTGTTTTAGGTTTCTGACTGCTGGGAGTGCCAAACGAATACAAATGGGCTACAGCCGTGAAAGTGACCACCCATCGACTATGTAATGCAGATGTACTGTTGTGGGGATGCAAGGGGAAAATTAGTCTTTGACGAAGGACTTTTTAATTGTGGATTCCAGTACCGGGTTAAAGTTATACTCTACGTTTACACATACGGAAACTCAGGTAGCCATTAGTTGATTCAAATGTAATGCTGTCAATTGTATGCTCATTTGAAAAATCAATACATATAAAAAGGGAGAACGTGGGGTGCAAAACATCATCTCTACCAATTTGTGTGCATGTTGCTGTTACCGTAGGTTTGCATAAGCAATCTCTGCACAATCGAACTTGGATTGATGTACATACAAAAAAAACGAGAATTAGTGGTAAACGAGTCCATTCTGTGAGAGAAGGAAACAAACTTGGAGGGGGCGGTTATGCGTCACCTTTGATGTTTTTGTCTCAAGCCTGAAATGAGGTATTAAGTCGCTGTTTAGCTCGATTACTGTTTTCTTTGTTGACGCAATGCCTGAAGCTACAAACTTATAACATGGGCATTTTATTCCCAAAATGAGATAGAAAATACAATTACAGAGAAAACTAAATGTGCATTAGAAGCAAACGTTAATAGAAAATACACATTGTCCCAGGACAGATTTGCGATTGCGACTTAGCAGAAAAGACCTTTAACCAATGTAAATGTAGTTTCCAAAAAGATGGTGCAAATTCCCAGGCATTTTGGAATGTTACACCAGCCTCCCAGCTAGGACCTGGACAGTTCTGCACCGCCTGGGCTCAGATCAGAAGCAGCAAATATCACATTTAAGTAATAGGCAAAGATGACTGTGAACCCATGAAAGGTACTATGTGACCCTAGAGCCTAGACTGTCGAGTCCCTTCCCCGAGCCAGAAAGTTCACGTGGGCACGTCACGTGAGATGCCACCAATCAGTCTATGTGGTTTTAGTCAAAAGCGCAATGGATGTAAGATTTATTATTATTTTGTAATCACAACCACCAAATGTTAAAAAGCTAAACTAAAAGGTTTTGGCACTCCAACGTGGCAAAAATAGGTTGGATGAAGGTGATAAACAAGAACGGGGAGGCAACTTGGCGGTTTCTTTTTTTATTGCAGAGCCCGTGGTGCTGTGCAGCCCTCTTAGCAGGTGAGAATTAAACTCACCGCACTCGCAGCGGCACCGTCGCAGGCCTGTGAATGTTGGACGTGGGGGTTGTAGGTACGGGCAGGGGAGGGAGACAGCCTACACCTTGCGGGCGTAATGCCTCTCACGGTGTCAGCGAGAGCGCAGGCGGGAGACCCTAGGACCGCGAAGGGACTCTTGGAAATCGGGAGGCAGGGAAGCAAAAGATGATGCGGTTGTGACGTAAGTACAGACCGGGTGCTACAAAAGCTGCTGAGTGGCTGAGTGGGAGTCCAGTAAGAGTAAGCATCCTTGGTGACCGGTCCACTTACCAGCATTGAGCCTGTTCTCTTGCGTCACTGGTGGATCCAGGACGCCCCATGCCCCGCCTGTCTCTCACTCGAAATAACTCGTCGGGCCTCACAGAACCTTTAGCGAAATAGTCAGCAACTTGCTTTCTCGTCACTAGCAGGCTGCCAGATCTGGAACCCAAAGCAAGCACGATCCCCTCTGAAAACAAGACTAAAACAAGTACCAGTCTTAACCAAAATAAATCCGAAACAAGCCCTGCCCCTAAAACAACAACAGCGGGCTGTAAAGGACACGACTAAAAAGGACAGTGTAGATGTGAACAATATTTAGGAAGTTAACAAACAGCGTGTGTTAAAACATGACACTGCTTTATATAAGTGTGCAAACCAATTAAAGCTCGAGCCAGATGTCGGGCCATTTCTTAGCTCAAGGTCTTCTTGGAAGTTTTTAACATGAAACAAAGATTCACCTGAAACTCATTTATCATAGATATATAGATGGGCAAGAAGTACCGCTATAGAATAAATCATAATAAACAAGAAATCATTTTAAACATTGAGACAGTTTAAAATATGTCATGCATATGTTCAAAATATGAAATGCAACCAGTACCTGAACTTATCCTATAGGCCCAAATAATACTTTTATTTTTTCGAAACAGAAACACAGGGTTACACTTGTGACAGAACCAAGATAGTGACAAAGTGCACCCCAAATGAAAAAACACCAAATTAAGCAATTGGTATCTCCGTTTAAAAAAAAGCAATAGTTGGTGTATTGTGGTGCATGAAGAAAGATAGCCACAACTGATAATTATACAAATACAAATATATCCACGGGGATATTCCCTTTGTGGGATAGGTAATAGAAGGGTCTGTGTTTTTAATGTCAACAGCGTTTCGACCCTATCAAGGATACGGGGATCTCACCAGGACACAGGATGACCTTAAGAACTAAAGTGAAAATATGTGATTAGGGAATTGGCCACAGACTGAGTGATCTTGTGAAAAGGAAGAATGAAGGAGAAATATAGACAGGTTGCCTGAGAAAAAGGCAGTGTTAATCAGAAATATGCCCTGGTCAATACCTACAGTGGAATTTTTGTGCAATGTGGAATACTGTACATATACATTTTAGAACTTGATTTTTAAAATTAGTTACATGATTTGTCTCAATAGAAGTAGATAGGCCAAAATGCAGTATTAACTCTCAACAAGAGTTTGGCAACAGTTATGCTCTGATGTCCCCTGGCTGGATAGGCCTCCACCTGTTTTGAAAACAGCAGACGTCCATAAGAACATATCTGAGCCCATTATAAAATCTGCTTGAAGTCTAGTAATTGGGCCTTCCGATTTGCTACGTGACTCATCATAAGTGACAAGTCACAAAGCAAATTCGTTGGCAAGTAATACATCTCTGACGTAAATCGTCTGCTGCACTTCTGAACTTAATGTTGTGCCAGTATTTTCTAAAGGTTCTAACCATTCTATCTCTCTCTACACGAATATGTCTATTCCGGTATCTAGCCATGGTGTGTACCATAGAGTCCCGCAAAACATATTGATGATCTGAGATAACACAGGTCATTTTGATCTCTCTTTCAACTAGTTAATTCCAAGTTTTTTCATCATTTGGCATGTCTTCTTGCAGTTTCCCTGAGTTCACTCAGTATTGTCTGTATTGGATTCAACAAGAAACAATTTACTTTATTTACATCATGATCAGTCTTTGCGTCAGGTTCACATTGTTCTGATTTTTGCACTTGTTTCTGCTCATTTGATTTTACTGTTGCATGTTTAAGAGCAGCTTTTTTGGCTATCTGAGAAGTGTAATTATTGTCCATTGTGACTGTCATCACCAGACTTATGGGCTGCACATTTCACCACTGATATTTCTCTAGGTTGTTTTATTGCTTCCAAAAAGTCTAAAATGTATGAATCCTTTGTAGTGGGAGTAACAGGTAACATGCAACCCATTTGTGAATATCACTGTCCAAAATCATGTACCAATCCAAATCCATACTGGCTGTTTGGAAAAATTGCCACACACAATTCATTTGCTAGCTAACAAGCACTTGTCAGGGTGACCAGCTCTGCCACTTGTACTGAAATTACATCCAACAATTATAATGCTTCACTGATTTCAGAAATTTAACAGACAGCTTAAGCTGCTTTCAGAATTCCTTGATTGTCTCTCAGACAAGAACCATTCACAAAGTCAGATCAGCTATTTCAAGGAGAATTTATTTGATGTCTGACATTGGCTTGGTACACAATTCTGTTAACGTAACTCAATCATTGTTGGGGTCTTATTCACCATGTTAATCATTGTTGGCAATCAGCTGCAGCGTGGCAGGATTTTAGGTAGTGTGTCTTTTTTTAAAATGTTTTCAGCTGCCAGTATTGTTTTTTATTAACTGTATGACCCATGGCTGTTCCTTCATTCTGCTGTGTTGCAAGGCATACAACTGCAACTGCATTCAAACATCCAAGAAGAGCTACGGTTACTGGATCTACTGTAGCAGAAAAGTAAGTGACAGGGAGCTTTACCTCACCATGTCTCTGAATTAAAATGGAGAAAACACGTTTTTCATAGGAGAATAGGAAACATTTGTTCTCATAATCAGGCACTGTGAGAGCGGGTGCACTACAAAGACCTTCTCTGAATTCCTGGAAGGCTTTCAAAGATTCGCCATCAAATGGTACTGGATCCTTGATGTAAGTAAAGGCTTTGCAATTCAGAGACAAGTTTGGAATCCATCTATTAAAGTATCCAACTATTCCAAACATCCTCACTTCTCTCCGGGTAGTTGGAAGATTTATATTCAGGATTGCAGACACATGTCCTCTGGACACATTCCTTGCCCCTTTCTCAATGTAATGACCGAGGTAAATCACTTCTGTTTTACAGTACTGCATCTCTATAAGTGAAACCTTGTGTCAGTTGTCAGCAAGATGTTTCAAGAATGCAATTGTATCCAGTTTACAGTTTTCTTTTGTCTTTGATGCCACCAGTAGGTCATCAATATACTGGACTAGTACACAGTTAGAGTGTTCGACCAACAATCCACTTTCTCACATTGGTGTTCAGCAGTGTGGATCAGGACTTGTATCTTTGCAGTACCATACAGTGTTTGGTGTTACACAAAAAACCCACAAATAATTTGATAACCAGATTATTATTATTTTTTAACTGTCCTTGATTGCCCATATTTAGGAGGGTGATGATGAGGAGGCGAAAGAACTATAGATTGAGGAGGACTACTTTGCAACAGCGCCAAAGCTAAAGAGAGAGAAACTTATTTTTCCCTTGGCCCAGAACCAGAGGAGAGTGGGAGACCCACATGAGTGAGGTCCCCTACTGGGCCTAGCACAGGAAGCAGTGTGTGTCCCACCACCCCCGACCGCTAGGGACCTGAGGGACAGAAGAGCTGAAGGGGAGTGCCAGTTGCAGCAAGGGTGGAGGAGGAGTAACAAGTGCTGAAGGAAAATAAACTGTTGTGGGCTGACAAACTGAGTCTGAAGGAGCTTGACCAAAAGCTAAAACATGTATCTGAGTCTAGCAGATATAGTGACATCATTACCCCAGTGTCCACTGGAGAGCTGAGGGTCCACATACCCCACAATGTGGTGCCCAGTTACACAATGGGAAATTACATAGATAAATGTTTTTCTGCATATGGGATAGCTCTCAGGGCATACAAGTTCCCAGCAGTGTGAACTGGGGTAGCTTATGGAAGCACATGTCTACAGTGGGGAGGGATACACTTCTCACACTTGAGGTGGGTGACCAGACCAGGAGGTGTATGCCCCCCATGAAAGCCATACTTGTTGCTAAATTTGGGTTGACTCCTGAGAGGTTCAGTCAGAGGTTTAGGGACAGCCATACACTCTGAAACCAGTCTTGAGTGATCATATTTGCAAGGCACTGAATGGTTGGGTTTAGGGCAATGGAGTGAATGGTTACAAGGGGCTGTACAATTTGATTGCCAGAGAGCACATGTGCAGTCTTTGTTTTACAGAGCTGTGCTCTCTGACCCGAGGGAGCTTACTACAGAGGCGGACCACTGGCTCAGAACTAGCGTCCACACAAAGGAAGGTACCTGGGAGTGATCCTGAAGGGGGTGAAGGGGGTTCAGCCCCCCCCCCCGGCAGAGTGAGGAGGAGGTCAAAGGTGACCCAGACAGGTCCCACAATAGTAGGGGAGGAAGAGGTAAAAGGTTACCATACACCTTCCAAGGATAGGAGGAGAGGTTCTGGTTGGCGGCGAGCATGGGTGGCCCATTTTCAACCCCTGTGCTTGATTGCTCCCAGTTGGGGCACAAGCAAGGTGACCTGATCTGTACTAAGAAACCATCCGCTGGTGAGAAATCCACAGGAGTGAGCAATGTGGTGTTAGGGGTAAGTGATCCTCAAGGGCAGGTGGTGGAATGTGTCCTGGCCTCCCTTAGTTGGGAGATAGACTGAGAGGGTAGACTTGTGATCCCTGAGGGTGGGAGCCGTCACTTCCAACAGGTCAAGGTGAATGGGATGCCATTCACTGCTCTAAGGGATACCGGTGCCAGCCAGACCATAGTGGTTTCCTCAGATCAAAACATGGGACAGGTGTGTTTGGTGAATCAGACCCTGGGGCAGGACTTCTTCTGCCCCATGCCTCCCGTACCCCTAGACTTGGGTGTGATAGTGACCCAGAGAAGGGTCATAGTTAGTCCCCAGATGCCCATTGACTGCATGGCAGGAAAAAAGTTACCACCTGTAGAGAAAGAGCTGGGAGGGAGGGACGCCCAGGGCGCCCTGAAAGCTTTGGTTTCTGGGAGTACTACTCCCACATGGAGAGTATAGAAGCCCAGAGGGACGGACAGGAGGTGGAACCAGTCCACAGTGGCAGGACCAGTGGGTTAGGGGTTGCCAGCTCTGAGAACAGAGCACCCTAAGACTGACCTTGGTGAGTACACTTCTGAGGTGCTCTATGCGCTGTCACAGAGACTGAGGGCTGGAGAACTTCACCAGGCAGACTCCTGCATGACACAGACAGAATATGTCACCCTTGAGAAGGGTGATGGTCCCTCCTGGAAGCTCCTGGCATACCAGGCACCTGTTCAACCACAGGGTACAGACCCAGAGCTGAGTAGCCGGTGTCTGACTGCCACTCCTGGACTGGTGGGAAGAAGAGTGTAAGCAGAATGCCTAACTCCCTAGGTTGTTGCCTCCCACTCTGGGAAACTCCAGAGTTCAGAGATCCCTGGATGGCCTGGGGCCTGGCTGTCAACACTGACGGCTGTCAGTGGCCCCTGTTGGTTGCTTTCCTTATATGCAGAGTTTTCTTTGGGTGGGGAACAGAAGTCTGATTCAAGAGGCGGAATGGGCCACATCACTTTGTTGGTCATGGTGGCACTTTATGAGTTCCTTTTAGAGAGGTATACCATAAACCCACAACTAGTAAATTAAATGCTGCTAATGGGCCTGCAGCACTTATTGTGCTACCCACTTAACTAGCCATGGTGGTATTGTCTACCCACTGGGATGCATTTCTGAGTAAGTTAAGGTTAGGTGTTGCACGGATGGGGTCCACTAGTGAGGAGAAGGTTTCCATATGGGTCAGTTCAGTGGCTTAGGTTAGTGCAGACATAGGGGACCAACTGCATTCAGGGGGACATAGAACTGACAAGAGCCTCTGAGGTAGAGGGCTATTTTCCATGTTCTACCGCCTGAGCAGGGAGCCCATCAAGGTGTTGATTAGTCTACCCTGTCTTTAGGCTGGGGTTGTGGAGGGCATGTTGAAGTTGGCCCTCTCTACAGTCACCCTCAAACTTTTTGCCTTCCCTTTGCCTATTTTTGTTGAATTTGTTTTTGATGGCCTTCGGACTCTGCACTTTACCACAGCTAACCGGAGCTAAAGTACTTGTGCACTCTCCTTTAAACATGCCAAAATTGACTTACATCTGATTGGCATGTTTAATTTACTTATTAGTCCCTTGTAGAGTGATATAACATATACCCATGGCCTGTATATGAAACCTACTAGTGGGCCTGCAGCACCTATTGTGCCACCCATATAAGTAGCCCCTTAAAACATGTTTCAGGCCTGCCACTGCAGCCTGACTGCAGTTTTAAACTGCCAATTCGACTCAGCAATATAAATCCCCCTTCCAAGCCTTAAAATCCCCTTTTATTCCAAATAAGTCACTTCTAAGGCAGGCTCCAAAAAGGGATACTTAAAAGTTTGGACATCTACTTTTAAGTTTATATTTCCTGGTAGTGAAAAACTCCTTAATTTGTTTTTCACTGCTGTGTGGCCTACCTGTCAAATAGGATGACATTGAGTTGCCTTATTTCATTTAATAAGTGCTAAGGTTTGAGTGGGAAGAGGTGAGAATTTTGTGATTGGTGTCTGAGAAATTGTAATTAAAAAAACTCTTTCATAGTAAAGTCAGAGTATAATTTACAGTTTTGGAAATGCCACTTTTAGAAAGTTGGCATTTTCCTGCCATTGCTATTTGGTGCCTGTAGCCTGTCCTAGGTCACATGACTGGGTGCAGTTGGACTTTGTTAATTCCTCCCAGACATTCACACAATAGATGGTTTAGGTGTGCCTGAATGGGCCATCCACTGGTGGGATGGGGGCAGGGGTGGGCACCGTCCCACTTGCAATTTAAAAGGCTGTGCTCTGCCATTACACAAAGGTCTTGTCACCTTTGCATTGTTCATACAGCCAGCTTGGAGCCAGGGAAGGGGAGTTAGGAAACTTCTTGGACTTCAAAGGGAATTCTCTGGAAACTTCTCATACTTCAAAGGAGGCACCAGGGATAAAAATGGGGCTCTCAGACCCACTTTTCATTTCTTTTTCTGGACCTGTGATAGGGCTCTTACAGGACTGCCAGATGCTGTGGCTTGCTGTGTCCTCCATAAGACTGCTGTGCTGCACCTGGAAGGACTGCTTTGCTGCCTGGAGCCTTCCTTAAACCCTCAGATGCCTGCCCTGCTGCTTGAGCCCTGCTTCTTCACCTGAACCCAGGACTACCAGAATGACTCCAAGGGCTAGTTTACTTGCCTCCAGTTCAGAGCCAAAGGGGCTTATCATTCTCCCACCGTCTTGAACCAGCACCTGGACCCAGCCTGAATGAATCCTAACCCCCAAGTAGTGTCCCTCCAGTCTTGGATTCTCAGTGATGGTGCTAAAGGTGTCCAGATAGCCTAAATCCAAAAACGTAGCACATTTTTGGCTAAAAACTGCTCTGAGAATGGAGAGAAGATGGAGACCAAGCTCCTCCTCTGTTTACCCAAGGGGCATCAGTGGTCGGCCTGACTTTCCAGCAGCTCCTGCTACATTCTTCTCCGCAGCAGCAAATCCTATTCAGTGGTCCTTTGTCAAAGGTGTATCTGGCCTCCTGGAACTCTAATCGGCTACAGCCTCCTGCCTCGACCTTCTAGAGATTTTTGACTTCCAAAAAAGTGGCTACGTTCAAAGGTAGAAATCTTCACTGCAGTTTCTTCCAGTGGCTCCCCAATGACAATGCTCCCTCCTCTGACATCCCCTGGAGCTTTGCCCCACTGAACTTTACCTTCTCAGAACATTTTCTTCAAACTTTCTCCTAAGTCCAAAGGTAAGCGTCGACCGGGCCCAATCCACTTCCTGTATCCAACCCGCGCTTCTTTGCGATCGGCCATATCTTTTTACATTGACCCAGCCTTGCGCTACTAGATGTCCTCGATTGGCCATTTGATCTTTTTGGCACTAGTTTTTATTAAAAATCTTAAAAATTCATATGTCCGGCTCTACTGATTGGACTTTTATTGTTTTGGTGTCAAATAATTTGTAAAATATACTGTATTTTTCTAAATTGGTGTGAGTGCTCTTGTTTTCACTTTATTGTTCTTTGTGCGCTGCATAAATACTTAACACATTGTCTCTAACTTAAGCCTGACTGCGTTTTGTGCCAAGCTGACAAGGGTTAAGCTCAGATCAATTTAGACAATTTTGTTGTTCACCCTGACAGGGATAGTGTCTGGTGCTTTAACAGGGGTCAATACACACTGAACCAACAACCCAGTTTCTCACAGAAAGTAACTGCAAAGTTTCCAAATCTTACTTTAGAATGTGCCTAAATGTTGAGGGACTTTCTGAATATCCTTCTAGGATCCATCACCAAATGAGAACTTTATTTTATTTAAATGAGAAAAGATATTGGATAGCCTCTTGTAGAGGAATAAAAAGAACACTTGGCACAAGTCAATGACTGTATACCTTTCTGAATCTGCAGGAATTTAGAATTAGTCTGACTTGCGCTTAGGACTTACAATATTTTGGCAGACTTCAAGCTGCATTTGATTAAGCCTTAACTAATTCCCTCTGGTTATTAACTAACTATATTTATGCCTTCTGGAATGAACTTTAAATCTTTTACTAAAACTCTATGGTTTGTAATCTTTTATTCATCTCTGGAAGGTTTATTTAATTGAAAGTGCTATATGTTTCATGACAGTACTGATGCTGTTAGGGGCATATTACCTCATCCATTCTTGAGAATAACATCACTCTGATCCTGCAAAGGCACTTTTTCTTTTGTCTTATCAGATTATCACAGATAGCTGCAACACAAGAGAATTACTTAAAACCAATCTCTAAAGCAAGTAACAGCTAGAATCAAAGTATGTTTAAGCTATAAGACTGACATAGAATCTGCCTCCAAAGAGTGTGCTGAAAAGACTAAGGGCCTGATTTAGAACTTGGCGGATGGAATACTCCATCACAAACGTGACGAATATCCCATCAACTGTATTACGATCTCCATACAGTATATTGGAATCGTAATATGGCAGATGGGATATCCATCATGTTTGTGACAGAGTATTCCCCTCTTCCAAGTTCTAAATCAGGCGAGGCCCTAAGTATAAAGTTAGCAAACAGTCTAGCACATAATCTGCTCAGTTTAAAGGACAGAGAAAGTCTTGATTTAAATCAGTAGACAGACTGACATAGCGTCTGCACAGTTAGGAAAGTAAGAAAAGTTTAGGTATAAATCAATAGACAGACCAACATAGAGTCTGCTCTCTAAGCACCTCTCCCAAAAGCATAATCCTTTGTATGGTTTTAGGCTGAAAAGCTACACACTCACTGACATGACACAATAGGACTGATTTTACAAAGATACATTCACATAAACCAATCAAATACCCAAGATACATCAAATAAAGTACATCTTGTAAACTCCTGCTTTGCTGAATATTAATAAAGAGGTCTACATATGGAATGAAGGAGATTACTTGGCAGATATATAATATAGAAATACAATAGACAGTTCAGCTTATGAATGGTCCCTAGAAAAGACTTGCACAAAGGACTTTACATTTTATACAGGACAGGGGTGTGGAATTTATTAAAATATCTACTTGTCCAGGGGACAGGTTGCTTCTCAAATCTACTTGTCCTGTAAAAAGATCTACTTGTCCCTTTGGTGCCATGTAGTGTGGCGACAAATTATGGCAGCAATCTCATTATGTAAGAGCTCTGATAATAGCCTCTCTGGTTATGCCAGGGCTACTACCTTAGTAGGGCTTGAATACTTGCAGTTTCAATCCCTACTGTAGCAATTTCCTTATTTTGCCACCTTTCTGCAGATCTGCATACTGGGGCTGGAGCAATAGTTCCAGGGCTGGAATGCCTTTGAGTCTGCAAACATACTAACCTGCATGTTTTAAAGATTTTCACCAGCTTCTCTCTAATATTTTCCCATAATAAGAAAGGTTGGACATTTACTCCTGACAATGGCAGAATTAGAACTTCTTCCAGGGTTGGGAAGAAAGTGGCTGGAGGGAAAATGAACTTGCAAATGCTCAATAGATTTTCACATGAGCAAATCTACACATCGTATTTACCCATGCTAAAATACAGTTCACAAATATTTTATAGGGGTACGACATATACCATGGGTGCACTTTTGTGACTTTCTTTAAGAATTTGGGGCCACATGTCGGTAGGTTCAGATTTGCGACCCGCAAATTGCGAGTCAGAGTGACTCGCAATTTGCGAGTCGCAAATCCGAATGTAGGATGGTGTCCCTGACACCATCTGTGATTCGCAAGGGCTTCGCAAATGCCCACATCATGAATAATCATGAGGTGGGTCGCAATTTGCGACCCCCTTGCGAATGGCGGCCCTCACAGGGATGGTGGCCTGCTGGAGACAGCAGGCCTCCATGTCTGTGACTGCTTTTCAATAAAGCAGTTTTTTTTTTTTTGTAATGCAGTCGTCCTTAAAGGAAAACGAGATGCATTACAAAAACGAAAAATGAAACGTTTTCGTTTCATTTTTTCAGAGCAGGCAGTGGTCCGCAGGACCACTGCCTGCTCTGCAAAAATGTTTAAAGTGACATTCACAATGGGGAAGGGGTCCCCTGGGGACCCCTTCCCTTTAGGGAAAGTGTTAGCACCCATTTGAAATGGGTGCAAACTGCGATTGGTTTGCGCCCGCGTTCGCGGTCACAAAACAATCCTACATTGCACTGCGAGTCGCAATTCGGAAGGGAACACCCCTTCCTAATTGCGAGTCGCAAACCCATTTTGCGATTCGGTAACCAGGTTACTGAATCGTAAAACTGGGTTTGTGCATCGCAATGTGCTTTTTGCACGCCGGAAACAGCAAGCTACCTACATGTGGGTCTTGGGCCCTAATTAGGTCTGGTGTTAACAAAGACATTTTGTTTTTATTAAACTTCTATTTCTCTCTCTTTCGGCTGGCTTTACTGTGAGCGATCGCATTCTGCTCTTCCACAAGGAGCATATTGGCACACAAAGTAGTTTTGTTCAGTGTCAGGAACTACAGTGGCAATCAGTGACGTAACGAAACTGGAAGGTGCCCCTTTGCAAAGAACATGGAGGAGCCCACTCTCCAGACTCACTCAGGCCAGGTGCTGAAGCGGTCCCCTGGAGGGCGGCTGTGGGGCCTTTGTTATGCCACTGGTGGCAACGTGTGCTTTTAGAGTTCAAAAACTTTTTGTTTTTTTTTGCCAGTGTTTGTTACAGTGTTGAGGGCCTGATAGCTCCCACAACAATAAAGTGTTACAAAAGCCGTGTCAAAACAAGAAACGCATTGATTAAACTAAAAGACTTATAAAAATATGTCAGATCAGTTGGCTTTGTCAGTGTTTGTTTATTTTCATGCTTCACATAATCGTGTTGAAAATGGTTACACTGATTTTCCATTAGAAATATTTTTGGGAAATACTAGCATGCACCAACACATTTTACTAAATGACACTTCATTTGCATCTAATCAGAGAGCATTCTGGGAGCATTATACTTAGCCTCGTAGCCTAAACTTTTCTAACATGTGTATACACGTTTTTTTTTCTTTGTACTGGAACCAAGGTCAGTAGTGAAGTGTGACCTTAAAACATTTATTTACAGCACTCACCCTAATAATGAAGGCTTTCAAATAATGAACCATAAATACAAGTTCGAACAGCATTGTCTTTTGGAAACACATTACCTCAACTCCAGAGAGTTCCACTCTCTGTAAACAGGCAGACAAAGGGTTTGTGCTGCAGAGGGTTGGGCCTACTTGTCCCAAGGACAAAGTAAACATAAAAACTGGTGATGGCTTTGTCAGGCCAAACTAAACACACCTAAATTAAGCATTAATTTCCCATTCTAAAAATACTTCTACAATTGGATGTACAGATATTCCTAATCTTATTTCTATTGATGGAGCTATTTTGTATATCAAATTGTTATAGAGGCATCTATAAGAATGTGTGCAGCACAAACCTTGACAAAACATGGCACCTATGTCCCTGCAACGGTGGACAGAGGGAAGGTGCACCACATTAGGAGATCTATTCCCGTGATACATTTGTATAACATCCAGGAGGCCCAGGAGACATTTGGGGTGCGAGTGGGGCAGCTTTTACAGTTTACCAAATTGACTAGGATGATTAGGGAAATATGGACTGGGTTCCCTGCGATTCCAAACAGTTCAAAGGCATTGACGGTACCACTGGAGGGGACATTCCAAGTGAGGACTGTCTCCAAGCTCTATGCGGCGTTAAAACAAGTTAGGCCACAGCTAGTTATGAAAGTGCAACATGGCTGGGAGGAGGACCTGCAAGAAAAACTAATAGACAGAGGATGGAGATGAACGTGCTCTCAGTAAGGGAGCCTTCCAGTAATGCCTGCTTTAAAGTGGCGCAATTTCAGGTCCTTCATCGCACATATTTTACTCCTGCGAGGGTACATCGTATATACCCCAAACAGTCCCACGAGTGCCCCAGATGCAAAATCGATCAGGCCAACTTCCGCATGTGAGTTGAGGGTTCCATGACGTGCAGCCATCCTGGGCTGAGGTTGTAGGTAAACTGTGGGCCGTGACAAATATATCACTAGAACCATAGAATTAGGCTACGAAAATTGGGGTAGGATGAAGAGACAGTTTGCACAACTGGGGCTCTTCCTAACTAAACAGTGAATGCATAACTGAGGAACTTGGAAGAATGGGTGGTGGCTGAAGAGCACAGAATAAAAGAGGTGAACTCTGATGAGAAGGCGGATGAGGATTGCATGATCTGTGCAGTTTGGTGGATCCTGGGGAGGGAGATTTGTCTCAGAGGGGAGGCTTGGAGGACAGGAGTTCTGCGGTGGTGCATGCCCCTCCTAGGGATGGAGAGTCAGAACTGGCACGGAGAGCTGCCACGGAGGCCCCATCACTGGCAGGGGGTGGATGTTTAGGGGGTGAGGGGAATTTTGGGACGCCTCCCTGTTACCCCATTGTTGAGATAACTATGGATGGGGGGCCAGCAAGGGAGGTGATTTAGGAGAATGAGGGGGACTGAAGAGTACTGCAATGTGACAACCCCACATAAGAGTGATAATTTGAATGATAAGATTGTACTTATAATCAACTTTATTCCGACACTGTTCACAGGTTGGAAGAGTCAGAGGTTTGCCTCTGTATGTTGTTTGTACGAATTCATAATAAAATAAATAATGATGTTAACAAAATCTTGACACTTCCCTTTCCATTTTTGCCTGCACCATGAAAACTTCAAATGAAATGGCAAGAATGATGAGAACATTTTAGCAATAATATGTCAACAATAGAAAATGATACATTGACATTGTAAAAGAAGAAGAGTATTTTGCTACACTTGTTATGACCTGAAGGAATTAGACAATATAATCAGATGGAGAAAAAACAAGGAGAGGGAAAGAGGCTGAGGTTTACGCAAACATACTGGATGATTTAGAAGCATATTATTCTCCAGCTGCATAATAATTGAAGTATATACATTTTAATTCAAGAAACGAAGAACAGATCATGGTTGATGACTATGTTTCATCAATAAAAATACTCTCTGTTTTAGGTTTGGGGAGACAGGAGAGACCGAGAAAAGGAGCAGTGGAGTAATAGACAAAGGAAGCTCCATCTTCAAACATGGAAAAAAGGGAATTGGAGGGCAGGAATTGAGCTAATAATTGTTTTAAGTATGTAAGTTCTGCTCACCTGGCAAACAGCAATATATGTGCGAGAAATCAAAAGTGTTCCTCGTGTGGAAGGAAGGGACATTTTGCAACGGTCTGTAAAAAGAGGGACAAACATTCCAGTCACAGAATAATTCTACAACTAAAGGAGAAGAATCAACAGATGATAACTGTGTGTTGTATGTAGGTGACAACGTAATTGAAGTAGGATGGGACACTGGTAGGCTATCTGTTTACAGGATACATATCGCTGAGATGACGATCAGTGTAGTGGCAGATAGATTCTGGATCAGCATATCCTATTGTTAACAAGGAAATATGGCGTATTAAGTTTGTATTTTAGAGCGTAGGCCAGGGGATATGGACATACAGCCAGGTAGTTTCACTGGAAAACAGGGGATTAAAAAATAGGTTCAAATTTAAAAGAAGGAGGGCGGAGGGAAACTCTATGTAGCTGATAGAGCTTTATGTGTATGGATGGGTAGACCAGCAGAGCTCAGGCATTATATTAGATCCCAATAGTTCAGAGAAGGTTGAGTGGGGACTGTTGGAAAGTCTGTATGAAGGGAACATCCTAGGGTATTTTCTGACAGAATTGGTAAGTTGGTGGGATTCAAGCACAAAACAACTTCTAGAAAAACCTGACGTGATTGAACGGATAGAATCATCAGCGTGGATATCCCCTGTTGTGGTGGCTTAGCGGGCTAATGGAAAGATAAGATTTTGCACTGACTTAGAGACTTGAATAAGAACATCCTGGTGGACAAATATCCATTGCCCAAGATAACTGAACTTTTATGAAAAATCAAGGGCAAGAAAAGGTTTTCGACAATTGACTTGCCATGGGCGTATCACCATGTTCCTTTTCACAGACAGAGTAAAACGTTGATGGCATTCATAATTATGGTGGCGTACTGCCAATTTGTCCGAATGACATTTGGACTAGCCTCAGCTGCTGCAGTAGTCCAAAGACTAATGGCAGAAATCTTGAAGGGAATTAATTGAGTCTTGTACTTTCAAGGTGATGTTTTAATTATGTGGATTGATAAAAAGAGCATAATGAAAGGCTTAAGTGTGTACTAAGTGAGTTAGGTGGAAAATGTTGGACAGTGGAGTATGTAAAGTACAAGCTTCCAACAAGATTGTTAACACATTTGGGCCATCAAATTGGATCTGATGATATTAAACACAAGAAGGAGTTGGTGGAGGCAATAGAGGAGATACCAGTTCCCAAGAATAAATAAGATTTGCACCTCTTCTTTGGTTTAGCCAAATAACATTTGACATTTGTGTGAAATCTTGTAGAGAAAACCTACGTTTTGAGGGAGTTATTGAAGGAAAAGTCAAAATGTAGATGGGATGATGGAAAAAATGAATAAAAAAACTCTTGAGGAGATAAAGGGTAGCATATGTCTGGCTATCCCTATACAAAGATATGACCCAGATGCACATACTTTGATAAGAATGGATACAAGCAGTAAAGGCCTTGATGTGGTAATAACACAAGTAAGCAAGGAGGGGGAGAAAAGAGTTATTACATTCGCATCTCAAAGTTTGACATATGTAGAAGAGTGTTATTCTGTAATCAAGCAAAAAATATTAGCCTCTGTCTCGGGAAAGGAACATTTCTGGACAGTTATTTAAGGAATGGAGTTTGAGGTCAAACTAACCATAACCATCTGATTAAACTACTTACCACTGAGGGGATACTAAAAGCTTTAGCTAAGAATAGCCAGGGTGTCTATGATGTTGAAAGATTTCAATTACCATGTGAACAATATTCCAGGTACCCAAAAACAGAGTGTATGAACAGACTTTCACTACCTTTAAAGGAGTGAGTGTGATGACTGAGTGAATAGGAGGAAGCGTGCACTCTAGATGAAGAATTACAAATTATTACCTGTATTTGAAGGCAGTTTGGGTAGAGAAGAAGAAAAATTCGAGCCCTTTGTAGTCGGGCAACTGGCGCGGCTGGGAATTCCATGATGGCCACCACCGTCATCCTGGGGGAAAAAGCCTACAGCACACCAGTGGCTTATGGACACATCATGTGGCTCCCTGAGCATATCAGGGCCATAAAGGAAGAAATGCCGCAGATCGAAGAAGGACCCGCAGCAGTGTTGTGCTCTGGTGAGTGCGGATGGAGAAAGGAGAAGCTGAATGGATGCAATCCCATTGCGGATGAGGGTAAAGATGCTGAGCATGACTGGGAAGCAGACAAACGACAGGAAGGCAGCAGCGAAGCACAGCAAATCCAAGGAGCAGGACAAATGTGGTAAAACAACTGCCCCCAAGTCTAGCGGTCTCAGAGAGCAGGAGAATGCTTTGGGGCCTGTCCCCACTACCCTGGAGGGCCGTGGCCTCAGGCAAGTCCATAAGTATTTATTTTCATTTTGGAGCGGGCTAAGTGGGGGAAGAGAAGCACGCTTGAGTCAGCGAGCGCTACCTGAACCATGAGCACTGTGATGGTGTTCTGCTTAGTTTCAAACTAAGAGGAAACAAAGCTAAAGAATGCAAAGAATACAGGACTCTTAGTCTGAGTAATTAATTTATTAAGGCACCTCCCAGATCTCAAATGAGGACATACAAAAATATTAATGTGAGCATTTAACTTGAATGCAGCAAACACGTGCAGATACTAAAATAATCACAGCAGATGAATAATGAAAGCCAGAAAAAGTGCAATACATCATCAATAAATGTGGATGCAGTTACGTATATATATATGCACACAGCAAAGCTAGCTAATTAAGAATTAAAATGCATCCCCATGGGGATCGAATCTAACATCACCCTTGTCCTTGCCAACATCAAGCTGTGGAACCCAGGACAGCTAAGACAGGAGAAACATTCCTTAATGGGACTTTTATTTTTTGAGCAGTGCGTCCACCTTCAAAAGTGAGTTACTTCTGCCTCAGCGCCAAGCTTCCCCACCTTATATACCTTAAACAAACCCAAGAAGAAGTTTCTGGTAACCTTCCCCTTCCCTTCAAGTAAGTTGTGAAATTCAAGTGCTGGCTGTACTTGCTCTGGTGAGAAGAGCGAAAACACATTAAATGTAGAAAACAAGCTGTGCATGGAAAAATACCTGCTCCACCGATGTGATGGCAATGGAAGCTAAGCTAAGTACAAAATGAAGTCAGTGTTCAAGATGGAGTGGGTGGTTAAATACAGATAACATTACACTCCACCCTTTGACCAGTAACTCTCACAACATACTGGTCTAAAAGTAACCCTTTTTGGTTTAAACATTGTAAGTAGGCTGGATATGCATCGTACACAGGAACATAGCATTATTATAATACAAATCATTACTGCGTAGTTGCCCAAAATCAGGTAACCAGCTTAGTAACCAGTCCCACCACCTTTTGCCATCATCTTTCCCTACTCCTTTCACCAATTCGTATAAAGCGTCAGTATGAGACTGGATAGATTTAGAGTGGTCTGATAGATTAAAACAGCACATTACCTCAAACTCTGAGCAGCCATGGTCATTCTTCAAGAGCAAGTAGTCAATGGATGCCCTAATTTACAATGCAGCTTTTCTAGTGCCTTGTATATCAAGGAGTAATTTGGCTAATGTGGTGGGTGTGTGATTGATGTTCCTAACCATAAAACATGCTAACTAGTTAATAACTTAAGTACTATAAACAGCTAATCCTGGAACTCCTATGATAGAAATACTCAAACTCACATATTCTGATTTAGATAATAACTGAATTTCAGAGTCACAGTCTTCGCTTAATTGAACTGTTTTCCTTGGATAGTGAGTATGTACAGAGTGAAATGGAAACATCATGAGTCCTAACGCGTAAAAGCACACGTTCCAGCTGTTTTATAGGCAGGGATAAATGTATAACAGGTATTTCCACAAGAGAACAATCACACAACTGGTAGTTTGACGTGCTTGATGTGGCTAGCAGCAGTCACAATTTGTTGGCAAGACATGCTATTTTCATATTCCTACAAGTTTTATCATTTCAATGCTGACACAGTACTCATTGTTCCCACAGGATCTCTTGAGGAGACCCTGTTGTTGTCTCAAGGTACATTTGAGCACATTTTCTTATTTTGTAAGTATCACAAGTTAAGTTGCAGCAGACATCACCAGTAGTAACATTGTACGGAATCACATGGGTTAGGTTATCCCATTTTGTTTTATCCATTACCTTTTGGCAAAACCTGCAGTATTCATATAATGTAAAGTGTGACAACACGTCACTTTCTTGAACTGCTCCATCTTTGTTGGTGGCATTAAAGATTTGCAGCAAAACGCTGGCAGGAGACGGTATGGCGACCAATCACGTTGATATTACATCAACAGTACTTTTCATATTGGTCATATAGAAATCCGATCTGTTGAGCACGGCTTGTGCCAGATAGATCCAAACATTATCAGTCTGATGCAGTAAAGGTGTCGATTGGCATGGTCAGTCAATCATTTCGGAGCTGGGGGCTTTCAGTCCCTCCGACCCACTTGTACATGCCTGAGGGAGACCACATAGAACAGCTAGCACAAAGACATCTCACAGTATGATCTGTAAAAGAGACAAGTATGACCATTCTCACAAATAACATTTATCAGGTGGTACATGTCCCCACTTGTCCTGTCTTCATTTCATGACTAGTAGGATGTTGTCCCTGCCCTTTGCTATAACTTCTGCTGTTCAAGAGGACAATTTGGGGATTCTACCTACACCTTAGCACCAGAGTTTTTGTCTGCTGAGCCAAAACCTCCCTCCCCACGCACTGTAAGAAAGGCTGGGGCAGTCCCCCTTTTAACAATTCCGCCATACACAGGAATTACTATGATTTGTGCAATTCTGTCTCCAGGTTGTATTATCAAGTCAGTGTCTCTACTATTCAAAAGGATAATTTTGAGCTCTCCTTGGTAGTCTGCATCAATCACTCCTCCCAAGGCCTGAATACCTTTGAGTGCCAACCCAGATCGGGGAGCAATCAATCTGAAATGCTCCGGGGGAATCTGTATTCCAACACCTGTTTCATGAAGTGTCATGTCTCTTGGTTTCGGTCTGTACATATTCAAAGCATGTAAATCAAAACCTGCAGATTCTGGAGTGGCTTGGAAAGGAGCTAAGGTTCCTGGTTTTATTTCCCCATACATGATGATGTTGGTCGCTACATGGGGTTGTATATGTAACGTTGGGATCAACATTTACATTAAAGGGGTCTCTGCATTTATCAAAAGTCTGTTATTCAAAATTTGGAGGGTTTCATTTAAATGCTCTCTCCAGTTTCTCAAAGTTCCATCTGATAATTGTCGTAATTGGGCTTTCAGTAAGCCGTTCATTCTCTCAATCAGTCCTGCAGCTAGTGGATACTATGGAATATGATAAATCTGCTCAATATTTTGTTGTGAACAATTAATCTTGCACCAGTTTTCCTTTTAAATGTGACCGTTGTCACTTTGGATTTGGAGTGGGACTCCGTAATACAACATTAACAAGTCCAGTGTCTTTATAGTGTTGAACTGAGTGGCACGTTTGCAAGGGACGGCAGTCAGGTAACCAGAATAAGTGTCCACTATTCTGCAGGCGTATTGACACACGCAACTAGTTGGTAGTGGCCTAATGTAATCAATCTGCCATATCTGCCCTGGCAACTTCCCTCTCCCCAACTGACCTTTGACAGTTTGCGGGACAGATCTCTGTTGTGTGTGTTGTCAAATAGGACACTGCATGATCACTGTTTTGATCAAATCTAGGGGATTGTGCATCCCTCTAATCTCTGCCCACTTGTTAGTGGTCTTCTCTCCCAGATGTCTACATTTTTGGTCTGCCCTCTTAGCTATCCCCACCAAGTCAGAATCCTGTATCACCACTTCTGCCTCTGAGATTTTAGGTTTGTTGTCTGCAAGGGAATTAAACCATCATTCTGGTGAGTCAGTGGGTGTAGGCATCTACTTGATAGACAGTAAAGGTACTTTTCTCTAGCATTTTCCAAATTTCTTGCCACAATTCTTTGCTCCACACATCCTTGGGATGTATTTGTCAGTTATGTGCATGCCATGTGGGAAGCCAGCTGGCTAACCCATTGGTGGTAGACAAATATTCAGTATAAATGTGACAGGTCCCAGGCAATTCTTGTTTCAGTGCCTGATATACAGCATACAATTCTGCATATTGACTACTCTTCCCTTCTCCTGTAGTGGATAGCAACCTCTTGGTGACTGTGTTATATGACACTGCGTTCCAGTGTCTTTTGGCCCCCACATATTATGCTGAATGATCGGTAAAACATACATGCTTCCTATCCTCAGGGTACAAGGATTCAAATAGCTCACCCAACCTCACTGGTGACTCTTTTATCTCTGGTACATCCTGCACCCTCACATCAGCCTGCATGGGGGCGTGTGCCACCTGTTCATGCAGGACTGCTGTCTCTGCTGGTCCAACTGGAGCCCTGTCCTGTATGTACCACTTCCACTTGATTATAATGGCCTCTTCTGCATGTCCTATTCGGTGAGTTTTAGGTGAACTCATCACCCACTGCATTTTTGGAATCTCAGGTCTCAGAATTACATTATGAACTAGGGTCATTTGCTCAGTATCCTCTAGAGCCCAGTAACAGGCAAGTAACTCTTTCTCAAAGGGAGTATATCGCTCTCCAGCATCTGGTAGCTTTTTGGTCCAGAAACCCAGGGGCACCCTCTTTCTTCCCTGTTTTTGCCACATGCTCCAATTTGCATATTGCCCCTGAATTGTTACATGTAACTCAATGTTTCATTCCTGTGCTGGTCGTAAGTCTAAAGCCTTTTGAATCGCCTCCTTTGCCAAGTCAAACGCACACTGCTGCTGCTCTCCCCATTCAAACTCATGTTTCTTTCTTGTCACTTTGTACAAAGGGGCCAAAATCTGACTCAAGTGAGGGATATGCTGTCTCCAAAAGCCAAGTAATCCAATGAATGGCTAAGTCTCCTGCTTATTACGGGGAGTGGCAAATTCTAATATTTTTTGTTTTGCCTGCGGCAATACCTCTCTATGTCCCTCATTCCACTGAATTCCTAGAATTGTACGTTTTGAAAGGGTCCTTGAGTCTTATCTGGATTAATCATCCACCCTTTGCTCTGCAAGAGTTCCACAACCCTGTCTAACTGAGTCTGCACCTGTACTTGTGTCTCTCCCTGAATCATCACATCATCAATATAATGAGACAGTTGTATCCCTGGAGTGACAGATACTTCATCCAGGTATTCTCCCATCAGCTGGTAACAGATGGTGGGACTATGTACGTGCCCTTGTGGGTGTCTTAGCATTCTGAATTGTCTGCCGTTCCATGAGAAACCGAATTGCTCCTGACTCTCATGGGCCAATGGTATAGAAAATAAATGGTTGCATACATGTCCCTTTATGTTTTTGTATTCTCTCAATCAAAGTGATGGTGTTGGTAACTGCAGCAGTCAAAGGGGACATATATTTGTTCAATTTGCGGTAATCAATCATCATTCTATAGCGCCCATCCGCTCGGCGCATGGGCCACAGAAAATTGTTCCACTCAGTGGTGACTAGAGACACCACACCTGCTTCCATCAACTCCTGTATAGTCTCACTTATTTTCTCATGCCCTCCCGTAATTCGATATTGCTTCAAATGAACTACCTTGGTTGCTAGGGGCAACTTCACTGGGGGTATCTTCAGACGACCCACCCTGGCTGCTTCCACTGAAATATATTGCTTTGATCCAAATTGATAACAACCATCATCCAAGTGTAAAGTCACCCCCCTTCAAAATGTAAATTCCCAGTATATACTCTAAGACGGGCACAATCAAATCAGTATATTCTCTTTTGGGCCATCTCCCTATGTTCATTTGAACAGTAGTCTGCACTGTGGGGGGTTGCTTTCCGCCCAACTTTTTTGGATTTCCATAAATTAAAGAGGCCTCCGCTCCGGTATCAACTAAGGCCCGGACACTTTGAACATTTTTGTGCTTCCAGTGAATTTCTAAATCAAGATGGGTCTGTTATCTTTATGAGCCCATCTCTGTACCAGAGTTTGGCATGTTTCCTAATCTAATTTAAACCTGTCAACTTTTGCCCAAGCCAGGTCTGGATATATGCTCTCATATCTGTGAGGAGATTCCTCTCCTTCCCTGTTTTTAGTAGTTAACCAATCGCTGTCTAAATTCTCCTCCTCTTTCCCTCATGAAGAAACATCTTTCTCCCTCTCTTTTCCTTCCTCCTGCATCTGTGGCTGGCCCCGATTAACATGTTTCTTACCCTGCTTGTTTACTTTCCTTCCCTCCTCCTTTCTGCCCAGCCCTCGCTTACGGTACATATTCCACAAATGTTTGGTTCTATCCCATAAATCTGCTCCTTGTTGATACCATCCTTCAGTACCGCTATAAACATGTCTCTCCTAGATAGTCTGTTATTATATGTGTGACTCTCAGATCTCAAGGTTCTCTCAGGTTTTGTACAGTCTCCAAGCTCTCCTAACTTGCAAACCGCCTCTAGTACATCTTTCAATGCCTGCCCTGTCTGATTAATTAGGATAGTAATTATTACCTGCTTGTAAGCTGGAGGAGCAAGGCAAATAATTTTATTTAGCACTGACACAGAGAGCTAACAGATGGTGAGCATCACCAGGAAAATAGCAGTTTTCATTCCCTCCTCCTTAATTTTCTACATTTCATCTCTTAAGGTGTACCAAGGCTTGTCATTTTGTGGCCAATCTGATTCTGTGGGATACTTATGGTTATACCCCACGACTGCTAGCTGCAGTTGGTTGATCTGTTGGTTACCCTGATAATCCCTAAACTGCTCCTGTATTATTGGGTCAGTGCTAAGAATGAAAAACTTAGGAGTGTCTCATATATCTAACATTACTCCAGAGGCTCCTGTGTCAAAAAATCACACCATCCATGTAAGTAATGTTTCCCCAGATCTTTGCTTGAATCTGTCTATGATATCATTGACTTCCTGTTGTGTGTAATCTTCTAGGGAGTGCATCTGAACCCCCCGGGTTTTGTGGGGTGCCCTGTATTTTCCATCTAAATATAGGCTGTGCACGACCCACTTTCTGTTTGTCTGGCTTAAGATGGCCCCCACCTTTCTTAACTGACTCACCACTGGAATCAGAAACATCTGTGGAATCCCAGTTATTAGCGTCCCAGATTTATGGATCCCAATTTAACCCTGCTTAAGCAATAGCTAAATGAACTTTCTTCTGATTGACTCTACCCCTGTGTTTACAATATCTGTATTGGGCAACGTGAACAGCTGCCTTTTCTGCAACAGATTGATAAGTATCCGCTTTATCTAGCAATAACTTATACTGACAAAGCAGCATGGTTACGTTATTTTTAGCTTCAACTAGCTGCCTCTCCAATTGCTGATTTTCTTGTTCTAGCTGTGCATACTTTTCATTTATTTTTATATAAGCAGATAACAGGATCCAGCACCATCTGCCTAAAACAGATAAATCACACACCTGTTCTACTGGCACTTTCTGTAAGCAGTGTAAAACTGTTTTTGGTTTTTGGATCGATACGACATCGGTCCCAGTTTTCACATAATCCTCCTCCACAAGGCCATTCATTCGCAAGAACATCGTAGGGTGCTTTTCCCACCCTGGTATGTCATTTGGCACCTTGGAAACCACCTTTGACTTTTTCCCACACATTTTTCACTTTTAAATCTTTCACTTCGTATCCTGCAAATGACTACGCCAAATTGTTCTGCTTAGCTTTAAACTAAGAGGAAACTAAGATAAAGAATGCAAAGAATACAGCACTCTTAGTCTGAGTAATTAATTTATTAAGGCACCTCCCGGATCTCAAATGAGGACATCCAAAAATGTTAACGTGAGCATTTAACTTGAATGCAGCAAAACACATGCAGATACTAAAATAATCACAGCAGTTAAAAAATAATAGGCAGAAAAAGTGCAATACATCAACAATGAATCCAACATCATCCTTGTCCTTGCCAACGACAAGCTGTGGAACCCAGGACAGCTGAGACAGGAGAAACATTCCCCAATGGGACTTTGTTTTTGTGAGCTGTGCGTCCACCCTCAAAAGTGAGTTCCTCACGCCTCAGTGCCAAGCTTCCCCACCTTACATACCTTAAACAAACCCAAAAGGAAGGTTCTGGTCACCTTGCCCCTCCCTTCGAATAAGTTATGAAATTCAAGCGCTGGCTGTACTTCATATGTGTTGAAAACACACAAAAGAACGGGTCAGGTCCCAATGTGCAGTCCCAAGACAGAGCTGTACCTTCCTCTGCTATAAACATTCTCATCCTGGTACAGTGTTATCACCTTCGCATCCCCCACAATATGTTCTCTGCTCTGATGAGAGGAGCGAAAACACGTTCAGTGTAGAAAACAAGCTGTGCGTGGAAAAATACCTGCACCAACGATGTGACGGCAATGGAAGCTAAGGTAAGCACAAAATGGAGTCAGTGGTCAATATGGAGTCGGTGGTTAAATACAGATAGCATTACAGATGGGCATGATAGGCTAAAGGAAGCCTGGGAAATCCCTTTTGTATTGTTTACCCTTTATTGTATGATTTACTTTGATGTCCTGAATACTCCTGACTCCTCCGATATCTGAGGGGAAGAGGACCCAGAGAGGACGGGGAAGAAACAGAAAGGGAACCTAGGGAAGACCCAGAAAGCCAACTGAATAGACAGAAAAGTAATGGGAACCTTGGGGGTTAAGAGGAAAAGCCTAAAAACCCTTACAACCACTTCAATAAAAAGTCAAAACATATCTGCTGCTAGCACTAACTATCAGAGAGAAATGGCAGAGACCACATCGTTTGAAGGGGCTTGTGAGGTGAAGGATGAATCAAGTGACCTTATGCAATTTGTGATCAGAGGTGAAAGGATTTTGCCTCCAAGGAATTTGAAAGAGAGGATTGTAAATCTTGTCATGTGAGTCATTTTGGCATTGTGAGGATGAAAACGAGAGCTAAGACATCATATTGGTGGTCAGGAGTGGATTTGGAAGTAGAGAGCATGATACGGAATTATGTACAATGTAATAATTCAGATAAGAGTTTGAGAACCATGTGGGAGGTCAACTTTGTCCTTCATTGTCCTAATGTGGCATGGGAGTTGGTGGCAGTGGATATAATGGAACCAGCAAACACATGTAAGCAAAATTAAATATATTATTGTGCTCACTGGTTAGTTCACAAAATGGGTAGAATTGGAAGTATAATCAAGGGCAGGTTATGAATCTGTCAGAGAGTTTGTAAGAGAGAGACTGCCTAGAAGAATTCCAAGTGGTAATGGTTCTTGGTTTAAGACATCATTGGTGGATGAAGGTAAAAGAAAGTATGATAAAGGATGTGCATGTAGTGAAGGAAAGACGGGATGGTTGTGGAAAGAGGAGGCCTCTTCCACGCCAGTACACAGTTGGACTTGCTTGAACATGGGACATTTTGTGCATGTGAAGAGTAAAAATCTAATGTTGATAGAAATGCTGGTGAGTATAAGCGAGAAAGAGTCAGTAGAGTTAGCATGCCTAATCTTCCACCCACTAAATTTAGGGGTTATCGGTTGCGGGATGTTAAAGTACATGTCCATGGTATACCATTTGAGCAACAATGTGGAACACAATTTAAGGTGGGGAATGGAAAGATTTGACTACTGACTTAATACCGGTGGGTATATAATACATGAGCTCAACATGTGAGGGTATTTTTTGTCTGACATGAATTTTCAAGTAGGAGATCACGAGATTAGGTGTATGTTTCAGAAATGGGCAAGTCAAGTTTGAATTGATTTCACCAAGTATAGATGGGGATTAGGTTAAATCCCATAGAAAATCTTCCATTTTATGCCATGAATAAAGATGAAGGGACAATTAACTATGAGTTGCATGCAATAGAAGGTGGTGAGAGCGACAATGCTGTGAGATCTCCATCAGAACAGAGGAAGGAACTACGTTCTGTGTTCTGTAGCAGTTAGGCAAGTATGACCGATTTGCCCACCACATTATATTAAAGAATTATGCCATCCCAGTTAAGTGAGAAATGTTCCTCTGACATATTTGAAGAAATTGAAGGATTTGTTGAAAGAATTGTGTAACAAGGCCATAGAGCCAGTTGTATTGCCTGTGCTAACATCACTCATGAATTGAGACCATCGGAGTTTAAGCAGCAACATATATGGCTGAATCAACATCCAGTGCCAAATTTACATTACTGCTAATGTAATATAATATGTAATGTTAAATATTTAATTTTGTCTGGTGTGGTACTCTAGCCATCACCAAGTGATTCTTGCAGACAGTTCTAGGCGCTTAACAGCTTTTATAAACCAAAAAGGTTTATTCAAGTTCCTAAGTATGCCATTGGGGTTAGCTAGTGTTACGTCTGCATGTCGGAGAACCATGAGGGACCCACTAGAAAGATTTTGAGGGACCATCACATTCCAAGATGACATTCTGTTTTGCGCAAGGGATAAAAAAGCGCATGGTGTTAATTTGAGGACTGTTTTGATGTTGTGAAGGAAAAGGACTTATGTTGAAACTATGTAATTGTTTTTTTTCTAATTTATTCATTTTGCCATAAGATGATAAACATCATCTATGAGAAACAGAAAGACAACAAAAAGAAAAATACAACAAAAGTCACCCTTGTCACCCCCACCTGACTGACAAATGTCACTTGTACTGCGGTGGCCATTTTATAATATATAGCACGTAGGATAGCATATGACATACAAGAACAATAAAACATAATTCGTTCCTCTCATCCCTGCCCAGACCATTTATACACATGACTATCTTGGGTTAGTTAGTGAATATGCAGTTAAGGGGCTCCATATGTCTTTAGGCCTCGATGGCAGCTGTAAATCCTCTGCATATAACTCAAACTGCGATTGACAACACGCCATGTCCGCCAACCATTTTTGTTTAGTAGGTGTCACTCTTTTCCCCCATTGCAGGGCCACTCTCCTCTTTGCCAGGAGCAATGCCATAGATACAAATTTGCTGTTACTCGGTTGTACATTCTTGATTAGTCCCAGCAAACATACTGCAGGGTCACCGTCTATTGTCCCAGCACCATATCTGTCAAAGCAGTGGCAACCTCGTTCCAATACCTCTTAACAGTGTGACAATGCCAGGCCAAGTGCAGCAAGTCAGCCCCATCCAGCTGCATGGTGCGCACCAGATATCTGCCCTCAGTCCAAATCTATAAAGTTTGTCCGTTGTATAGTACATTCGGTGCAGGAATTTGAAATTGATTATTTGTAGATTGCAGTTAGATGTAAGGAAATTTAATTGTGTACAGCAAAAGGTTCAATCCACCTCCTCTATGAGCAGTCCAGCACCTCATTCCAACTCTCCAATGCCCTGTGTGGGGTATGTGGTCTATCAGACTGCGCTGCGGTATATAATTTCAGAATTAAGGCCCGTATTTATACTCCGTTTGCGCCGAATTAGCGTCGTTTTTTTCGACGCAAATTCGGCGCAAAACTAACGCCATATTTATACTTTGGCGTTAGACGCGTCTAGCGCCAAAGTATGGGCAAAGAGCGTCATTTTTTAGCGTGAACGCCTTCCTTGCGTTAATGAGATGCAAGGAAGGCGTTCCCGTCTAAAAAAATGACGGCGACGCAAATGCGTCGTATTTATACTCCCGGGCAAAAATCACGCCCGGGAGGTGGCGGGTCAAAAAACCCCGCATTTGCGCCACTTTTTAACGCCTGGGTCAGGGTAGGCGTTAAGGGGCCTGTGGGCTCAAAATGAGCCCACAGGTGCCCTCCCCTGCCCCCAGGGACCCCCCCTGCCACCCTTGCCCACCCCAGGAGGACACCCAAGGATGGAGGGACCCACCCCAGGGACATTCAGGTAAGCTCACGTAAGTATAATTTTTTATATTTTTCAATGTTTTTTGGGTGGCATAGGGGGGCCTTATTTGTGCCCCCCTACATGCCACTATGCCCAATGACCATGCCCAGGGGACATAAGTCCCCTGGGCATGGCCATTGGGCAAGGGGGCATGACTCCTGTCTTTACTAAGACAGGAGTCATTTAAATGGCGTCTGGGCGTCGAAAAAATGGCGCAAATCGGGTTAAGACGATTTTTTAGCGTCAACCCGACTTGCGCCATTTTAAGACGCCCTAGCGCCATTTTCCCCCTATGCCGGCGCTGCCTGGTCTACGTGTTTTTTTTCCACGCACACCAGGCAGCGCCGGTCTGCTTGCGCCGGCTAACGCCATTCCATAAATACGGCGCCCGCATGGCGCTTCGGAATGGCGTTAGACGGCGCAAATTTTTTTTACGCTAAACTGCGCGGGCTAGGAGAGTAGCGGCTCATCCGGAAGGCCAGCATATAGGGTTCATAAGGCAGCTCTAAAACAGTGGTTTGTAAACATCACTACTGGTGTGTGCTTCTGTGTGCAAGATACATCCTCTAGGGATCTAGGGGATAAAAGTGCCACTGGGGTAGACATCTGCTAGCGTTTTAAGTCCTGCACGGTGGAGTATTTGTATCATCACCGCTTCCTGATAAACAGATTTGGCAGGGTGGATTCAGCGAAAAAAGCTGGAGCACAGAGTGGCAACTTTCCCGTCCACTCTCCCAAGTCTCGCCAAGCCATTTATGTAGTTTGTAATGTATCTATTTCTATGCAAGTAACCCCCTCCCTTTTGTGCAATAAAAGAACTGGGAGTGGCGTTGGGTAAGCATCATCGCTTTCCACCCCAATTTGTGGGGTATAGTCATGTAGTGCGTGCCAGTAATGTGCAAGAAAACAAGTAATTGTAAATGTATTTGTCCGGAATTGGAATATCTAGGACACATTAACTCAAACCATTTCAAAATAACCATGTTGGTGCATTTTTTTGTGTGTCATTATGTGGTCTAACTGAATTGTAAGCTAAATAGTTATCAGTTTCTGCTAGGAAGGTGGATGATTTGAGACAATTGATAAAGAAGAATGCCGAATTTGAATTGGGAGCTGCTCAGATGGAGGCTTCTAAAGCACTCAGAAATTAGATTGTACAAGTCATTTGTCTGAAATCACTTGAGGTTTGTAAGGGCTCTATTGTAGATGTGGATTCCAGTGGTTGTGGTGTGGGTTTTGTATCCATTTACCATGCTGAAAGAAAAAGAGTGGGTTGTTTCATGTGGATCAGGGGCATTGGGGTTGTCAAAAGGAATTATTCAGTCACTGAAAATCAACTTGTTGCATGCACTTAGGACGTAGAATAATCTAGGACTTTCAGGCCCTATTTATAAAAAGACACTATCCCCAGCGCCATATTTAACTCCCGACACTGAAACGACACACAAGTAGGAGGCAGACTTACATAAAGGCGCTAAGCACGCTTAGTGCCATTACTTAACACCTGGTCAGACCAGGCGTTAATGTGGAGGTAGGCCCATTTCCATGGGGAAATACCATGGAATGGGCACAAAGATGCCCACCCCAAACCCCAGCATCACCATCACCCACACCACAGGGACACTACAGGAGGAGGAAGCCCATCCCAGGTAAGTTGCAGGTAAATATGTATATATATATGTGTGGTGTGACGTTGGGGGCCCCTTACATAGGGCCACCTGGCTGGCACTGGGTATGCTGGGCTTGCCCTGGGACACTGGTCCCCTGTGTCGGGCATTTGGGTAGTGGTAATGACTCCTGTCTATACTTTGACAGGAGTTATTTTTTGGCTGCTTGTGTGTCAAAAAATGATGCTAGGCTGATTAGCGGAAGATATTTTGCCGCTAATCAGCCTAATGTCATTTTTGACCTACTAGTGCCATTTTCCCTAATGCCATCTGTCACCGGGTAGCGTCTTTTTTTGAGACTTTTACCATTCTTTAGCGCCATTCTGCATCATTTTATAAATATAGCCCTCGGATGGTGTCAGGGAATGGTATTAGCTTGCGTTAAAAAAAACATACGCACCACTGCACTAGCACAGTTGTGCACCATTTTTCATAAATATGGGTCTCATTATGGGAAACAAGGTTCACATTATGCAGAGAGGACAAACCTTTGGTAAGCATGTTGTCCCATGGATGCTGAAGACTATTCACTGAAAGACTGTCTGCCAAATTAGAGTCATTTCAGATGGAACATGTATCAGGAAGCAGTGTTCATGTGAATTGCATGTCTCAGTTACCAGTGATTACTAATATAGAAAAGATTGGTGAGGTGGAATGTATAGTAGCATATAGTGTGGTGGGTGTCAGTGATGGGTGTTCTATGTATGAAGTAGCAAGCATTGACTACGGAGGAATGGCAACGTGAAATGGATGTGAATTGGTGTTGGAGCTGGTTATCAAGTATGTGTTTGATCATTGGCCATAAAAATGTAAGTAGGTTGGATAGCTGAAAGCTTTTTGGAAGGTTTGCAAAGAATTGGCATTGTGGTCACAGGTGACAAAACTGTTCCATCTTTTTGAATGAGGCCGAAGATTTTACTTCATGCCGGTTAAGGATATTTGGGAAAGACACATGCTCAGAGGAATATCAATGAACATTATGGATAGCCAGGATTGGAGGATATGGTTGATAACTGGATACAGGAATGTACAGTGTGTAGGAGTAATGAGAAATCAGTGATGGAGTTATTGGTTCACATATTTTGGCTTACCAAGCTTATCAAGTCATCAGTGTAGAAATCCCTGCTGTATCACAGGCCAGCAGACCTTGGATGTATATGAGATTAACTCGAGCTGCACATCAATAAAACAGTCATCATAATTATAATAATTATTTTCAGTCAATGATGAGAGTTGGTGTGAGTTCAAAAGCTTTATTTATCAGTCATTAATTGCTCAAACATTATCAAACTCAATATCTAATGTCCTTAGTATCAACCAATAAGTAATAAATCATAATAATCAATTAATACAGAATAAATGCGTTAAGTGCGTTACATGAAGGAAAGAATCCCAGGTTCTAAGGTTCAGGATGGATCTGGTGAGAACGAGAAAACTGTTAGTCAGAATCCATAAAGTGCTCGAAATAGACAGGTTAAAGCATAACGCTTCAGAATCCAATCCCAATTATTAACCAAAGCAGAACTTCTTATGAAGAAAAGTTAATGAAACTCAGTAGTCTCAGAGCAGCAGAAAATTGCAGTGTGACAAAGAATGAAGCACAACCTACTCTATGAACACGCATTATTATAACTTAGCAATCTCAAGCTTTTGCAACATATTTCTTCTTGTCAGCCAATCAGCAAGATGTGTCTTCATGGGAACAGGAACATTTGGTCGCCTTCTCACTAAGAATACAATAGTCTTGAGACAGCAATGTTTAAGTGAATCACTTTGATCAAAACTTGGTATACATGTGTAAGGATTCTTATCATTTACTTTACTTGCGAAAACTTCAGTTTCATGAATAAGCTTTTGCATTATTTTATTAAAACACAAACTACCATTGATCCTCTAACTAAATCATTGTATGACTAGAAATATTTTACAGAGTTAAACTAAAACATTTACATATATTATTGTAGTCTATGAAAATATGTCAATGGGAAGGTTAAAACGAACTTCTTTTACATTAAGTCATCATTTTCACATCACGTCAGTTTGTCAAAAATTTAACATTTAATATTCTTATTCTAGGTCAGTTCTGCAAGAATATGCTACTTCAATATCTCAAGCCTAATCTGTGTTTTTGTGACAGCCTACTATTTTACTTGAAATAAAAAGCATAGCATTTTCATTTAAGGTCTGCATGCTGTTTCTACATATCGCATTGATTTCATTATTTAAAAAAACACGTCTGCATGAGCTAAGGCTTGCACGGTATCATCACTTCCTGTTAAGTTTCCATCTGGCCCATGCAGGAAGCTGGGAGAAGACATTATAGGCCTATTTGCTACTAGCTTTAAGAAGGAGTATTTTGTTTTGATTTTTTTTTATTACTAATAAGATTTGCCCAAGGTTTTCAAATATTTGTAGTTGTGACAAGCCCCTTCTCCCTCATGTTAGAGATCTTGTAGAATTACCTGAGTTCAGCTACAAGAGGGGAAGTGATCCTGTACATTCTCAAACTTGCAGGAGACATAAGTGCGGAATATGAGTGTCCTGGAGATGAGAATGGCAGGATGCTAGGATTAATCTCAGGGAGGTTGCATTATTTTTAGACCTGTCAACCCTTTGGGTGGTTTCCCCAGTCTTTTCACTTCTGACCTTCTGTTTTTGATCCTGTGCTGAATTTTATTTTTGCTAGTTTTAGGATTCTGGGCACTTTATCACTGCTGACCGGTGCTAAAGTGCAAGTGCTCTCTGTATAAATGATATTGGTGATCGGTTTATCTATGATTGGCATATTTGATTTAACAGTAAGTCCCTAGTATAGTGCACCAGGACCTGTAAATCAAATGCTAGTAGGGGGCTGCAGGACTGATTGTGCTACCCACATGAGTATTCCTGCAAACATGCCTCAGGCCTGACATTGCAGTGTCTGTGTGTGTGGTTTTAAGCTGCCATGTCCACCTGGCAAGTGTACACACTTGCCAGGCCCAAATCTTCCCTTTTACTTCATGTAAGTCACCCCTAAGGTAGGCCCAAGGCAGCCCCATGGGCAGGGTTCAGTGTATTTAAAAGGTAGGACATGTACTGGTGTGTTTTGTATGTCCTAATAGTGAAATACTGCTAAATTGAGTTTTCACTATTGCAAGGACTATCTCTCCCATAGGATAACATGGGAATTGCCTTGAAATATCTTGTAAGTGTGATTTTCCATTGGGAGCAGATAGAGGTTTGGAGTTTGGGGGTCTCTGAACTCACAATTCAAAAATACATCTTTTGGTGAAGTTAGTTTTTACATTTTAAGTTTGAAAATGCCACTTTTAGGAAGTGGGCATTTTCTTGCTTAACCATTCTGTGCCTATGCCTGTCTGTGGAACACATGCCTGGGTCAGGATGAAAGTTGGGTTGTTTGTGCATTTACTCTAGGCAGTCACACAAAGGGAGCTGACGTGTGCCCTGCATATCCTGATAGATCTTTGTGAGCTAGAATGGTGGGAGGAGCTGACACTTGCACCGGAATAGGGCTGTGCCTCACACAAAGCAGTCTACAGCCCTCTGGAGTGTGTCTGGGGTCAGGGCAGGAAAGGCGGGGTCTTATGCACTATGAACAATTTCCTTTGAGGTTTGCCTACTTCAAAGGCAGAAATAGGTATAAGTACTGGACCTCTGACCCCACAAGGTTAGAATTATTCTGGACTGAGGACATTCTGCTAGGAAGTAAAGCTGGATGCTGTTGGAGGGACTGCCACTCTGCCTTTTGTTTTGCTGTGCTGGCCTGCTGCTTGTTTTTTCTGTCCCGGTAGTGAAAGGACAGGACTTTTCTTTCTACATCCTGCTTCCAAAGGTTCTCCAAGAGCTTGGACTGAGCTTGCCTCCTGTTACGAAGTCTCAGGGACATCAAAGACCTCATCTGCCAGCATCTGAGTTCTCTTGCTGAGAGTCCTGATTTGCCAAGGGGTGCCAAATCAAGGGAGTGAGTTCTGGTGTAACCAAGAAGAAACAAGCACATTGACCGCAGGCCCAATGCCGCTGCAGCCCCTCTGAAGTCCCACCACAGCCTGAGTCTCGAGTACTGTGTCACTGACATCCATGACACCTGACTCCGCTGCAGCACCATTGCGAAGTCAACACCTCGCATCTTGTCCTGCTGGATTCATCAACCCCGCCGGATTGTAAGAAACCGATGCCTCGTCACCGACGCCGCATCACCTCCCCTTCAAATGTAAGGAATCAATGCCTCACTTCCCCTGCCTAGCAGTAAGGAACCGATGCCTCATCTCCCTATAGCAGTAAGGAACTGACGCCGCTCCAGCAATGCCTCACCTCCCGACTCCGTGCAACGTCTTTGTTTTCTTGTTTTCCCAGGTACTGTACTTGGGGGTCTGTGCAACTCTGTGACCGGCCCGCACTTCCTCGCGAGTGGCGTCAGATTGTTAGGAACGACTCTCTCAAGACGTCGTGATAGCCCCAGTTCGAGCTATTGTGTTTCTAAGCGCATTACTAAGATTTACTTTTTGAAAATTCATATCTTTGCTTGGGTATATTGGATTGTTGTCGTTTTGGTCTTGCTTTACTCAGATAAATATTGGCTATATTTCTAAACTGGAGTGGACTACTTTAGGGGTGTTTTTACTGTGTTACTGGGTGTGTACAAATACTTTACACATTGCCTCTGAGATAAGCCTCACTGCTCGTTCCAAGCTAACAAGGGGGTGAGCAAGGGTTATCTTAGCTGTGTGACTCCCTTACCCTGACTAGAGTGAGGGTCCCTATTTGAACAGGGTGCAAACCACTACCAACTAGAGACCCCATTTCTAATAATTATTCAGTTTCAATACATTCACCAAATGAACTTTACTCAGTGCAAATTATGGAGATTTGGAAGAGTCTATGCTGTTGGAGACAAAAAGCAGATGTTGTTCATATGGTCTGTGAGTGTCCTGGTATTGTACATTTCTGAGGTAAAATCCAAAGCTTTTTAAAGACGGTTACAGGCTGGAGCACTGAAGGCAGCCCTAAGTTGGCTTTACTACACATGACAGGAGTTAGACTCCTAAAGATATAAAACGTCTTTGATCCATCTCGGCTTATTGTTGGCCAAAAGAGATATTGCCAAGATCTGGCAGAATAGCATCTCAACCAGTATTGAAGAAAATTGGCAAAGGGGATGGACCACTCCATGATCCTAAAAATTCCTGTCTAGAAGACCAGAGACTATCCTTATAACCATGTCAAGATATGGGAGGACCGGATGGTCTACCAAGGTATTGTTGCCAACTCCCACTTGACAGCTGAGAAAATTGGAAACTTGCAAACTTATGAAATTGATGAATCATTGTCATGGTGCTTATGGATTTTATGTTATACTTATACTGTCCTTAGATCACTGTGGTGATTGACGTAGAGTGTATTGCAAAATAACATGCATTTTCATGAATTAACAAAGGAAAATTCATATAATAGGCTAAAAGTGGAGTGATCTGAAAATGCTTTAAATGATTACTTGTAATGTAATTATAGAGTCTTTAGAAGAAGTTTTCTGTAGAAAGAAATTACAAGAGTACGTGATCTACGATAATAGTTCACAGTTTTTAACTTTCAAGATGGAGGAGTATTTGAACAGGTGTGATGTGGTACATGAAAGAATTTCAGTCTATAATCCAGAGGCAAACGGCCAAGTGGAGCATTTAACCTGAGTTGTAAAGGAATCTATACAGTTGGCTGTCAAAGGGGAAATTTGTTGGAGAAAAGTGCTGCAAGCCACCTTGCATTCATTTCATGCCACACCAAAGTTCTTGAATGTTCTTTCCCCTTTCAGATTATTGAGGGTTCAGACACCAGGATTACAACTTTCACCTTGGTGGTTATAGGAGAATTGAAGGAAGTATTCTTCATTATCACAAGGTTAACTGGAGAGTTAAAGAGTGAAAAAAGAAAGGCAAGCCTGCATGGATAGGGGAAAGGAAACATGTAAGGACGTGTTAATTAGTGTTAGACAATTGGCCAGGATTCAATTTAATCCTGGTAGGATCCGATCAAGGTAGTTAAGGTGCCAAAACAAGGCTCTGAGGGTCCAAAGGGGTGTGGTCTGGAGTGTGAGCATGTTGTAATTGTGTAATAACGGAATGCAGGCTGTTTTTTTTCTGGCAATCAGATGAGGGTAAGGATAATGTGTTTTGTATGCCACGGGTGCTGAAGTGTACGAAAAATGTTGGTCAAACTTGTAATTCTGGGGCTAACTTGTAACCTGGGCAACTGATAAATAGACAAAAGCAATGATTCCCTCGGTGTGGAATTCCTCCGTCCGAGGGAATCATTTTTTTGTTTAAGGGGTCAAAGGAAATCCTAGAGGTTTGGGTTGCAATGTGCAAAATATTCCTAGTGACACTGAGGGGCATATTTATACTCTGTTTGCGCCGGAATTGCATCGTTTTTTTTTACGCAATTCCGACACAAAACTAACTCCATATTTATACTTTGGCGTTAGACGTGTCTAGCGCCAAAGTCCATGGAGTTTGCGTCATTTTTTAGCGTGGACACCTACTTTGCGTTAATGATATGCAAGGTAGGCGTTCCCGTCTACAAAATTGACTCCGAGGCATGTGCGCCGTATTTACACTCCCGGGCAAAAATCACGCCCGGGAGTGGGCGGGTCAAAAAAAATGACGTCCAGCCGCTTTTGCGTGTTTTTTTAGCGCCTGGTCAGGGCAGGCGTTAAGGGACCTGTGGGCTCGGAAGGAGCCCAGAGGTGCCCTCCCATGCCCCCAGGGAACCCCCCTGTCACCCTTGCCCACCCCAGGAGGACGCCTAAGGATGGAGGGACCCATCCCAGGGAACATAAGGTAAGTTCAGGTAAGTAATTATTTTTTTTTTTTTTTGTGGTATAGGGGGGCCTGATTTGTGCCCCCCTACATGCCACTATGCCCAATGACCATGCCCAGGGGACAGAAGTCCCCTGGGCATGGCCATTGGGCAAGGGGGCATGACTCCTGTCTTTGCTAAGACAGGAGTCATTTCAATGGGGGTTGGGAGTAAAACAAAATGGCGCAAATCGGGTTGAGGCGATATTTTTGCCTCAGCCTGACTTGCCCCATTTTTTGGCGCCCAAGCTCCATATTCCCCTACTCCGGCGCTGCCTGGTGTGCGTCATTTTTTTTGACGCACACCAGGCAGCTCCGCCGGCTAACGCCGGCTAACGTCATTGAATAAATACGGCGCCCGCATGGCGCTTCAGAATGGCGTTAGCCGGCGTTAGATTTTTTGACGCACAACTGCGTTGGCGCTGTTGTGCGTCGAAAAGTATAAATATGGCCCTGAGAATCTGAGAGGAATGTGGTGCAGTGTAACCATGGGACTCAGATAGTATGAGTCCTCACTACATTTAAGGATTTTGTCATGGAGTTCATTGGGGTGTAAATATAGTTGGGTTCCTCTGCTGTATTACAATTCCATTATATCCTATGGGAATTTTAATACGACGGATGGAATAACCATCAAATTTGTGAAGCAGTGACCCGTCTGCCAAGATCTAAATCAGGCCCTGTGTCCTTAATAACATTGATTGGGGTGGACACTCTGATGGTATTACAAACTATGGGGCATATTTATACTCTGTTTGCGCCGGAATTGCGTCATTTTTTGTGAAAATCCATATTTATACTTTGGCGTTAGACGCGTCTAGCGCCAAAGTCCATGGAGTTTGCGCCATTTTTTAGCGTGGACACCTACTTTGCGTTAATGATATGCAAGGTAGGCGTTCCCGTCTAAAAAATTGACTCCGAGGCATGTGCGCCGTATTTACACTCCCGGGCAAAATTCACGCCCGGGACTGGGCGGGTCAAAAAAAATGACGTACGGCCGCTTTTGCGCCGTTTTTAAGCGCCTGGACAAGGCAGGCGTTAAGGGACCTGTGGGCTCGGAAGGAGCCCAGAGGTGCCCTCCCATGCCCCCAGGGACACCCCCTGTCACCCTTGCCCACCCCAGGAGGACACCCAAGGCTGGAGGGACCCATCCGAGGGACATTAAGGTAAGTTCCGGTAAGTATTATTTGTATTTTTTTTTTGTGGCATAGGGGGGCCTGATTTGTGCCCCCCTACATGCCACTATGCCCAATGACCATGCCCAGGGGACAGAAGTCCCCTGGGCATGGCCATTGGGCAAGGGGGCATGACTCCTGTCTTTGCTAAGACAGGATTCATTTCTATGGGGGTTGAGAGTCGAAAAAAATGGCGCAAATCGGGTTGAGGCGAAAAATTTGCCTCAGCCTGACTTGCCCCATTTTTTGGCGCCCAAGCTCCATATCCCCCTACGCCGGCGCTGCCTGGTGTATGTCGTTTTTTTTCACGCACACCAGGCAGCGCCGGCGGCTAACGCCGGCTAACGTCATTGATTAAATACGGCGCCCGCATGGCGCTTCAGAATGGCGTTAGCCGGCGCTAATTTGTTTGACGCAAAACTGCATTAGCGCAGTTTTGCGTCAAAAAGTATAAATATGGCCCTATATGTGCCAATGACTTTCAAGGTGGCTTTCTTACTCTAATGAAATGTTCCCTTGTTACTTTGAGTTATTTGAAAAGCCTTCTTTGTAGCTTCCATAACTCTTGTAGCTTGTATGTGAGGACTTGTCTGTTTATCTATTTATGTATTCATCGATTAATTAGCAGCAATAATATTATGATAAGAAACGTTGTACATTCCAACAGCGGTGATTCATAGGTATCAGATTTATGACATTTAACATAGAACTAATAATCAGGTTTGGGTAAAACTTGCCAAGGCTTGGATTTGATTGTCAGTAATAAACATGCACCTGCTAACTAACAGACCATAAAAACATGCAGGGTACATAGCGGTTACATCACAGGTGTATGTTTTTTCATCTGCCTAGACCATTGCTGCAGACGTTCTTTTGTTGCAGTTTGAACTCCTGTAGAGACTGTATGGCTTGATTGTCACGTTGAAGGGCTTTCGAGTGTAGGGGACTAAGAAGGTAAAAGGCCCAGATCTCGATGGCGTGATTGGCCTGGGCTGAGACCAGAGCGTTGCATAAGCCTTCCCGTCGGCGACCGAGTGACTGAGAGGTTCAGGTTTGCCTTTAACAGACTCTCACTAAGAGGTGGACGAGCCTGGAGGTGCCCCACGCTGCCCCACAAGATGTTTTTCACCGAGGCCCCGGCGTTAGCCTACGAACGTGGCATTACCTGTGGCACGATCAAAAGGCTAGCCCACAATAAAATTTGGCATAGGAGACAGAGTGACTGAGTAGCTTATGGGCGATCCCTTGGAATAAAACTCGGGAGGCAGCTGCGAACACACTGGATTAATGTCCCTCCACCCCGGAGCAGCTAACAGAACTCAGAAGTCCCTATGATGCTAAGGAGGGAAGAACCCCCAAATTCAAGGGTGAGCGCCGGCCAAGGAGAGATTTCCCTAGGAGCCCTGGCTGCCCGGCGGAGACTGGCAGTATCGAGGGGGACCTCGCTGTTTGACTGGCGCTGCAGAGTGGTGGCACTTGATAGCCTACACCAATGCGCACTTCTAGCAATCGTGGAACATGGACCACAGCAACGTGGGACCCCATGGCCCTATCATTGTGACACCAAAGGTACAGTAATGAGCTCCGCACACTGCCATAAGGAACAGGACTGAGAAAGTTTCCACTGCTCTTGGGGGGCTCCCTGGACCTACATACACCATTCCCAGAGCCTGGAACGAGTGCTTAGAACATCTGTGGCACCGCCAAACTTGTCATTCCCCTCCTCCCCTGAGACATTAACTGTTTAAGACATTAACGGTGCAGGGCCTAATCATATTGGAATCCACTAGATTGCCCAGTATTCAAGACCTTTGGTCTTTTGGGGGACACTGCAAGGGATCATTGTTGTGTGGCACCTAGTTTTTGTATCTGCCGGCCCACCTGGCATTACATTGGCCCTCGCTGGAGGCAGTGGGACTTAGGGCTGGTGCCTGATAATCGCTCTCTTGCTCTGCCGCCATGGGCACAAAGAAGATCCACAAAGAAGATGGATCTATACACTGGGGCACTAACCTTGATGAAGGCTTCCAATCTTATTCACATAATGGGGGCCCCAACCTAGCGCAGGAGTCCCAAGGAGGCCCCACATTGCAAGACATACTTCAAGCTATCACTGCTTCCAGGGAAGACTGAAAAACAAGAATGACATGTTGGGCGCCGAATTTGGAATCCTGAAAGATGACAATCACTGTTTAGCTGAGAGTCACTACAGCGGAAAGGACACTGACTGATATCCCCACTAATCTTATAGTGATGAGGGACAGGCTGATAATCATGGAGCGATCATGGAGGACAAAGTCCAAACCCTGGAGCTGCATGTGGAAGGTGCTGAAAACAGATCAAGGAGGAACAATATTAAAATAATAGGACTAATCAAAAAAGTGGAGGCTCACAGCATGGTGCCATCTCTGGAGAAATGGATCAGGAAAGAGCTGGCCCCAGATGGCCTGTCACCCTTCTATGCACTACAAAGAGTGCATCGAGTATCTGTGCACCCTCCGTGTCCAGGTGCACTGCTACACCCAGTGGTGGCTAAATCATTATATTACAGAGACTGAGATTGCATCCTAGCCCAAGACCAGAAAAAAGGTGACCTCTTGATGGACAATAGCTAAAAAGTGATTTTTCCAGAGTTTACTAAAGAAGTTCAAAAGCAACGTTCCACATTCTTGGTGGCAAAGCATCGCCTGACCCAAATGGATCTAACCTATGCCATGTTATTTCATTTCCTGCTGAGGATGTTTATACCCAGAGGAGTGCAGTTCTTCGCACCCCACAGGAAGTGTGGGACTGGATTGATGGTCACCCACAGCTGGGCCCCAGGCACAGCACCACTGGGTGCTCATCAAAACAGAAGCAATTACAATGAGGACCTCGAGGCGCCCCTGGAAGGACCCAATCTGGTGCAGAGGTTCAACTGGAGCAGCAGAAGGTGCTGAAGGCGGCACCAGCCTTAAGCAGCGTGGGATAGAGCCCCCACTTCCTTAGATAAGGAAAAGGTACATGCCTCAGATCTTGAGAGAGGGTCTAATTCCACATTCCACTGAGGACACAGATACTGAACTACCAGTGGTGACACCTGGGACTGCAGAATAACTTATATGAATGGACCATGGTATGGTAAGTGGGGAATGAGTAATTTGGGCACAGTCCACATGCTGGCAGGGGAGAAATGCAGTATAATATTTGTAGTAAAACACTCACTTGACATATTGTCACCCTAGATGTCGGCAGACTTTGCAAGCCTAATGATTTAACTGCTTATAACAAGTGGGGGTACACGAGCGGGCCACCCCAATTGACTCATGCTCCTATACTTGTATTTACATGGGTATACCCACTACAGTTTGTGTTATGCATAAGTTTGGATGGGGTGGTATTAACCTGCTTGTCCTGGGGAATGGGAGTTGGGTTTATTGTTGATTATATGTTGGGGAGAGATGATACATCTGTTGCTCACCAAGGGTACACATTGCAATAAGGTGTGGAAGGTTGCTGAATTACACTTATGTGTTTAGATCCCATCAGGAATTGGATCAGTCCATTGCTCTCTCATGATGGCTACTTCCAAGACGTATAAAATAATATCCTGGAATGTGACAGGAATCCACACAATGGCCAAGCGATATAAAGGTTTTACATTTTTATCCAGATGGGGGGCCTAGATAGCACTTCTTCAGGAAGCACATCTCCTTGCTAAGGAAGGGGTGGCACTTCACCGTAGGTAGTGAGGTCAGGCTTACTATACCTCTTATTCGGCATTCGCTGAGGGACACTGATATGGGTGCACCCAGGAGTCCCCTTTCAGCATCCCCGAAATATTATTGATCCAGATGGTGGTGATAACGGGTCATCTGGATGGTAGAGACATTACCATAATATATCTATATGCCCCAAACACAGATCAAGCAGGGCTTTTAGCTGAACTGTCAGGAAAATGAGCCCCCCTGCTTGGTAGGTACAGTTATTATGGGAGGGGACTGCAGTTGTGTAACCAGCCTGGCACTGGACCAATCCCATCCTTTGAGAGAAGCTCCGGTAATTAGAACATCTCATTCTTTTTCAAAATGGCAGGCGGAATGGGGATTGGTGGACTCATGTTGGCTGCACCATCCACAGGAATGGGACTACTACTTTTTTCACCTCTAGATGTTCTCCATGTCTCTCTGTATGCATTCCTTTGCACCAAGGACGTTCATGGGTTGGGTCTCAGTATAGAATACCTTTCTAGAACCATATTCAATCATAACCTAATTATACTTCACCTGGGATGGGAAGTTCCCACACAGAGGCTGAAAACGGAATCCCTAGAGGACCCTGTATACTGTGGCTCAATAGGGCAGGGAATTCGTCAAAACTTTGAGGAAAACTCAGGAACATCCTCCCTCCAGGTGGAGTGAGATGTATTTAAGGTGGTGCTTTGAAGGCGGTGCATCGCCGAATTGGTGGGCGTTTGATGCACCTCATTGACTGAAGTGCTGTACTCTGAGAGCGCCTTGCGATCCCTTGAATTAGCCAGACAGGGGTCTCCGAACCTGTAAACAGCACTACTAAAACCAAAGAAAAGGATTGCAGAGCAGGTGGAACACATTTGGTGCTTTGATTACAAAGCCTATATGATTAGAGCTCATGCAGAACGTGACTGCATGGGCCAACTTCTGGCCTGGCTTGTGAACATTTCCAAAAGAGGTTCTGTAATAGTTGAGCTCCCAGGGGGATAGTCTATGTAGACAATCAGACATCAAACACAAATGTTCACTTATAATTCAAACCTTTATAGGAGCACGACCTTGGTGAGTGAGGCAAATATTTGTGAATTTCTGGCTCCCCTGAACTTTCCGACTATAACACCTGAAGAGGCTGAGGAGTTGGGTGGGGACATAACGTTCCCAGAGATATGAGCAGCTATCATGCACTTGGCCTGGATAAGATGCCAGGGAAGCAGGAACTCTTCCAAAATCCACTCAGGAAACATTATTAGTACCACTCTTGAAGCCAGGGAATCCCACCCATGACAAACAAACATATCGACCTCTGCCTATTTTCTGTTGATAACAAAAATCTTAGTAGAATTCTAGCTTCTAGACTTCTTTCTCATATGCTCAAGCTTATTGGGCTACTAATAAGATTTGCCCAAGGTTTTCAAATATTTGTAGTTGTGACAAGCCCCTTCTCCCTCATGTTAGAGATCTTGTAGAATTACCTGAGTTCAGCTACAAGAGGGGAAGTGATCCTATACATTCTCAAACTTGCAGGAGACATAAGTGCGGAATATGAGTGTCCTGGAGATGAGAATGGCAGGATGCTAGGATTAATCTCAGGGAGGTAGCATTATTTTTAGACCTGTCAACCCTTTGGGTGGTTTCCCCAGTCTTTTCACTTCTGACCTTCTGTTTTTGATCCTGTGCTGAATTTTATTTTTGCTAGTTTTAGGATTCTGGGCACTTTATCACTGCTGACCGGTGCTAAAGTGCAAGTGCTCTCTGTATAAATGATATTGGTGATCGGTTTATCTATGATTGGCATATTTGATTTAACAGTAAGTCCCTAGTATAGTGCACCAGGACCTGTAAATCAAATGCTAGTAGGGGGCTGCAGGACTGATTGTGCTACCCACATGAGTATTCCTGCAAACATGCCTCAGGCCTGACATTGCAGTGTCTGTGTGTGTGGTTTTAAGCTGCCATGTCCACCTGGCAAGTGTACACACTTGCCAGGCCCAAATCTTCCCTTTTACTTCATGTAAGTCACCCCTAAGGTAGGCCCAAGGCAGCCCCATGGGCAGGGTGCAGTGTATTTAAAAGGTAGGACATGTACTGGTGTGTTTTGTATGTCCTAATAGTGAAATACTGCTAAATTGAGTTTTCACTATTGCAAGGACTATCTCTCCCATAGGATAACATGGGAATTGCCTTGAAATATCTTGTAAGTGTGATTTTCCATTGGGAGCAGATAGAGGTTTGGAGTTTGGGGGTCTCTGAACTCACAATTCAAAAATACATCTTTTGGTGAAGTTAGTTTTTACATTTTAAGTTTGAAAATGCCACTTTTAGGAAGTGGGCATTTTCTTGCTTAACCATTCTGTGCCTATGCCTGTCTGTGGAACACATGCCTGGGTCAGGATGAAAGTTGGGTTGTTTGTGCATTTACTCTAGGCAGTCACACAAAGGGAGCTGACGTGTGCCCTGCATATCCTGATAGATCTTTGTGAGCTAGAATGGTGGGAGGAGCTGACACTTGCACCGGAATAGGGCTGTGCCTCACACAAAGCAGTCTACAGCCCTCTGGAGTGTGTCTGGGGTCAGGGCAGGAAAGGCGGGGTCTTATGCACTATGAACAATTTCCTTTGAGGTTTGCCTACTTCAAAGGCAGAAATAGGTATAAGTACTGGACCTCTGACCCCACAAGGTTAGAATTCTTCTGGACTGAGGACATTCTGCTAGGAAGTAAAGCTGGATGCTGTTGGAGGGACTGCCACTCTGCCTTTTGTTTTGCTGTGCTGGCCTGCTGCTTGTTTTTTCTGTCCCGGTAGTGAAAGGACAGGACTTTTCTTTCTACATCCTGCTTCCAAAGGTTCTCCAAGAGCTTGGACTGAGCTTGCCTCCTGTTACGAAGTCTCAGGGACATCAAAGACCTCATCTGCCAGCATCTGAGTTCTCTTGCTGAGAGTCCTGATTTGCCAAGGGGTGCCAAATCAAGGGAGTGAGTTCTGGTGTAACCAAGAAGAAACAAGCACATTGACCGCAGGCCCAATGCGGCTGCAGCCCCTCTGAAGTCCCACCACAGCCTGAGTCTCGAGTACTGTGTCACTGACATCCATGACACCTGACTCCGCTGCAGCACCATTGCGAAGTCAACACCTCGCATCTTGACCTGCTGGATTCATCAACCCCGCCGGATTGTAAGAAACCGATGCCTCGTCACCGACGCCGCATCACCTCCCCTTCAAATGTAAGGAATCAATGCCTCACTTCCCCTGCCTAGCAGTAAGGAACCGATGCCTCATCTCCCTATAGCAGTAAGGAACTGACGCCGCTCCAGCAATGCCTCACCTCCCGACTCCGTGCAACGTCTTTGTTTTCTTGTTTTCCCAGGTACTGTACTTGGGGGTCTGTGCAACTCTGTGACCGGCCCGCACTTCCTCGCGAGTGGCGTCAGATTGTTAGGAACGACTCTCTCAAGACGTCGTGATAGCCCCAGTTCGAGCTATTGTGTTTCTAAGCGCATTACTAAGATTTACTTTTTGAAAATTCATATCTTTGCTTGGGTATATTGGATTGTTGTCGTTTTGGTCTTGCTTTACTCAGATAAATATTGGCTATATTTCTAAACTGGAGTGGACTACTTTAGGGGTGTTTTTACTGTGTTACTGGGTGTGTACAAATACTTTACACATTGCCTCTGAGATAAGCCTCACTGCTCGTTCCAAGCTAACAAGGGGGTGAGCAAGGGTTATCTTAGCTGTGTGACTCCCTTACCCTGACTAGAGTGAGGGTCCCTATTTGAACAGGGTGCAAACCACTACCAACTAGAGACCCCATTTCTAATAATTATTCAGTTTCAATACATTCACCAAATGAACTTTACTCAGTGCAAATTATGGAGATTTGGAAGAGTCTATGCTGTTGGAGACAAAAAGCAGATGTTGTTCATATGGTCTGTGAGTGTCCTGGTATTGTACATTTCTGAGGTAAAATCCAAAGCTTTTTAAAGACGGTTACAGGCTGGAGCACTGAAGGCAGCCCTAAGTTGGCTTTACTACACATGACAGGAGTTAGACTCCTAAAGATATAAAACGTCTTTGATCCATCTCGGCTTATTGTTGGCCAAAAGAGATATTGCCAAGATCTGGCAGAATAGCATCTCAACCAGTATTGAAGAAAATTGGCAAAGGGGATGGACCACTCCATGATCCTAAAAATTCCTGTCTAGAAGACCAGAGACTATCCTTATAACCATGTCAAGATATGGGAGGACCGGATGGTCTACCAAGGTATTGTTGCCAACTCCCACTTGACAGCTGAGAAAATTGGAAACTTGCAAACTTATGAAATTGATGAATCATTGTCATGGTGCTTATGGATTTTATGTTATACTTATACTGTCCTTAGATCACTGTGGTGATTGACGTAGAGTGTATTGCAAAATAACATGCATTTTCATGAATTAACATAGGAAAATTCATATAATAGGCTAAAAGTGGAGTGATCTGAAAATGCTTTAAATGATTACTTGTAATGTAATTATAGAGTCTTTAGAAGAAGTTTTCTGTAGAAAGAAATTACAAGAGTACGTGATCTACGATAATAGTTCACAGTTTTTAACTTTCAAGATGGAGGAGTATTTGAACAGGTGTGATGTGGTACATGAAAGAATTTCAGTCTATAATCCAGAGGCAAACGGCCAAGTGGAGCATTTAACCTGAGTTGTAAAGGAATCTATACAGTTGGCTGTCAAAGGGGAAATTTGTTGGAGAAAAGTGCTGCAAGCCACCTTGCATTCATTTCATGCCACACCAAAGTTCTTGAATGTTCTTTCCCCTTTCAGATTATTGAGGGTTCAGACACCAGGATTACAACTTTCACCTTGGTGGTTATAGGAGAATTGAAGGAAGTATTCTTCATTATCACAAGGTTAACTGGAGAGTTAAAGAGTGAAAAAAGAAAGGCAAGCCTGCATGGATAGGGGAAAGGAAACATGTAAGGACGTGTTAATTAGTGTTAGACAATTGGCCAGGATTCAATTTAATCCTGGTAGGATCCGATCAAGGTAGTTAAGGTGCCAAAACAAGGCTCTGAGGGTCCAAAGGGGTGTGGTCTGGAGTGTGAGCATGTTGTAATTGTGTAATAACGGAATGCAGGCTGTTTTTTTTCTGGCAATCAGATGAGGGTAAGGATAATGTGTTTTGTATGCCACGGGTGCTGAAGTGTACGAAAAATGTTGGTCAAACTTGTAATTCTGGGGCTAACTTGTAACCTGGGCAACTGATAAATAGACAAAAGCAATGATTCCCTCGGTGTGGAATTCCTCCGTCCGAGGGAATCATTTTTTTGTTTAAGGGGTCAAAGGAAATCCTAGAGGTTTGGGTTGCAATGTGCAAAATATTCCTAGTGACACTGAGGGGCATATTTATACTCTGTTTGCGCCGGAATTGCATCGTTTTTTTTTACGCAATTCCGACACAAAACTAACTCCATATTTATACTTTGGCGTTAGACGTGTCTAGCGCCAAAGTCCATGGAGTTTGCGTCATTTTTTAGCGTGGACACCTACTTTGCGTTAATGATATGCAAGGTAGGCGTTCCCGTCTACAAAATTGAATCCGAGGCATGTGCGCCGTATTTACACTCCCGGGCAAAAATCACGCCCGGGAGTGGGCGGGTCAAAAAAAATGACGTCCAGCCGCTTTTGCGTGGTTTTTTAGCGCCTGGTCAGGGCAGGCGTTAAGGGACCTGTGGGCTCGGAAGGAGCCCAGAGGTGCCCTCCCATGCCCCCAGGGAACCCCCCTGTCACCCTTTCCCACCCCAGGAGGACGCCTAAGGATGGAGGGACCCATCCCAGGGAACATAAGGTAAGTTCAGGTAAGTAATTTTTTTTTTTTTTTTTTGTGGTATAGGGGGGCCTGATTTGTGCCCCCCTACATGCCACTATGCCCAATGACCATGCCCAGGGGACAGAAGTCCCCTGGGCATGGCCATTGGGCAAGGGGGCATGACTCCTGTCTTTGCTAAGACAGGAGTCATTTCAATGGGGGTTGGGAGTAAAACAAAATGGCGCAAATCGGGTTGAGGCGATATTTTTGCCTCAGCCTGACTTGCCCCATTTTTTGGCGCCCAAGCTCCATATTCCCCTACTCCGGCCCTGCCTGGTGTGCGTCATTTTTTTTGACGCACACCAGGCAGCTCCGCCGGCTAACGCCGGCTAACGTCATTGAATAAATACGGCGCCCGCATGGCGCTTCAGAATGGCGTTAGCCGGCGTTAGATTTTTTGACGCACAACTGCGTTGGCGCTGTTGTGCGTGGAAAAGTATAAATATGGCCCTGAGAATCTGAGAGGAATGTGGTGCAGTGTAACCATGGGACTCAGATAGTATGAGTCCTCACTACATTTAAGGATTTTGTCATGGAGTTCATTGGGGTGTAAATATAGTTGGGTTCCTCTGCTGTATTACAATTCCATTATATCCTATGGGAATTTTAATACGACGGATGGAATAACCATCAAATTTGTGAAGCAGTGACCCGTCTGCCAAGATCTAAATCAGGCCCTGTGTCCTTAATAACATTGATTGGGGTGGACACTCTGATGGTATTACAAACTATGGGGCATATTTATACTCTGTTTGCGCCGGAATTGCGTCATTTTTTGTGAAAATCCATATTTATACTTTGGCGTTAGACGCGTCTAGCGCCAAAGTCCATGGAGTTTGCGCCATTTTTTAGCGTGGACACCTACTTTGCGTTAATGATATGCAAGGTAGGCGTTCCCGTCTAAAAAATTGACTCCGAGGCATGTGCGCCGTATTTACACTCCCGGGCAAAATTCACGCCCGGGACTGGGCGGGTCAAAAAAAATGACGTACGGCCGCTTTTGCGCCGTTTTTAAGCGCCTGGACAAGGCAGGCGTTAAGGGACCTGTGGGCTCGGAAGGAGCCCAGAGGTGCCCTCCCATGCCCCCAGGGACACCCCCTGTCACCCTTGCCCACCCCAGGAGGACACCCAAGGCTGGAGGGACCCATCCGAGGGACATTAAGGTAAGTTCCGGTAAGTATTATTTTTTTATTTTTTTGTGGCATAGGGGGGCCTGATTTGTGCCCCCCTACATGCCACTATGCCCAATGACCATGCCCAGGGGACAGAAGTCCCCTGGGCATGGCCATTGGGCAAGGGGGCATGACTCCTGTCTTTGCTAAGACAGGATTCATTTCTATGGGGGTTGAGAGTCGAAAAAAGTGGCGCAAATCGGGTTGAGGCGAAAAATTTGCCTCAGCCTGACTTGCCCCATTTTTTGGCGCCCAAGCTCCATATCCCCCTACGCCGGCGCTGCCTGGTGTATGTCGTTTTTTTTCACGCACACCAGGCAGCGCCGCCGGCTAACGCCGGCTAACGTCATTGATTAAATACGGCGCCCGCATGGCGCTTCAGAATGGCGTTAGCCGGCGCTAATTTGTTTGACGCAAAACTGCATTAGCGCAGTTTTGCGTCAAAAAGTATAAATATGGCCCTATATGTGCCAATGACTTTCAAGGTGGCTTTCTTACTCTAATGAAATGTTCCCTTGTTACTTTGAGTTATTTGAAAAGCCTTCTTTGTAGCTTCCATAACTCTTGTAGCTTGTATGTGAGGACTTGTCTGTTTATCTATTTATGTATTCATCGATTAATTAGCAGCAATAATATTATGATAAGAAACGTTGTACATTCCAACAGCGGTGATTCATAGGTATCAGATTTATGACATTTAACATAGAACTAATAATCAGGTTTGGGTAAAACTTGCCAAGGCTTGGATTTGATTGTCAGTAATAAACATGCACCTGCTAACTAACAGACCATAAAAACATGCAGGGTACATAGCGGTTACATCACAGGTGTATGTTTTTTCATCTGCCTAGACCATTGCTGCAGACGTTCTTTTGTTGCAGTTTGAACTCCTGTAGAGACTGTATGGCTTGATTGTCACGTTGAAGGGCTTTCGAGTGTAGGGGACTAAGAAGGTAAAAGGCCCAGATCTCGATGGCGTGATTGGCCTGGGCTGAGACCAGAGCGTTGCATAAGCCTTCCCGTCGGCGACCGAGTGACTGAGAGGTTCAGGTTTGCCTTTAACAGACTCTCACTAAGAGGTGGACGAGCCTGGAGGTGCCCCACGCTGCCCCACAAGATGTTTTTCACCGAGGCCCCGGCGTTAGCCTACGAACGTGGCATTACCTGTGGCACGATCAAAAGGCTAGCCCACAATAAAATTTGGCATAGGAGACAGAGTGACTGAGTAGCTTATGGGCGATCCCTTGGAATAAAACTCGGGAGGCAGCTGCGAACACACTGGATTAATGTCCCTCCACCCCGGAGCAGCTAACAGAACTCAGAAGTCCCTATGATGCTAAGGAGGGAAGAACCCCCAAATTCAAGGGTGAGCGCCGGCCAAG